>NC_137889.1:125655335-126026676 GCF_963455335.1 Martes martes | reverse complement strand
GACTGTTGAGTAAGAAGGGATACCTAACCTTCCCTAGATTATATCTGTATGGGTAAATGTCATTAATATAAATATTTCAGAACTTGTATAAAGTTCATAGGAATTTAGCAATATTCTCACTGTCTATAATATGACCAGTATAATGTTACCAATTAAAATTCCAGTTATTATTTTTAAATGTGGTATGCTATAAAAATAACAAAAATTCCTGACCAAATTAACTCACATTGGATCTTCAACCATGGCCTTTTAAGTCTTTTGTTCACAGGTAGTTATTGCTTTACTCTGATACTTTCTTTCTTTTTTTTTTTTTTAAGATTTTATTTATTTATTTGACAGATAGAGATCACAAGCAGGCAGAGAGGCAGGCAGAGAGACAGAGAGGAGGAAGTAGGCTCCCTGCCAAGCAGAGAGCCCGATGTGGGACTCGATCCCAGGACCCTGAGATCATGACCCGAGCTGAAGGCAGAGGCTTAATCCACTGAGCCATAAGGTGTCCCACTCTGATACTTTCTTAAAAGTGTTTGGAATCAATTATGGGTCAGAGCATTTCATCCTCAACAAAAAGCGATTCTCTCAGAGAGCCATGGAAAAGAATATGACAGATACTCTAGGATACAGGCTTTTTGGTGCCATTACTTAAAAAAGTTTGAGACCATACCGCTGAACTGAGTAAGGATTTCTAGAACTCTAGCTGAGAAGCTGACAGGTTCCTAAAGCTGTTAACCCAAGATCAAGCAGAACAAGAATTAATTACATGGGATTGAATAATCTGATTAAGGATGATTATGGTTTTTTCTTTGGAATTTTGCTAGTTCTTCAGTGTTCTATATTCCAGATATAATGTACTCCTTTCTCTTTTTTCTTTTAAATTCTTTTTTTTTTTAAGATTTTATTTATTTATTTGACAGACAGAGATCACAAGTAGGCAGAGAGGCAGGCAGGCAGAGAGAGAGAGAGAAGAGGAAGCAGGCCCCCCCCAGAGCAGATAGCCCGATGTGTTGCTAGATCCCAGGACTCTGGGATCATGACCTGAGCCGAAGGCAGAGGCTTTAACCCACTGAGCCACCCAGGTGCCCCTCCTTTCTCTTTTTTCTTAAGCTATGTAAAATCTACAACAATTTAGTGATTATACTTTTATAAACAGAAATTGAACACATATTTTTTTATCTCTGCCTGATCCCTCCAGAATCAAGAAATTCTTGTTGAGTATTCTTATTTCCATGACAAAATAGTTATTTGCATAATTTCCATAAGAATCTGTTCTCCTTGTAACAGCATAACAATTAAAGGCACCTGGTTGGCTCAGTCAGTAGAGGATGCAACTCTTGATCTCTGGGTTGTGAGTTCAAGCCCCATGATGGGCACAGAACCTACATTAAAAAAAAGTTAGTTATATAACAAGCTTTGACTGGAGTGCCACATTTCAGAGTAATATGCATAAAATCAGATATGACCAGAGAGTTTTAAGGAACTAAGTCTGATTTTATGGAATTGATGCTTACAAAGCCCTCTTGGGGAAACCAGCCTGATACCAGAATTAACCAGATTTCTGGATTTACAGATAAGTAAGGAAAGTCACTTCCTGGCATGCTCAGAAACCTAGGATCTCTGGAGGAGCTTGAAAAGAAAGGAAAGCACCCAAGTCTGTAGGTATTGAGGTGAAGTCTGGTGGTGAATTCTCGGCTTGGCCTCTTATCCTCAAAAGTCTAATTTGAGATTCCTTATTAATAGTTCTAGCAAAACAGACTTAAGGCCTGCCTATGCGGTCAATTACATCGACACTGTTACGTAAATAATCAGGCCAAATCTGATGAGACCAGACTTATTTTGTAAACAAGAATCAACAAGGAGGATAACTTGGCACCTGGCTGGCTCGGTCAGTAGAGCATGTGACCCTTGATCTCAAAGTCACGAGTTCAAGCAAGCCCATGTTGGGTATAGAAATTACTTAAAAAAAGAAAGAAAGAAAAGAAAAGAAAGAAAAAGAGGTGACTATAGAGAAATTCCATGTTTTACAAACTATAGGAAATATTAATGCTTTATAAATTACAGGAGAACTATACCCTTCCTTTGTGGGTTATCAGATTCTGGTTCTAGTCACCTTTGTCTTTTTTTTTTTTTTAAATCTATCTGTACATTGGACTGGATCCTGCTATCTTGCATATTTTGTCAGTCCTAACCAAATTTTCTATTTGGTTGTACCTCTCCAAATTAAAGTTTTCAATTTTTCTCCCACTTCTCCTGCATTAGAGCTATTGAGAACAAAAAACTGACTACCCAGATCCCTGTGGGGATTCTACATTATCTTGTCTCTAAAGAAGCCCTGTGAGCTGAAGCTGGACATTTGGCAACTTTTGTGCCTGGAGCGACTGCTGTGTGAACCACTCAGGAAGTTCATTGGAAAACCTGCATCTTCATGCTCTGCTTCAGGAAGTAATCACAAATGTGACACTGGTGTTTATGCTATTATCAAATACATTCATACTGCAAACCAGGAAATCCATCAGATTGCCACTGCTGTCCTCACTCCACCATCTAAGGATGTTTCAAGCCCAACATCTAGAAATCTTTTCCACGGGCTGCCCTACTACCAGGTCTCGACAGATGGCTCAGTTAGTCCTGAAGGAACAAAAGGCAACTAATGAAAGATGGACTTATACTGTCTAATAAAAGAAAGGATGTCTCTTCTCTCCTGGAATAAGAGGAGGGGTTGAAAATGATTCACTACTTTAAAAAAATTTATTTATTTATTTGAGAGAGAAAGAGAGAGAGCGTGAGCACAAGCAGGGGGAGGAATAGAGGGAGAGGGAGAAGCAGGCTTCCCGCTGAGCAAGGAGTCCGACTTGGGACTCAATCCCAGGATCCTGGGAGCACGACCTGAGCCAAAGGCTGGCACTCAACCTAACAAACCACCCAGGTGCCTCAAAGATTCACTTCTTAATCAAACTTTTAGACAGATTCCTCTGAACCTTTTTCTTAATTATGCCTTGGTCTTGACCCCCATCCCTGCTGGGCCTGAATACCCTGTTATAGGATGAATCTTGCTAAGTCAGTTTAAAGATAATCCCCCATCACCTGATATCTGATCAGATTCCTCAACCCCCACGCTTTATACCTGATTACCCTGGCCTGCCATCAGCAAGAATGCTGTTCTGTCAGTTTGACAAACCCTCCCTATCTTTGATGTCTCATCTAGGTAGTTTTCCATTCTACTGACCCCTCTGTTTCTGTTTTTTGGATGTAAATCTTCCCCAGTCTTTGCTGTGTGCAGAGATGAGCCTGATCTCTCTCCCCTATTGCAAATGCCTAGACACCTATTGCAACAGTCCTGAATAAAGACTTCTTTACTATTTTAATAAGTTTTAGAATAACTTTTTATTTAACAGAATTTTGGGTTCCCATCCTGAGACTCAGCACATGGCCTGTGGGATTCCCTTCCTGTGCCTGCCTGGGGGCAGCAAAGTCAAGACAGGTGTCTATGCCAAGAAGCTCAAGATACCTGGATCAGAGATGAGGGAGGAGTGAAGTTTCTCCATTTCTCTGGGTCAGAGGGCAAGTTGGAGGCTTCAGTGGCATATGCTCTTGGAGACACCTCTGCCCAGCAGAATAGACATTTCACAAGGGTCACTGGCAGCACAGGCAAAAGGAAGAGGCTTAAATAGAAAAAACAACAACAACAACAAACAAACAAAAAACTGAGTGATCTGTTCTGAAGCACATGAGGAAATTCCCTAAGAAATTTCCCAGAAATAGCAGAGGGAAGACGTAAAAAGACTATATTTCAGCAAATGAATCAGTGATAATTTAGTTACAAAAAGGAAATATAATTTCATTTTGAACACACTACTGAGGCCAAAAAGTGTGGGTTGCACGTTCCAGAAATTATAAATAACCAGGATTATCATTCCTATTCTAAAACACTCAAACACACAAAATCTATGGCTATTCACCACTTTAAGAAGCAAAATAGAAATGATTTCTTGGCTACAATACCAAAAGCTCAGGCAACAAAGGAAATACAGACAAACTGGACACTACGTAAATTAAAAGAGTAAAAAGGGAACCCACGGAATGGTAGAAAACATTTGCAAATTGTATATGTGATAAGAGATTAATATTCAGAATATATAATTATATAAAGGTGTGGATAGGAGTTATTGCTTAATGGGTATGGAGTTTCAGTATGGGATGATGAAAATGTTCTGGAGATGGATAGTGATGATGGTTGTACAACAATGTGAATGTTCTGAACACCACTGAAAGTAGCTAAATGATGTTTTATGCATATTTTACTACAATAAAAAGAAACAAAGAATAACCTAACTACCCAAATCCTTGAATTTACTAAACTAGTTAAGTTAAGAGATGGTTATGGGACTATAAAAGGATTTCTCAATTTTCAAATGATCACCTTTAAGGAAGCTCTTTCCTAAAACTATACCATCTTTTCACAAATCATTAAACATTTGTTAAAGCAGTTAATAAAGAGGGGGAAAAAAGGTGAAGAAAAAAGAAAATATACTAGACCTTTGCAAAACTATATGTGTTTCTTTACAAGGCTATTAAGAATACTGTCTATTGGGGCGCCTGGGTGGCTCAGAGGGTTAAGCCTCTGCCTTCGGCTCAGGTCATGATCTCAGGGTCCTGGGATCGAGCCCCACATCGGGCTCTCTGCTCAGCAGGGAGCTTGCTTCTCCCCCTCTCTCTGCCTGCCTCTCTGCCTACTTGTGATCTCTCTCTCTGTGTCAAATAAATAAATAAAATCTTTAAAAAAAAAAAAATAAAAATGTTTAAAAAAAAAAAAAAAGAATACTGTCTATAAGAGTTTTTCAAATGTTTTGTTTTGAAAAAACTTTAAAGTTACAGATATAGTAAAATGAACTTCCTTCTATCTGTCACCAAGGTTTATCAATTGTTAAAATTTGCTACATTACATTTCTGTCTCAATATTTATATAATTATTGTAATTTTATTATTTTTGATAAACTATTGAAGATTAGAGAGTAAACGCAGACACATTATGATTCTTTACCCCTAAATAATTTTATCATGTATTTCATAAAAAACAGTGACATTATATTATGTAGCTATGTTAAAATGATCACAATCAGGAAATTTAACATTAATGCTGTATTTTACAATGCATATGCAAATTTCTCCAGTTACCCTCTTTTTTTTTTTTTTTTTTTTTTAAGTAGGCTCCACATCCAGCGTGGAGCCCAATGTGGGACTTGAACTCACAATGCTAAGATCAAGAGGCACATACTTAACTGACTGAGCCACCCAAATGTCCCCCCAGTTATCCTCTTAAAGTCACTTATAGAAAAAATAGTTTTCCTTTCTATCCAGAATCCAATCCAAGATCTGCATTTAGTGGAGATTGTTCTTTAATCTCTTTTGATCTGGAACAGTTCAGCCTTTCCCAACATAAATAATTTTGAGGAATACAGGCCAGCTATAGAATGTCCCTTGTTTGAGATTGATCTGATTCATTTTTATGATTAGTTTCAGGCAATGCACTTTGGGCAGGAATACTACCTCGGTGATGTTATGTCTTTCTGAGTGCATTGCGTTATGAGGCACCTGACACCAGTTTGTCTATTCTTTTGCATTCTCTCTTGGTTATGAGAGTGTCCACCAGATTTCTCCACTATAAGGTTACCCTTTGTTACCCTTCTTTTTCCCTTTGTTATTGTAATTTGTGGGGAAGTACTTTAAAACGAAGTAAATAGGGGCACCTGGGTGGCTCAGTGGGTTGGAGTCTCTTCCTTCGGCTCAGGTCATGATCTCAGGGTCCTGGGATCGAGCCCCGCATCTGGCTCTCTGCTCGGCAGGGAGCCTGCTTCCTCCTCTCTCTCTGCCTGCCTCTCTGCCTACTTGTGATCTCTGTCTGTCAAATAAATAAATAAAATCTTTAAAAAAAAATGAAGTAAATAACCTGTCAAAGTTGAACTCAATGGTTTTAACATCCATTGATGATTCTAGTCCTGATTAATTATTTCCTTTTTTAAATATCTATTTATTTATTTGACAGACAGAGATTACAACTAGGCAGAGAGGCAGGCAGAGAGAGAGGGGGAAGCAGGCTTGATCCCAGGACCCTGGGATTATGACCTGAGCTGAAGGCAAAGGCTTTAACCCACTAGGCCACCCAGGCACCCCTGATTAATTATTTCTATGATGGTTGCAAAATGGTAATTTTCTAACTTGATCATTTCTTTAACTAGATGTTGTTTTAAAATGTAATGTTCTGGGGTGCCTGGGTAGCTCAGTTGGTTAAGCATCTGTCTTCAGCTCAAGTCATGATCCTGGTGTTCCAGGATCAAGCCCTGCATTGGGCTCCCTGCTCAGTGGGAAGTCTAATTCTCCCTCTGCCTCAGCTCCTCCCTACCATCCATATTCTCTCTCTCTGTCTCTCTCAAATAAACAAATAAATATTCTTTAAAAATTAAAATGTAATGTTTTGTAGCAAATAAATGCATTCTTTTATATGGCAGATATACTGGAAATAAATCTATATTATGACCGTGAATGTGAAAAAAATGTATTACATTTTGACCACAGAAAATATAAAAGAGAAAATTAAAGAGATATGGGAAAATGGACAGATATTTTAGTTTTCTTTCCAAAAAATAGGGACTTCTTTTGGATGACAATAGTCATCTAGAACTACACTAGCATTTAATATAAAGAGGTCTATTTCCAAGATAAACGTTTAGAGAGTGAAGGCAACTTTTTAAGGAAGTCTGATTATAAAAAACCAAGCAGAGAATAACATCAATTGATAACAATCAGGGATTAGTGAGAAAGATTGGTTCTGAGTATTTACTTCTTTAAAGCTTATTTTAAATATTATCTTAAAATGGGGTGCAGTGATTCTAATTGTATTTAGCTCTTTTTTAGAAGTACACTTACTGTGGTCCACAGAACTAAGGACCATTAGTCATGTAACAGCATGATATAGTCATTGCACATAATAAACTAGCAAGAAAAACCTTCTGATGCTGAACTTGCAAAAATTAGGTGAGAAAAACCTTAAGTCAGTGGTTCTAAACCCTGATAGCACAAAAGAAACACCTGGGAGCATTTAAAAGCCTCAGACCCCACTTCAACCTAGTCATACCAGCTAACGTGTGTGTGTGTGTGTGTGTGTGTGTGTGTTGAAAAATCTCCCCAGGTGGTTCTAATGTGCAGACTTGAGGACCACCACCTAAATCCATCACCCATTAAGGAAACAATTAAACCTCAGGCTGGTTAAAGCTTCCTGCCCAGTTCCCCATTGCTTTTTCATCCTAGGCTAGGATCTTTGGTTTTTCCCAAAGCCCATTGGAGTATGACTAGAGGTCCTCTTTCAGCATCTGTACCCACTTGTCTTACTTACCTCTTATAGTTCCTCCTTCACAGTTGAACATATAATAAATATTTCCATTTCTCTGGATTCTTCTGCAAAGAGTCCCTTTCAGTTTTTTGAAGTTTTCATTCTAATTCCAGTTAGTTCACATGCAGTATAATATTAGTTTCAGGTGTACAATACAGTGATTCAACACTTCTATATAGTACCTGGTGCTCATCATGACAAGTGCATTCCTAAACCCCATCACCTATTTAACCCATCCCCCCACCCACCACTCTTCCAGGAACCATCAGTTCTCTATAATTAAGAGCCTGTTTCTTGATTTGTCTCTCTCTTTCATACTTGAATCCCTTTCATTTTAAGGGTTTTGATGCAACAAACAAAATAATAAAACATACATTGTGGAAACTGTAAATATTGTGAAGATTTTAGTCAATTCTTTTTTTTTTTAATTTTATTTATTTATTTGATAGATCACAAGTAGGCAGAGAGGCAGGCAGAGAGAGAGGAGGAAGCAAGCTCCCTGCTGAGCAGAGAGCCCAATGCGGGGCTTGATCCCAGGACCTTGGGATCATGACCTGAGCCGAAGGCAGAGGCTTTAACCCACTGAGCCACCCAGGCGCCCCGATTTTAGTCAATTCTTAAGGTATCTTTTGCTATTTAAAATATAAACAAAATTCACCTTGCTGTTTTCCCTTCCTAGCCTCTTTTCTTTGATAATATAGAATAATCCTCTATACTTTCATTGTATTACTTTTACTCCCCAGGGCTTAAGTTCATTAGGATTCAACATTCCCAATAAGAATCCCCAAACTTTCCATCTGATACCCTTCTTAGAGGTCCCAATGATTTTACTAAGGCAAATATATCAATATATAAATTTATATGCATATATATGTGTGTATACACACACACATGCTGGTTATATATAGCAGAATATGCAAGTGCTGTAGGACTCCAGTTTTATACTCCAGGGAACTGGCTTATTCAATCTCTAATCTCCCTGTTTTGCATTGGAAAACACTCCCCTATAGTGTCCTGCTGCTACATATTGAAAATCATAATGGGTAAAAGGTAAAATACATGTAAAACTAACATCTAAGCCAAGGAAATCCAAGTTTTTTTGATTTATTAAATTCATTTTATAACATGCCCAGCAGCAATTAGAAACACTGAATGAGAATGAAAACAGAGGGAAACATAAATATTAACAGTCATGATAAGTTCTGCTGATGAGTACTTACAAGAATTTCTTGAAATGCTTCTAAATCTTAATATGAATATTTTAACACCACAAAATACATTTTTGAGGTAAGTCAGTGTTATAAACTCTTGTCCAAATGTAAAACATATTTCTGAACATCTAATTTCAGCAAACTTATGTTCATTTAAGTAAAAATGCTGGGAAAGTATAGTTCTTTCAAGTTCAACACAAGGGTTCTATTTAATCAAACATTTCCATCTTTGAACAAGTTGGAGCATTTGGCTGCTCTGGTCACAATAAGTAATCGTGGACCATGCTCATTTTCTATGGTCGCTCCATAGAAGATTGACTCTACCAATGGAAGTCTCTGGATATTGTACATTGGCAAAGAGAGAAAAGAGATCAGCTAACTTAGCACTTCATCATTTTTCATCCAACATGCAAGTTGCCATTTTCATTGAACTTGTTTTCTTTCTTTCCACCTTAAAGTGACAAACAATCACACTAAGAAAACGACACGGAACCTTTCCTGTTTTACTCTTTTGTGAAATGGAACTCTGGCTTCTGGTCTCTCATTCATTGTTTTATGACACCATTGTGATAAAACAACTGAAAAAAAATGCCACCATGCTAGTTATAATAGAATTTAATCTATGCAATTAGATATTAGAAATTCAGAAGCTGTATCTGGCCAAAAAGGCTTAATATGACTCAGGAGGTTTGGTCCAAACCCACCCAGTGTAAAGCTACATGATTCTGAAGAGACCACTAACAAAATAAAATACCATGTAAAGCAGGAGTTAAAAAACAAACAAGCAAAAAGATATAGAAGAAAGTCCCCGAATCCAAGAAATAGTCTTTGGCTAGGAAACACTTTATTACCAATAGCTTTTTACTTCTGGAATTACTCTTCACCAAATTTTAGCTACACTCAGGATACGGTGTTGGGAGTTTCTTCCCAAAGTGGTCTTAAGGCTCTCCAGTTTCAGTAAAGAAGCTATCATGCTTCCCTAATGCTCATTTATTTGCCTTTATACACCATAATTAAAAAAAATAATAAAGACCATAATTGTATACAAAATGCTACATTACTTTTCATTTGAAAAAAAAAAAAGGTGCTTGATGAGTTTTATTACTTCACTTTGGTACAAGGATGCAGGGCTCAGACAAGTGCCTTGTAATCTCCTTTTCTCAGCTCTTCAGCAATGCAGTAATCCCCCTGAGCTAGAACACTGACTTCATCTATTACGGGGTGTCTTTGAACATTAAGTGCGTAGTAGCTTTTGATAATAGAAGGGCTTCCTCAGAGGCAAGGCTGAAATCACAGTAACTGACTTCAGGTATAATAAATAGCACCAAAGGCAAGGACCTTTCTATATCAGAAAAAGCCTATACTTGTTTGAGCCATTAAGTCGAAAGACAACTTCCAAGACCTCTAAGTCAATGTGACAATAACCTGGGTTAAGGTTTTGCTACCTTCTGAACACTCGGTTTAGCCATGATGAGAGAAGAAAAAATAATTATTTTCCAGCTTTATTATTTTATTCTAAAGGAGATTATTCGGGGTGTCTGTGTAGCACAGTAGGTTAAGCATCCAACTCTTGGTTTCGGCTCAGGTCATGATCTCAGGGTCATGAGATCAAGCCCCTTGACAGTCTCCATGCTCAACTCGGAGTCTGCTTGAGATTCCCTCTCTCCCTCTCCCCTTCTCACCCCATTCTCTCTCTCTCTCTCAAATAAATAAATAAATAAAAATTTTTAAACAAAGGAGATTATTACAGTAAATGCCATTACCACTATCTGTTATCTAAATTTAACAATTATCAACATTTTGTCAATCTTGAAAAAAAAAAGAGTTTTAACACTAGAGAGAGGTAGAATAATTAAAACAGTCACAATAAAAACATGACAAGCTGATCTGAAAAATTTAACATTTTTTAATGTTTTAATGACAATGTTTTAATGAGAAAATGAAGAGAATGCTAGTCAATTGTAAGAAACTTGCTTTCTGCTGGCCCAGCATTCAGTTTTGTTCAATACCATGAAAGTAATTGCTGCACAGTAAAGAAAATTTTCAGCTGAAACAACAACATAAACATTGCCTTTACTTTGGGTTTTATGAGACCCTGACTGGGAAGAGTGGTACTTTACTTCTTCCAAGACTACTGCAGGGTTCTAATTTCAAAAGATTATGGTGGATGTAAGAAATAGGAAAAGGGAACTCTTCTCCTTCCAAAGGCATTCTGTGATGGAAAAGGGTCCCAGATAAGGCTGGAAAGATTGAGGTTCTGTTCTCAACTCTGTCAATAGGTAGCTGGATAACCACTAACAGAATAAAATACTATAGAAAATAGGAGTTAAAACAAAAAAGATGTAGAAGGAAATTATGCAGAGTCCAAGATCATAGTAAACTAAAGCAGATTAAGGCTTAAAATGGCCTATCCTGTTTTAAAAAAGAAAAAATTAAATTAAACCTGAATCTGATCAACCTTCAAGCTGAACCACAACTTACAGGGGATAGAAGAACAAGTCATAGAACAAGGAGACAGCCAAATTCAGAATGGAATGGAGGTCATTCTACAGGGAGAAAAAATGAGCCAGTTTCTGTAATAAATTATGCACAAAGAGAAAAAAGTGAGGGAAATGGGGAGAGAGGAAGCTCTTACAGAATAAAAGAGATTAAAGTACTCTAACAAAGAAATGCATTGTGTGAACCATTTTTGGATCCTAATTTAAACAAACCAGCTGGAAAATACACCTTTGAGACAGCTGGGAAAATTTGTAGATGGCCTCAGTGTCATATGGTAAGCAGTTACTCATAACTATGTTAGGTATGATAACAGTGTAGTAGTTATTTTTTTTTAAATCTTGTTAGAGAACTTTTACTAAAGTATTTACAAGGGAAATGACATATCTGAGACTTTCTTGAGAAGTTTTCAGCAAAAAGAAGAAAAGGAAGAAAGAGAAAAGAAAGGAAAGACAGGTAGTAAGGTAAAGTATGTAAAGTAAAGAAAAAAAGTATGTGGGGAAGGACAGATGAAACAAAATTGACAAGATGTTAATTTTTGCTGAAATTGGATAATTGGGACATGGGAGTTCATTCCACTTTTTTTCTACTTTTGTGTATGTTTGAAAATTTACATAACTAAACATTTTTTAATGGATGCTTTGGTGTCTTGGTGGAATATAATATTGATGTAATTTCACCCTGCTCCCTGGGATTTATAGACTGAGAAATTTTCATCTTATTTGAAAGCAAATAATGTAGGAGAACTTAAAGGGTACATGATGTAATTTAGGTTAGACTTATTCTAGCATTGTTTTTGTGTCATAATTTACTACAGTTAAAGGGCTGTTTATTTCCTGCTTATTTGCAATTTCTGTAACACAACCTTACCTAGCTCTTGAATTCTGTGCTTTATGAAATACCATTTATAAGTTAAATATTGCAGGAGTCCCCAAGCCAGGCCACTTAGATAAAACAGAAGAGTGTTTAATACCTCCGAAATGCCCATGCAAGTACATTTCATTCCAAGAACATATTCTTGGATTTAGGTAAAAACACACTGTGGAAATTCTAAGCTTTACTAGTTAAGATGAACAAAACTTGTCAACTCAAGATCTTAGACCTAGACAAATGTGAATTATGGTGTTCTCCTCAACACCGAACAGCAATTTAACCTCTTTCAATAACAAATTTTGATTCCATCTAGGGCCTCTGCCCGTATAAGCAAAATCTACTAACAGGAGTTGGCAGAGTTGTAACTTTCTTATGCCTACAATATATCTCTCAGAATGCAAAGTTCTGACAGAGAAAGATCTCCTCATCAGTTTTTGATAAGAAGGCAGACATCAAAAAACTATTTAATTTGATCTGAACTTAATTTTAAAAAATTAGCCAAGTTTTTATACACTAATTTATTTTTAGGTGAACTTTTAGCAGAATTCTAAACATTCTAGGGTAACTATTTCGTTATGAATGGACAAAAATGTAGTTACTTTTCCCAAAATTGAAAGAAAAGCAATCATTCTTTAAAGGTCTTTAATACATCTCCAGTGATATGTCTCCAAATACTCCTCTTTTGAATAACACTCTAGCATAGAAAAATTGAGACAAGTCATGGAGAGGTCAAGAATAGGTCCTAGAATTAAAACACTACCAATAATGAACATACATTAGGATATATCCCTTAAAACAGCTGACATTTATTTTTCAATATACTTTTCAATAGAAATTTGCAAATAAGCACATAAGTGTATAAATCAGTGGATTTTGCACAAAGGGATCACAACTGTGTACTGACCACCCTGTTCAGAAAACAAGTCATGGGGATGAAAGGTGCAGCATAGGGAATATAGTCAATGGTATCGCAACAATGCTGTATGGTGACAGAGGGTAGGCATACTTGTGATGAGCATAGCATACAGTTGTTGGATCACTATGTTATACACCTGAAACTAATGCAACATTATGTGTCAACTATACTTCAATTAAAAAATTAATTAAATAATTTTTTTTTAAACAGTATGCAGCAGGGACACCTGGGTGGCTTAGTTGATTAAGTGTCCGACTCAATTTGGGCTCAGGTCATGACCTTAGGGTGTGAGATCAAGCTCTGCATAGGGCTCCACACTCAGCGAGGAGTTTGCTTGAGATTCTCTCTCCCTCTCCCTCTGCAGACCCCCATGCTCTTTCTCTCTCCCTCTAAAACAAACAAACAAAACTAAACACATTATGCAACAGCCCCCCCCTTGTACACCAACCAGTTGCAATTCCCATAACCTCATTGTCTGCTCTATTTTGTGCTCTGCTGCCACATTTTATTTGTGCCTGTTTTAAACTTTACATAAATGGAATCATGCAGTATGACTTTTGTATCTACATTCTTTGGTTCAACATTGTTTGTGAAATACATTCATATTGTTGCAGATGCTATATTTTCACAGCTAGAAAGTATTTCATTGTATGCATACCCTATAGTTTATCCATTCTCTGTTGATGAGCAAGTGGGTTATTTCTAGTTTGGCGAATTACAAATTAAGCTGTTATGAAATTCTTATGCTATCTTTTGGTGCACATATGAATACATGTCTGTTGAGCATATGTAGGTGACATTTATTTTAATAAAACCTGAGATTTACAGTGTAGGGATTGTATTTCCTTCATCTTTGTGGTCCCAGGACAATCTAGTGGCTGGTACTCAGTAGATAATAAGTCTCTGCTAAATGAATGAATGAATAAATGCCTTCTGTGGCCAATTAGCTTTCCTTCAGGACTTAAGGCTAAACCACCCAATATATGAGCATATTTTGGGGTATCATTCAAATCTTTCCTTTTTTACACATACGTCAATTTTTCTTCCAGTTAGGTTCTATCACAGAGGTTTTCTATATTGTGTATGTGTGTATTGTAACTGAAATGATTGATGCCCTGAAGGCCTTTCAAAAACAACATGCATATTAAGACTGCCCTCTGCCTAGTGCTGTTTACAGCTTGCTTTTTGCTTTGTGAACTGCCTGACACTTTTGCTTAGAGTCATTTATTACTGAGGTTTCATTCTACATTTATCTGTTTGCTACTCTTTTTCTAGGATACCATTACTCAACTTTGTAATTTGAATTAGCTCTGGTTATAATACTAGCCCTCACAAGTTACATAAACTTTAAAAAAAAATGAACTTTAAACTAAAATTTTGACTTTTATCTTTCTGGAATGTAGGCGTGGGACAAAAAAGAGCATTTTTTGAGGCTATATTTATATGAAATGGGAAATGTTATGGCATATGCTGCAGGTGCTGATATGTAGCCAAAAGAAATGGCCAGCCATATTAGTATATTACCTTACTTTCCACTCTCTAGTTCAGAAAATGTTACTTTTCATTGTGGGTGGCATTAATTAATATAATGAGAAAATGATAGAACCACACAAAAAAATGTCACAAGCTCTTCATTCAGCTATAGAATGAAGTGCCCACTCAGGTGAATTTCTAGAGTTACAGGGCTCAGGATTATAGGATTCTTACATTGGCAATCATCTAAAGCAGGAAACCCAATATTGTTGGTAGCTCAAAAAAATTAGCTCTAAAAACTTTAAAATTACAATGTATGATGGGTGCCTGGGTGGTTCAGTTGGTCGGGTATCTGCCTTTGGCTCGGGGCATGATCCCAGGGTCCTAGGACTGAGCCGCAAGTTGGGTTCTCTGCTCAGCAGGGAACCTGTTTCTCCCTCTCCCTTTGCCCCTCTCCCTTGTGTTCTCTGTCTCTCTCTCTGTCAAATAAATTAATAAAATCATTAAAAAAAAGAAACAATATATGATTTGCTACACTTTTTGCTGAAGACAAAATACCTTCATGAAGAGACTGATATAGAGATGTCAACCCAAAAGTCTTTAAAAGAAAGGACACATCTAAAAAGGACAGTCACTTTTGATGGTTTGTCCAATTAACTTAGAAATACCCTTGACATTTTTCCTCTGGGAAGAAAGACTTGGGTGACAGTTTTTTATACTGCTGTTGTTTGGGGTTGTGGAATTTTCTTCTCCGTTGTTTTTAAACCTTTAAGCAATGAGAAATGGCCTTGAACTTAAGCTCCGGAGTTTTATACCTCCTTGCATGCATGTAGCTACTTTTTGGATTATTGTATTTGTAGTTTCCTTTTTTCCCTCTTAAAGTCACTTTGATATCTCATCATCATTTAAAAACTACTGTTCCCAAAGGCCTCATCTAGTTATCTTTTAGATGACTGATTACTATCAAAGGAGGGAAAAAGTAAAATAAACTTTAAAATAAACCTAAAAAGAAAAGGGAAAAAATCCAAACCATTTAAATCAGTGCCATAAAACTATTTTGGAAAACCAGCTTTCTATATTTTAATGCTTTCCATGTCTGAGGCATTTCTCCAGACTCTGGTGCTATAATTGTAACACCATCTTGACACTTCTACTTTTAAGCCACAAAGTTTGTGCCTGTTCTTTTTCAAAGAGAAAAAGTTGGAGCCAAGTGACCACTATGCATACTCATGACTCATAGGTAATGGAGCAGCAGGGGAAAGTCCACATTGAAAAAGCAAATCCCAGCCTGTGCTCCTTGAGGTATATGGAGTGGGGAGGGTGGCCAGAGCACCGAAGAAAGGAGCAGGGCTGAAGTTTACACCTGCTCTGATGGAGGAGGGGCAGGGGAGGGAAGACAATACCAGCAAGGCAAAAGCCAGAAGGGAGAATTCCTTTGTGAGATTCAGGAAATAGAGCCCCTGTAGCATAGGAATTGTTCCTTAAGAGTAAGGCACTTAAAAAGAGCCCCCTTTCCCAGTTGAAGTAAGGGAGTATCAGGCTAGATGTCAGCCCCTTCTCCAGCCCTGGGCCAATGCTCTGTGCTGGACACAATCTGGATAATCACAGGATGCAAACATTACTTCATGGCAGCCTTGCAATTTACCAGTTCTCTGGCTGTCCCACCCCAAAAGGGACTTTGTTTAGGCCATGTCCGAATCACACCCATAAATGACCTTCCAGCCAGCTGCTCCAGTGCAGGAACTTTGAGGCATAAGCAGGTTTCCAAACACAAAATTTGGGATTGGCGGAGAAGTGGTCAGGGAGAGATAGTGATAAACAGTCCCATCTCAAGAACTTTAAAAAAACACACAGTCAAAAATAAAAAATAAGGAACTGCAATAGGCAGAGCTAGGGAAACTGTAACACATTAAAAAAAAAGGAAAATTATATTCACTAAGTGCCTCTCACATGCCAGATACTGTCAATGCTTTATTTTTATAATTACCTCTTAATCATCCTGAAACCCTGTACATTAGATATTGTCTTCTTTCTCCCAGTAGGGAGAAAAGCTAAGGCTAAAAGAGGGTATGTCAATTGCTCAAGGCCACATGGGTAGTAAGTGGTAGTCCCAGCCCCCAAATATAACGACTCTTATGACTAGCTCTTTCAGGTCTCACATACTGATACTAACGATTTCCAGATCTGACACAGGAGATCTGGGGCTGAATGGCATGGCAGAAACCACTGCTTGTCTTCTAATATCTATTCTCTGCTTCTTTTTTAAAAGGAGAACTAATTTTAGCAGAGCACACAGCCAGCCACTCAGCTAACAGGCTGTATTTCCCAGTCCCTTTGCACACAGGCCACGTGACTGCATTTCGGCCAATGAGATGTAAGCAGAAATGCCAAGTGGAACTTCGTGGAGGCTGTATGTCTTTTTGGTCTCCTTTCTCCCTAGCGCTACCTAAAGTATGGATATAATTTTGAGCCACGATGTTGCTTTGAGAATAGAAGTTTAAAATTGCCAAACAAAAATACAGAATCTGCTTGGGGGTCACACATGGAACTATCTATCTCCAGACTTGCTTTTTTTATGAGTGAGAAATAATCTATCCAGCTTAAACCACTATTTGGGGGGGGGGGGTCTTTCTTACTTGTACATGAACCCAACCCTAAGTGATACAATGTAAGATCTGCCACCTTATACATCTGTACCACTGAATTCTTTTCCCCTTCTACTTTAATACTCTCTGGTTCTACCTTTTTATACCTCAAGCTAATTTTATACCAGGTATACTATTGCTTTTATCTGACACTGAGAGTTAGGACCCCCTGTTCCATATTAATAGGTTTCTCTGATTTGTAAGTTTAGTTGAGAGAGGTCAGTACCTTACACTGGAATTAAAAGCTGAAGAAAGCTCATCTGTTGCTAGATGGCTTTTTCTCTACTTGATCAGATTTGCAGGGGGTCATCTTGTTTCCAGATTTACCAGCTTCATGAACAGGAATGTTATGTATGTTTGGGTAGGTTGTGCATTGCATAAGAGCTTTTGCCCTAAGAAAGGAGTACTGTCTTTTAATTAAAACACAGGGGCGCCTGGCTCAGTTGTTCGACTCTTGATTTTGACTCAGGTTATGATCTTGACTCAGGACATGATCTCAGGATCCTGAGATGAGCACCAGGTAGGACTCTGCGCTCAGTTGGGCACCTGCTTGAGATTCTCTCCCTCTGCCCCTCCCCCTGAACACTCTCTCTCAAAAAATAAATAAATAAATCTTAAAAAAAAAAAAAGGCACAAAGGAGCTGTCTGATGGCTAAGCTATTGCCTGTAGGACTATATTGGCTCCAACACTATATGGGGTAACTGTGAACCTGTGACGATAAGACTTTAACTTCTATTAGTTTTAGTCTTCTCAACAATAAATATAGATAAATTCATAAACCTTAGGTTTTCCTGGGTGCCTGAGTGGTTTGGTCATTTGAGTATCTGCCTTCAGCACAGGTCATGATCTTAGGGTCCTGGGTTCAAGGCCCATATTGGGCTCCCTGCTCGGCAGTGAGTCTGCTTCTCACTCTTTCTCTGGTCCTTCCCCATCCATTCTTCATCTCTTTCCTCTTTCACTCTCTCAAATAAATAAATAAGATCATTTTAAAAAACTTAGGTTTTTCTCCTCTATAAGATAAGGAGAATACCTTGTCTGGAAGGTAAGATGGAATAGGTAGGTTTTAAAGTTCTTCACGAAGTCTAAAAAATTCTGCCCATCTTTTTTTTTTTTTTTTTAATAGAGACTTTTGTGACCACCCAGTTGGAAAGAGGCACAGTCCAGAGTCATTCTCTATTATGTCACTTTGCTTTATTGTCTTTATTATCTAAAAATATTCTGTTCATTTACTGTTTCCTATTTATTGTTTGTCTCCTTCCCATCACCCACTGTTTTGGAGTATGAGATACATGGTAGCATAAGCCTTGTCTGTCTTGTACATGCTGTATTCCCCATCACCCAATAGTTACTGGGATATAGTTGGTTTTCAATAAATACTGATTGACAAGTGGATGGATAATTTTGATAGTACCGTGAAAAAAATTCCACAAATACAAAGTACTATTATTAGGGATCATTTAGCACTTTGATAACTCATAATATTTCTCTCATCAAAAGTCTGGCTTTCCCTTAAGCCATTTATCATATTTACTACACAAACATTTAAAATGTAGGGGGTAAGAAGACCAGAGTGAAAGACTAAAGAAAGGCTGAAGTGCTAGTGTGGAAATGAAGAAGCCAGTGAAGGTGTCTTTGCTTTTACGCTATGCCTGAGTTGAAGACAGCAGCTGTGTTATTTTACCCATTCAGAAACATCATTTTATTATTTTTCTAAAGATCATTTATCTGAGAGAGAGAGTGTGAGTGGGGTGGGAGCAGAACAGAGGGAGAGAAATCCTCAAGCAGATTCTTGCTGAGTGTGAAGCCCGAGGCGGGGCTGGATCCCACAACCTGAGATCACGACCTGAGCCAAAATCAAGAATCGGCTGCTTAACTAACTCAGACCCCAAGATACCCCCAGAAACATCATCTTAAATACACAACTGGAAGGTCATCAGTTCAGGCTTTTTGCCACAGTTAAAAAAAAAAAAATCTACTAAAGAATAACTAAGAGGAGTGCCTGGTTGGTTCAGTTGGCAGAGACAGGACTCTTGATCTTGGGGTCCTGAGCTTGAGCCCCAAGTTGTGGGCTAGAGTCTACTTTTAAAAAAGGAATAACCAAGAGATTGCTACCTTGCTCTGTATGTAGAATGGAAACACACAAGTGATTGGTGAGTCTTTGTTTTTTGTGGGGAATCCCCAAAGGGCATTCTTCATTTCAAGAAAAGTTAGGTTTTCCACACTCCCTATAAGGTCTCTCAAGTAGTCACGCCCATCAGAATCTGCTCTCTTCCAACAAAGCTGCATCCTTTTCACTGGCTTCTCATTGTAGCATTTATGCTAGCTTACTACTTGTGGAGGAGAGTACTGATTTGTTTTTTCCCTGAAAACTATGGTCATGCTTTCCAAAAATCAGTTTTCTTTTGATTTCACATAGGTGCTCTATTATTCAGTCTTAAGACAATTAAAGAGAAAGAGTTACAGAAGAAAAAGAAAGAAAAAAGTGTAATGTCTGGTCATGACTGCAGCTGTGAATTATTAAAATGCCACTGACATTACCCTACACATTAACAGATTAGAGATGTACAAGCAACATTTTCAGGATGTGATAAATGTCCTTAAAAGTAAGAAGATGTAAAAATGAAATGGGATAGAAAACAGACCAAGAGGAAAAAAGCATAAGATGAAAACAAGCAGCAGAAGAGAATGCCTTCTGATCACTCATAGAGCTTGTTAAATAACATTTTATTAAAAAAAGAAATATTCCAATACAACTTCATCTCTTTAGTATCTTGAATCTTTAGTTTTAAAAAAAAATGCGGGTGTACTGAATATAGTAAAGATGTTTCTTCTTTTATATAAAGATGTTATACGTTTCCTATTATATTAACTGAATCAAATGGATTTTAAAAATAATGTTTGGGTATTTGGTTATTTAATAAAATAAAATAGGATACAAATTATAATTTCAAGATTAGAAAAGTAACTTTTTGATAAGATAAATAACATACATAATATATCTATTGGTGAAATACTTAAAATTACGTTAAGAGAGTTATGTGTATATCAGAAACAGAGACTGGGGCACCTGGATGGCTCAGTGGGTTAAAGCCTCTGCCTTTGGCTCGGGTCATGATCCCAGGGTCCTGGGATCGAGCCCCACATTGGGCTCTCTGCTCGACCGGGACCCTGCTTCCTCCTCTCTCTCTGCCTGCTTCTCTGCCTATTTGTGATCTCTGTCTGTCAAATAAATAAATAAATAATCTTAAAAAAAAAAAAGAAAGAAAGAAAGAAACAGAGACTAATGTTTTCAAATAGAGAAGACAAATTAGCAAATTTCATAATTCATGAATTAGAGTTTAATTCATAGTTTCACCCTAGGATAACAATTTGTTTGCTTAAGTCAGATCCTGGTTCTTGTTAGGCATGTCAGTACATACAGGTGTTCTTTGAGGTTAGGTATCTGCTTTTTAAAAACCCTATGTATTCTTTAAAATGATATCATTCACTAATGCTTATCAATGAAGAAATTAAAAATAAAAACAACTCAAAAATGGTTAGAACAACATCTGTGACGCTGTCATAAGGTAAAAATGAGATCAGTCTTTAAAATCGGGTAGATCTAGGTTACATTTTGACTCTACCATTTACTTGCAAGGTCTGTAATAATCTACTTAAATTCTGAGCTTTGGCTTTGTCAGCTTTAAAACAGAGAGATTATTACCCACCTCAGACGGTTGTTGTTTAAATCAACATAATTTATTTAAAAGCATCTTGGACTCTACTGAGCATACAAATACTCAAGAAATCTTGATCTTACCTGCTCAGGAAGTGAGGCTATGTCAAATTGTGCATGCAAAGTACTCCAATTTAAAATAGTAACAACCTTTGGATTTTCTGAAATGAACCTAAAATAAAAGCTATCCAAGAGAAAAATAAGACGTATTCAAGGGGAAAAAAATTAAGATTCAATTTATCATGGGATGCATAGTTACAAAGATTGCAAGTCTTTAGATGTCAACAAAAGATGGGCACAGAATTTAAATATTGCATTTTGAAGCCTAAAAGCTTATAGAAATATACAAGCCATGGTATCATGATATCATGATCCATGGCATCACAGATTATGATAACTATTATGATCGCTATGTTGGTTTCAATTTTCTCCATTTATAAACTCAGAATAGGCTAAGTTCGGCAGGGCTCAGACTGAGCTGTAAGATTGGCTTCTGACTCACAGAGCTCCTCTCGCTGAAATGACTGCTATTTCATGAATTTAAACAAGTGCCACAAGTGCTCATTTCCATGTGTGACATTTTTGATAAACTTCCAGGTTTCAAACTGGATAGGAGAGCCAGATTACAAGCCACATTTGCTTAGTATGAACAGTGAACTAACTCTGATAATAGTCCCTCTCAAGACTTCTAGTCAAGGGGCGCCTAGGTAGCTCAGTTGTTAAGCATCTGCCTTAGGCTCAGGTCAGGATCTCAGAGTCCTGGGATTAAGCCCTACCTCGAGCTCGAGCTCGCTGTTCAGCGGCAAGCCTGCTTCTCCCTCTTCCACTCCCCTGCTTGTGTTCCCTCTCTCACTGTGTCTCTCTCTGTCAAATAAATAAATAAATTCTTAAAAAAAAAAAGACTTCCAGTTAAATTCCTCAAATATTAGCCAATTGCTTTAACATGAAGAGAACTAGCTAATCAATTTCCAACATACAACAGAAATACAAAGGATGGAAAAGAAAGTGCTTAAAAAAGAGAGAGAAAAAAAAGAATGCTTTGTGACAGAAAGATCTTTGGAAGTACTCAGGACTGAATGAAATCCTCCAGAAGCTCCAAGTAATAAAGCCATTATGGTTTACCATCTCATATATAATTCAAAATAAAAACAATCCCAAACCATATAATAAGAACAAAGAGCTCCCACAAAATTCTGAATTGTCACATGATGATGGTGTAGAGGTATTTTTTAAGGAAATGGTAGATGTTAAACAAAACAAAATAAAACAGAAAACCTGTTTTTCTTGCTTTGCTCATTGGTGTATCAAGTTCAACAGCAAACTCCCCAAGAAACCACTAGAATAATCTATTGATCAAGCATGGCTAAATTTGTTAAACTTACTGCAAAGAGGGAGAATACCATTTCAACAGTCTTAGGAGATCTCAGAAGAGGTCAGAGGCAGAAATTTATAGGGTTTGGGGTATGGGTCTTTTAAAGTGAGATCAGATCAAGATTGGGAAAAGTTGGGGTCCCTTGGTGGCAGTTGGTTGAAGTCCAACTCTTGATTTCAGCTTCAGTCATGATTTCAGGGTTGTGAGATCAACCCCTGTGTCAGTCTCTGCATTGGGTGTGGAGCCTGCTTGGAATTCTCTCTTTCCCTCTACCCCTACATCACCCCCGCCCCTGCTCTCGTGCTCGCTTGTGCTCTCTCTCTCTCTCTCAAAAAAAAAAAAAAAAAAAAAAAGGCAAAACTTTATGATATAGTAGTTTGAGATTGATGTACACAGCAATCAGAGGGTCATGAAGCAAGTCTTGATAAGGAAATAGTTGTTTGATAACAGAACATTTGGCCAGGTAATAATCTATTGTTTTGAAAAGAGGGTTATTTACCCAGATGATCAATTTATTGTTCAAATAAATTGGGTTTTGGAAATTTCCTAATGCAAACAACGAAATTATTTATTGCTCTACCAGTTTATCTTCCTGGACAAGAATTTCCTGGAACAATAGTAAATCATGTTGCTACAGGTGGTCTAAATTCTTAGAGCTGATAGTTAAACTATGTGGATACAAGCGGAGTCAGTTCTCATTGCCTAATATGGAATCTGGCACTGGCGGAACCTCAACATTGAATCTGATATTGAATTAGGAATAAAAAAGAGGGAGGTTTGGAAATAGGAGGGTCAGTCAACAAAGGGATATGCGAAATAATTTCAAGGAGAGTTGGATAAAGTTAGCTGCTTCCTCCAGAAAAGCAGGATTGAGGGACTTCAAAATCAACTTTTGCCCCAAATGGAACAGAGAGAGAAGATTCAGCTACAGCTTATATAGACCTGCTTAACCTAGTTGACAAGTCTGAGATACTTAGATCTGGTTTGTTTCTTGAGGGCTGAACCTGCCTATTCAATTTTGTGTCCCTAACACAGGACACAGTGTCATTAAGTGCTCCAAATATGACAGCTGAAATGAAGGAGGCTCTACTAAAGGTTGTAGCGGGTCTCTGAATGGGGAGCTAGATAGAACAAGTGTACATAGATGCAGTCTCCTGGTTGGTAACCAACTCACATTTAAGAAGCTGAGCAATAAGCACATTGAGAATTTGGGGCTAAGAAAAGACCATGAAGGTATTTAAAGGACACTGAGACAGATGAGGTAAAGGAAAGAGCAGGAAAAAAGAGGAGACACTTGATAATTAAAAATAGCTTGTGTTTACATAGTACTTTCTATTGTACAGAATATTTTCATTTATATTATATCATTTGACCTTCACAGTATTCCCAAAGGAAAGTAGAATGGACATTATTGTCTCCATTTTATGGATGAGAAAGTTGCAGCTCAGAGATGGTTTAGTGTCTCACCCAAGGTCACAACATTGTGAAATGCAGAGAGGGCTCTGGGACCTAGACCTTCTGAGGAATTTGACACCTGCTAAGAATTGGAAGCAGACCTAAAACTGTGAGAAGAGTGAGAGAGGTGTTTCTCTTTACCTCTCCAACCATAAGGACCAAGGTTTGCTGAGTTTTAAGTCCTGTAAATAGACAAGGGTATGCTATGAACTGTAACTGAATGGGAACTGTTGCTGGAGTTGTCAGATCCCATTCACTGTGCCTGGGTACTCTGAACAAAGCCTCTGAACCACCAGAAACCAACACTGCCATTGTGGAAATACAGATTACTGTTTTTTTACGCCAGAGTCCTGCCTGGCCACGTGTTTCCACAGGCAGCAAAATTTCAGTATCCTTGTCTGGCTGGGCTTCAGTTTTTGGCAAGAATTTCCCCTTCTCTTGTGAACATCTTGGAAAGCTTTTCACTGAGCACAAAGATGTTTATTTTGAGAAGCAAAAGGGACTAACTAAATACGTTCAAAAACAATCTCTACCTCTCCCACCAGACAACCCTTAACTTTTAACATGTAAGGTATTTTGCCACCCCCACCATCTAATATAACAGAACCCACAGGTGATACTATCTGGAATAGCTCTGAAGTAATGTGATTCTCTGTGTGACTTCAAATCCTGGAGAGGTATTAAGAATCTGGGATGGGGAAGCATTGAAGATAGTAGAAAGGGAAAGAAGTGGTGAAGTCTCGGAGGGGGAAAGTACTCATATGAAGAAGTAGAGAGCCAACCATTATTCAGCTGCCTCTCAATTGCCTGATTATTTCTCAGACACATTTGGAACAGTTTTCACACTGGTTTTAGAAGGGATCGTGTCCAGGCACAGAACACTGTTCAATAGGCCTCAAGGAGAGCGGCAAATATGACGTGGTCAATGATTTTTGAGGCATGTTGATATATAATCATATCGTTTTAGAATTATAACATACTTTAGAGTAATTGGTTCAAGTTTCTCATTCGAGAGATAAAGGAAGACCCAGAAAACTAAGTGACTTTTCCAAGGTCAGACATAATTCAGCAGTAAATCTGGGGAAGTTAAGGCAAGACTCTTTGAGTTTTGTGGTTATTCTACCACACTGTGAGACAGTTATTCTGAAAGCTAATATTTATTATTGTTTGTTTGTCTACTGAATGATTGGTTATCATTTTCTCTTCTCTCTACATTGGATTTCTGACTTTTTAAAAACACTGTCAAATTTCCCTCCCAGTGTGAAGGGACTTAACAAAGGAAAGGCTCTCTTCACTGAAGTTAGCTGAGGTAAAAGTAATTTTTTAAAGTTTTGCTTAGAGGTTCAGACTTTAAACTTTCTCTCGAAGTTTCCAGTAGAAATATGGTAGTAGGAGCAGGGAAGCGATGAAAAAAGGAGAGAACTGAACTTCTTGAAATTGAGAAAGCAGATCCCTGAGGGCTTGGAGACAAACGGAAGGACACTGGTTTAGATCAAGATGAAACCTTAATTTCTTCATCGTGGAAACTGCCAAAACTTTATGAATAGATTCTTGAAGTTGTTTGCCTCTGATGTATATAGAGCTCTTTATGAGCTATTAATTAGTAATAGGAGAGAATCATACCACTAGAGCCAACAGATGGTGTAAAGTTATAAATCAGATTGGTTTGTGGAGGTAGAAGATTAAAGTGACTTGGATCAATACTCTTTATTCTTCTAGAACAAACTCAGGTGTGGAGGCTAGGTGGGAGAGGATGCCTCTGGGGTCCCCTCCATTCATAAGCTCTTAAATTCTTAGTATTCAATTTTCCCATTGCTTGCTTCTCTCCTACAACTTTATATCAAACATCACAATCCCTTTGCCATCAAGTCCCACGATTTACAAGTAGACACACTCCGTTTTCTGCCAATGCTGAATGATCTTCATTGCTTTTCCGTCTCTCTAAATTCATTTTATTCTGCCTTTTAAGGTTCCAAAGACACCAAATTCCTGTTCCCACCTAAATACCCTCCCCCACAGTACACAATTTCTTTCCTTTCTCTTAAGAAAGCCAATAGTCACTGGATTTTATGTTTCTCCTGTACTCCAGAGGGAAAGAAGTGACACCAGTTTGAGAGGGTTGTTATTAATATTGCTGCTATTGGCAAAGTATTATTTTGCTTTATAGCTATACTCACCTTACTTCTTGGGTTTTGTTCCCTGAAGTTAACTCCTGACTTAAAGCTCAGATGTAAATAAATTCTGACAAGCCAAGAATCAAACCAAGAAGCGGAAGATAAGAGTAGCCTATATTTTAGATCTAATAGCTACAGTTGCAGACTTCCAAAAGGGAAAGCAGGAGCAGGAGCAAAAGAAGGCAGGATTCCAAATTTAACTGCCACCTCGATGAAGATGAAAAGCAACCAAAGTCACTAAGATAACTGGTCTTTGATTCTTCTCCCAGATAGCATTCTCAACATCTTGAGGATTCTTTTGGTTTTCCATTTAGCTAAACTGCAATGGACTGAATATTTATGGGCCACCCCCCTCCAAATTCATACACTGAAATCTTAACCCCAAAAGTGATGGCATTAGGGGATGGGGCCATTGGGAGGTGATCAGGTCAAGAGGGCAGAACTTGCATGGGATTCATCTTTATAAAAGACACTCCAGATCTCTCTGAGGTCACCCTTTCCTTACCCCTTCCACTATATGAGCTTATAATGAAAAAACAGCTATCTAGCAAGCAGGCTCTCACTAGACATGGAATCTGCCAACATCTTAATCTTCAACTTCCCAGCCTCCAGAAATGTGAGAAATACAAGTTTTTGTTTATAAGTACCCAATATATGATCTTTTGTTATAGTGACCCAAATGGACAAAGATATTAATGCAAAAATGTTTCTTGTTTGGGTATAATGATGTTTCAGTTATCCAAATGTGGACATTCTTCCTGATTCCTAATAAGTATAAAATTGTTGTAATTCCATCACTCACAGCTTATACTCCTAGGAACTAGTGAGGACTTTTCCCTTCCTCTGAAGTAAAGCTTGGATTTCAAAAATTGTCCTATCTATGGAAATTTAAGGAAAACAATTCAAATGATGAAACTACTATGGTTCAGATTTTTAGGTTTTTTTTTTTTTCCCTCTTTAGGTTACAAGATTATACTTTTCTCCTCTGTAACTACAGAAGTCTTAGGCAGGTCAAAGCAATCTGACAAGCAATTTTTGACTAAAGAACTAATAACCAAAGCATAGATCACTTGTTTTTGTGAAGTTCTTCAATAAGTTGGGGATTTTATTTACAGCACGAAACAGCAAAACCTGTTTTAAGTTAAAGAAGTGTGGTGTTTTAAAAACATGTTCACAAAATTTTTGACACCCCTCCTTTTAATTCCCCTCTTTTTGAATGTGGGCTGGACTTGGTGAACTGCTTGGGATGAAGAGAACGTGGTAGAAATGATGCTATGTGGCAACCAGGGCTAGGTCATTCAAAAAGGATTGCTTCTGCTTGGCTCTCAATGTCCTGGATCACTTGCTGGAGGCGGGGAGGCATGCCCAGGAGCAAGCTGCCATGTCATGAGAACACTAGCACATCCCTGGGAGAGGTTTATGTGGAAAAAGCCTGAGCCCTGCCCCCCAAACCAAGTTACATGTGGGAGCCACCTTTAAAAGGGATCCTCCAGCCCCATCAAGTCTTCAGAGGGCTACAGCCTCAGCTAATATCTTAACTCTAGCCTCAAGAGAGACCCCAAACCAGAACTACTCAGCTAAGCTGCTCCAGAATTCCTGACCCATAGAAACTGCTGGAAATAATAAATGCTTATTGTTGTTTTAAGCTACTAAGTTTTAGGGAAATCTGTTGTGCAATAATAGATAACTAATATAGGAAGCAATTAGCAGAGGATACTGTTCTATTCTTGAAACCCTATTCTTGAAATGAAAATAATAATTATTGTACAATCAGAAAACTCTTTTTTTCCAGCTATTTACATTTTATTCTCATTCATTTGGATCACATAAATCCCACCCAAAATGCTCTGAATCTCTATTTTTCTTTCCATCTGTTCATATTTGAAAGGTTGATATGCATTATTTGCATGTGAATGCATGGATGTGAATGGAGCAGGAATGCCAAAAAGGGTTAAGAAAACTGAAAGTTAAATACAACTCCCCTATGATACATTAAATATTTTATACCTTTTATCTTCTTTGAAATCCCCTTTTTATCTTGGAGAAACTGCTTTAATTTTGGATTGGTGTTAGCTTCTTTTAGGTACTAGCTTCTTTTAGGGTCTTATTATTTCTTGAGTGAATTAATGGTAAGTTTTCACCTTTTGCCCTCTGGCAAAATTCTCTTCTAAGTTAGGCACGGATCTGACGATATCACCTTTTCACTCAAAACTTTCAAAGATTACTCATTGTATTCTGGATTGAGGTCAGTTATCAAACACCCTACTCCCTGTGTGGTCATATACAGGGCTTAAAACAAGGCAGTGTCTGGAAAAATATTTTATCAACTATAAGGCATGTACAAGTATGACATATCCCCTTCTTTAGTGTTCTAGAATACCTCATAATGTCTTCCATTTCCTAAGGAATTAGAATCCATTGGTAACCACAGTTTAGTAATACCTGTTTTCCTTAGGTTATGAGGTTTACTAGAATCTTTTAGATTTATTGCCATTTTCTTCATAATACAAGACTGCTATTTTTTCCTATCCCTCTGCTAATCTTTTTTTTTTTAAGGTTTTATTTATTTATTTGACAGACAGAGATCACAAGTAAGCAGAGAGGCAGGCAGAGAGAGGGGGGAAAGCAGGCTCCCTGATGAGCAGAGAGCCCAATGCTGGCCTTGATCCCAGGACCCTGGGATCATGACCTGAGCCAAAAGCAGATGCTTTAACCCACTGAGCCACCCAGGCGCCCCCTCACTCTGCTAATCTTCATGATGGGTTTGGAGATACCAACTCATTGGTTTTTCTTAAGAAGAGAATTTCAAAGGAGAGTAAATTTATCTCTAGTCATGTGGCTGTTAATGTAATCTATCTGAAATGGTAGATGGGAGTGGCTGAGAAGCATCTTCCTGTAAAACACTGTAGGGAAGGAAAATCTCTTTTTCCTTCTGTCCTTCTAGCTTCTCTGCTGGGGCTCTGTAACAAAAGACAGATTAATAAGAAAAAAGAAATAAATACAAATTTATTTAATGTAAGATTACATGACACAGGAGCCTACATGAGACCTGAAAAAGCAGTTAAATCTTAACATTTTTGTACTAGGTTTGGTAAAGAGTAGAAAGTCACGCAAAAATGTGATAGTACAGAAAGTGTGAGCTAAGGGTAATAAACTGGGGGACATTTAGCAAAATCTATTCAAATTCCTCCCACTACCCGTATATTTAGAGATAAAGATGCTCTTTTCCTCTGGGTATGGGGTGGGCACCTCTCACATGAGGCTCTTACGTCTGGCTTTAGGGGAAAGGGTCAGAGAGCCCTTCCAACATCTATTTCTCAAGATCCCTCAGCTGAAAATATTTCATATGCCAGGATGCCATATTTTGGGGTAGTGTGTCCTAAACTCTATCACCAGCAAACCACGAAAATCACGTCTGGACTCATGTTGAAATCACATGGTGCCGATAGCCAGTCATTTTTCAGCATTACACTAACTGAGTGTGATCTTTGGAAATCTGCTTATGTGCCAGTTATTAAAGTTTTACTTTCAATTTCAGACCCAGTCTATTACATTCTGCTCTGCATTTCTGCTTTGCCAGCAGCTCCCTGTTAGGCTCTGTCAAAGGGGCTGCTGAGGGAGACTGCAAAACCAGAGGAGGGAGAGGGAGTGGCTACTGCCTGTTTGTTTTCTCTTTGCTTCCTGTCTACCTGCGGCTCCTGGGGTGCATCATTCCAGCAATGCCTCTTCATCCCTGAACAGCAGTTCCTTCCCCTGGTAGCGTTGACTCCAGTTTAGAGCTTTCCAGCACCTGTATGACCAGCTTCATCCTCTGCTGTCTTGAGTTTCAGCTTCTCAGAACCCTCTTCTAAATTTTGAATTCCAACCTCTTACGTTTCTTCTCCTAGCCCTAAGAGCGTGTGACAGTCATGAGAATGCCCCTCACACACCTTCGGCTATAGAGGGAATAATTAAGGTTGCTAGATTTCACAAATTAAAAATACAGGATGGATACCAGTTAAATATGAACAACAAATAACTTTGTAATGTAAGTACATCTTATACAATATTTTGGGATGTGCTTATACTAAAATTTCATTGTTTATCTGAAATTCAAATTTAACTGGATGTCCTATATTTTATCTGGCAAACCTAAGATTAATTAACCCAAGACCTCGACTACTGCTCTTTGAAATCCATCCACTGCTGTGTCTGCTCTGAAACCATTCCTCCCCTGGCCTGTTCCTGATGATGACTGAGCGTGCCAGACCACCGAGGCAGATTCCTGGGGCACCTGGGACTCCTGTGACTGGCAACTCTGGCTCAGCGCCTGTGATTGGCAACTCTCCTATGGGCTAGCAGAAACTTCCTTATGTTTTACGGTCCCTTTCTCCTTCAGTCACTTTAGACATCTCAGCTTTACAGCTCTCCCAGCTCCCTCCAAGTTTCCTTTCACACAGGCATTTACTCTTAGTGAAATTCTTTCAGGTTTAATCCTGTCTTAGAACCTAACACAAGGTAGGCTAACACAAAGTAGGAACAGATTCCTACAGTTAGTACTCTGTGAGGCTTTAGTATTTCTCTCTACTCTTTCAGTTACCTGGTAAAACAACTCATTACCTTGCTAACTATTCTTTATATTAAATTTTCTCTCTTGAAATAACTGGTGTGGTTTCTGTCTCTTCACTAGACCCAGACTGGGTGCCCCTGAGCTTCGTGAAAACTCTTAATTTCTCCAGGAAGTTTAAGAGACTAAGCCACTCCATTAAAGGGATGTGGGATGTGGGATAAACTATAAAATAGTTTATTTTCCCTTAACTTCCCTTGTTATTTAAGAGTTGGCAAAAAACAGGTGAGCAAGATGACTGCCTGTTACAAATGTGACATTAGACATTTGTTATGTTGTGTTTGATTCTCAGAGTCACACTTGGACACAGCAGACTGGAAGGGCTTTACAGGAAGGCAATCATGAAAATGACGAATCTGGAAGCCACTCCCAGTGTGCTTATTTAATCCGAAGAAGAGAAGACTACAGGGCAATGGGGTTCTCAAATACCCAAAGGTCAGTCGTGTGGAAACTGGATTAAACTTATTTTGTATGGCTCCAGATGTTAGAACTGGAACCCATCAGCAGAACCAGAATGAGACTGTGAGCTCAAAATTTGGCAACAATGCATACCTGTGTTCTCTCAATATTTGCTAAACATTTATCTGGCAAGAGGAGAAACCATTTTTTCCTACTAATAAAATGTGTAGTTATTTATGTTCAAAATAAAGGATTTATTACATATGGTAACATAACAATAATTGTTTCACTTTTTGAAATTTTTTTCTGATTTTTATATGACTCACAACTGCATAGCATAAATCACTTACACTCACAAAGTAAGAATAGTGGGAACTAACATGGGTATCATTAAGTATCCTGTCCAAACACAGGTAAGAGTTCCTTCATCTGACTTATTTTGGCATACACTTTCTTGTTTTGTCCAATACTTACTGTAATATAATATTCTTAGGTTATTTGACAATTATCTCTGTGAAAAAATCATGACCTAATAAAGCATTTGTGCTTTAGGTAATAAAGTAAACCACCTATTCCTAGTAAAAATACATGGCATTATTGAGTTATCGAATTTCAGATGAAATTATATTATATTTATTTATTTATTTATATATTAAATTATTATATTTTTATTTATATATTATATATTTATTTATATATTAAATTATTATATTTCACTGGGCAAGTGTTGAAGTTGGGAGGACTAACCCTTATTCTGCTTGTGCTACTAATGAATTTTTCTCTCAAAAATACTCAACATGGGGCACCTCCATTTGGTGAAACTTGCAACTTGATTTCAGCTCTGATCATAATTTCAGGGTCCTAAAAAGGAGCCCTGCGTCAGGAGTCTGCTTGTCCCTCTCCCTGTGCTTCTCTTCCACCCTCTGCTTGTCTTCTCCCTTTCTCTCTCAAATAAGTAAATAATCTTTAAAGAAAATACTCAACAAAGATAGCTTAATGTACAGGAAGAATATATGTTTTTTGAATTTCCCCTTTGAGAGCGCTATCTACTTCCATGTAGCTGGACTGGTTTACAGGACATCAGTATTAAGGAAGTGTGGCACCATTTAACAACTGAGTTTAGGGATATTTTAGCATTATTTTTATTTTAAGAGTTTGTTGATTTATTTGAGAGAGATACAGAGAGAGCACAAGAGTGGAGGGAGGGGCAGAGGCAGAGGAAGAAGCAGACTCCCCGCTGGGCAGGGAGCCCATGCTGGACTTGATCCCGGGACTCTGGGATCATGACTAAGCCAAAGGCAGACACTTAACTGACTGAGCCACCCAGGCGCCCCTCAATATCACTTTTTGGTTAATGCTCAGGAGCTGCATGGTTTATCTGCCCCTTAATTCAAATCTCCAATGGGTAAAAACTACAGGGAGCATATTTCTGTGAATACCTCACTAAGAACTAGAGTTTCTAAAAATAAATTGAGCTACCTTGCAAAGTAGAGAGTTCCTCAACATTGAATGCTATTTATCATAGACATTGCAGAAAAGAATTCTGCACATAGAAGGAAGATAAACTGGCACAACAGATGGAAATAACTTCATATAGACAAACGTAAAGTCCTATCTTGTGATATTTTAACAGGTTATTAGAGACAGACAAAACAATGGTTCATGGGGCACCTGGGTGGCTCAGTGGGTTAAGCCTCTGCCTTCAGCTCAGGTCATGATCCCAAGGTCTTGGGATCGAGCCCCGCATTGGGCTCTCTGCTCAGCAGGGAGCCTGCTTCCCCCACCTCTCTCTCTCTGCCTGCCTCTCTGCCTACTTGCAATCTCTGTCAAATAAATAAATTAAAAAAAAAAAAAAAAAAAAAAAAACAATGGTTCATATGAAAACGATATTAGGAAATCCTCTGTGATGCTTGAAGATAGAGCAAAAGCGAGGACTGTATGTCCTTTCTATGTTGCACATTGTTCAAGAGACCCCTGGTAGGACTTTTTAATTTTCTAGGAGGGTATGAAGAGTTTGGCTTTGTTATTTACTAATGATTAAAGCCCAGATATTATGAAGGTATCTTTAACTTGTAGGTTTTTACCTGATAGAGATGAAAATAATTTCTCTTTGGTGGGAAAAATAATAATCTCAAAATGCATGCTTTATTGCTCTATTGGATGTTAACTAGATTTTTTTTCCAACTTAAAAAAAAAAAAACGTATTGCAATGTGCCTTTCTTGATGGACTATACAAGTCTCAGTTCTTCAAAAGTTTTCAAAATCAGCTTTACTGACCTATTGCTCCTTTCACTAATTAATGAGAAGTTATTTTTTTAACCTGTGTTCATTCTGTATTTCTATGAAAATTACGTTTTTAACTTTTGAAAAAATTGTATTTGACAATGACATACATTAAAAAGTGAAGTGGTTGTTCGAATGGTAAATAAGATATTAATAAATCCAGACTTCAGAACACACACTGTTCCCTGAACTAATCAGTTGACCTCTGTGGCATTTGATTCAATTCTGGATGCCTCACTTTTAGAGGGATATTGTCTCAACAGAGATAAGAAGAGGATCTAGGATGATGAGGGGTCTTGAAAACCTTTTAGATGAGGTATTTATAGAACAAAGAGAGATGCACTGTGAAGCTTTAAAATTTCATCTCTGACTCTATCAAATATGACAAATCACAGTGCTGTATGAATTGAAGAAAGTCATTAACCTTTCTGGGTCTCAGTGTCTTTATCTGTAAAACGAGTGAGTTGGACTAGCTCTAAAGTCCTAAGATAATTGTACTCAGTATTTAAAGTTTATTGAATAAAGGAAGGATTCAATTTTTTCATGCATTTCCTAAGAACATGATAAGCTCTCTGGTTAGAAGTTACAGAAAATAGATTTTTGGCTGAGTGTAAGAAAACTTTCTAACTGTGGGAAATGTTAACAAATAGAACAAGCTGTCTTTTGAAGTACTGAGTACTGGGGCCATTTTGGAAGATCCATTGAGATACTCAAGTAGACCCACCCTGCTGGTGCCATTAAGCTACATGGCCTGAGACAAGTATTGCATGGTCTTGATTAAACCCAGGCACATCTTTACTTGTCTTCCAGAATGACTCCCAAATGACTAACTCACATTTCTAAAGATTTCCTTTTTTCTGATTTTATGTTTCTGTTTTTTTCTATTTCTTGGCCAAGTCTGCTACTCTGACTTTGTTTTCAATAACTTATGGTCAGGCACAGTTGTGACCTAGAACAGATCTTACTGTGAGAATTTGTGAGAATTACATTTCTGAGAATTAAATTACATACATTTGTGAGAATTAAATACATGCATCTCTTCCCAATTCTAGGATAGTAGCATTGTGTTGGTATCTTTAAGATAGCCTTTATGGGAAAATTTACACAACAAAATAGGTAAATGTTATACATACATAAATGCTGGTATATCTGAACTGATGCTTCTCTTTTCATAACTGGGTCCAGTCCCTGGTAGTTCCATGTCCTGTTTTGAACCATTAAACTGGTCTCAACTGCATAATCTAGAAATGATCCTTGTAAAACTTGTGGTTCACACCATGTCACATTCTTGAGCCAGACCTAGGACTGCTAAGCAGGTCTTGATTCCATGGTTAAGAAAGGACCTTGTACAAATATAATTCTGATATGCACATGGCTGATTACTATAGGGAACATGGCTCTATGATCTGATCATTTGATGATCTCTGCAAGTGGATAATAGGGATCTATTTTCTGTCACAGAAGAGATGATAGCTAAACCAGTTTGTCCATCTCTTTCTTTGTCCATTTGTCTACTTGTGAGAACAAATTAAGAAAATATTATGTGCCTACTAGAAAGCATTTGTGCCTACAGTCCTTTGAAAACTGGACTGGTGAGTTTTTGATTCTATGTCTACTCTTGACCTGTAGCTGAGGTTATAGAGCTAAAGTCAGCCAGTTTGCTTAATTGAGAAAAGCTTTTATCCTTCATTGTGTATCTAAAATATTTTCTTACCTCTGGAGGACAGTAATTAAATTGATTATAATGTCTTTTAAGTTAAAGAAACTCTGTTTTAATTGAGTTAGAGGATAAACCAATTATTTATACCTACAGTATGCTTACATATGTTTAATATTTCCAGAATTCCTAGAAAATAAACTAACTTTCTAATATCCTAAACATTTTAGACTTTTAACAAAAAATTCTTTCAGAAAGTGCCAACTCAGGAGTGCCTGGCTGACTCAGTCAATAGACTGACTCCTGATCTTGGGGTCTTGAGTTTGAGCCCCATGTTGGATGTAGAGATTACTTTAAAAAAAAGTTGTAACTCAGAAGCATTTTATATGATAATCTAAATACATACATGTAATATATAATACATAATCTAAATTCACATGGTTAAGATGACTGTTTGGATATTTCAGACTAGTTTTAATAATGGTTTAAGAAAAAAATATCTTTTCCCCTAATCTGAGTAGTAGCAAATACAGTTGTACATTTTTTTTTAGAAGATGTAGGTTTGTTTTTGAACTTCAGCAACTTTCTGCACTCATTTATTGATGAAATGAGTTAACATGACTTTTTATAATGTTAAGGATTATGAAAAATACACAATTATGTGTCTAAGCAAACCAAATTATGATTTTGACATTCTTTTTGCTATTAACAGTCATGTTCTATAGTATATTAGCTGAACTATCACTTCTAATATCTTTGAGTTAACTTTAAAATATTGGACTACCAGGAGGAGCAAGATGGAGAGGACTAGGAGACCTAAATATCATCGGGTCCCAGGAGTTCAGCTAGATAGTAATCAAACCATTCTGAACACCTAGAAATTCAACAGGAGATCAATGAGAAGAAGAGCAGTATTCTAAGAACAGGAAATCGACCACTTTCAGGAAGGTAGGCCATGGGGAGAAGTGAATCTGAGGCCATATAGAGGAAGAGAAACCACAGGGGGAGGGGCCGGTTCCCAGCAAGCAGTAGAGCACAGCATAGCACAAAATAAGAACTTTTAAAAGTCTGCTCCACTGAGGGACCTTGCTCCAGAGGCTAAGCAAGGGATGGAATACTCACAGGGACAGTGTGGTTTCAGGACCCGCAGGGTCACAAAAAGACCGGGGGTGCTGGAATGCAACAGAGGTCCCAGGGATCAGAGCAGAGAAGCCTGCTTCAGAGACAGAGCAGAGGAGGGGGCTCCAGTTCTGGGTTACCTTAAGCCATGATCCAAGGCAGAGTTGGACCATTAGTCTTTGAGCAGGGACCACACAAACAGATCTGGGGAGACCCCCTCCTACCTCCTTCAGGAGAGGCATGGGAGTGCGCTGCAGGGATCTGCTCAATTTGGAGACTCCAATGGGGCCAGGCACCAGAGATAGAAACACTTGGTCACAGCCTGGGTGGCACGGAGTGCAGCCAGAGACCAGGTAGATGGGAAGGATTGACTGTTTTTCTCTGAGGGTTCATTGAGGAGTGGGGCCCTGAGCTCTCAGCTCCACTGGGGTCAGAGATTGCAAGGCTGCCATTCTCATTTCCATCATCCAAACCTCTACGGAAAGTGTTCAAGGAACAAAAGCTACTGAACGTGAACCCAAGCAGATTACTTAGCCTGGCCTCTGGCAAGGGCAGTGCAATTCTGCCTCCAGCAAAGACATCTGAGAATCACTGCAACACGCCCCTCCCCCAGAAGATCATCAAGAACATATAGCCAAGACCAAGTTTACCAATCAATGAGAACTGCAAAACTTCAGGGCTGCAGGAATACAGCTCATAGAACACATGACTTTATTCCCATGATTCTTTAGTCTTTCAAAGATAAATTTAAATTTTTTTCTTATTCTATTTTTTTCTTAATTTTTCCCTTTCCCATTTTAACCTTTTTAAACTATTTTATCTTATCAATACATTTTAAAAATCTTTAAAAATTCTTATTGTTATAGTCATATTCTATCCCTTCATTGTATTTAACCTTATTTTTTGTATACATATAGGTTTTTCTTTCTTTAAAATATTGCATAGAGTTTTGCCTAATAGATCAAAATGTACCCTAAATCTAGCACATGGCTTTGTTCTAGTCTCCAGCCTGATCACATTCTTTCCTCTTTTTTTTTTTCTTTTTTCAACCAACTTCTTATCTTATCAGTTTCATTTTTACAATCTTTTTAAATTTTCACCAGTACAGTCATATTCCATGCCTTCAACGTGTTTACCCTTATTTTTATATACCCAAAATCAAGTGTATGGCTCAGTTCTATACACCAGTCTAATATATATATATATATATATATATATATATATATATATATATAATATATATTTTTTTCTCCTTTCTTCTCTCTCTGGTTTCAGGTCTCCTCTTATTTGGATAACGTATATTTTTCTGGGGTTGTTTCTACACACTTAGTATTTTGTTCTCTCATTCATCTATTCTTATCTGGATAAAATGACAAGACAAAAAACTCAACTCAAAAAAAAAAAAAAAAGAACAAGAGACAATGCCAATGGCTAGGGACCTAATCAATACAGACATTAGTAAGATGTCAAAACTAGAGTTCAGAGGGTATGTGCTATGATGAGTGCTGTGAATTGTGTAAACCTGGCGATTCACAGACCTGTACCCCTGGGGATAAAAATACATTGTATGTTTATTAAAATTAAAAAAAAAAAGAAAAAACAAACAAACAAACAAACAAAACTAGAGTTCAGAATGACAATTATCAAGGTGCTAGCTGGGCTCAAAAAAAGCATGGAAGATACTAGAGAATCCTTTCTGGAGAAATAAAATCCCTTTCTGAAGAAATAAAAGAACTAAAATCAAGTTGAAATTAAAAAAGCTATTAATGAGGTTCAATAAAAAAATGGAGCCTCTTACTGCTAAGATAAATGAGACAGAAGAGAGAATTAGTGATATAGAAGAGTAAATGATGAAGAATAAAAAGGCTGAGCAAAACAGAGGCAAACAACTACTGGACCACAAAGGGAGAATTTGAGAGATAAGTTATACTATGAGATGAAACAATATTAGAATAATTGGGAGCCCAGAAGAAGAAAGAAGAGAGGGGCAGAAGGGATATTGGAGCAAATTATAGCAGAGAATTTCCCTAATTTGGTAAAAGGAAAAAGCATCAAAATGCAGGAGGCACAAAGAATCCCCCTCAAAATCAATAAAAATAGGCCCACACCCTATCATCTAATAGTAAAATGTACAAGTCTCAGTGACAAGGAGAAAATCCTGAAAGCAGCTCTGGACAAGAGGTCCGTAACCTACAACAGTAGAAATATTAGATTGGCAGCAGACCTATCCACACAGACCTGGTGGGCCAAAAAGGACTGTCATGATATATTCAGAGCACTAAATGAGAAAAATATGCAGCTAAGAATACTATATCCAACTAGGCTGACATTGAAAATAGAAGTAGAGGGGTGCCTGGGTGGCTCAGTGGGTTAAGCCTCTGCCTTTGTCTCAGGTGATGCTCTCGGGGTCCTGGGATCAAGCCCTGCATTGGGCTCTCTGCTCAGCAAGGAACCTGCTTCCTCCCTCCCCCGCCTGCCTCTCTCTGCCTACTTGTGATCTCTGTCTGTCAAATAAATAAATAAAATCATAAAATAAAAAGTAGAAGGAGAGATAAACAGTTTCTAGGACAAACAAAAACTAAAAGAATTTGCAAACACCAAACCAGTCCTACAAGAAATATTGAAAGGGCCCTTCTAAGCAAAGAGAGAGCCTGAAAGTAACAGACCAGAAAGGAACAGAGACAATAGACAGTAATAGTCACCTTACAGGCAATACAATGGCACTAAATTCATACCTTTCAATAGTTACCCTGAATGTAAATGGGCTAAATGCCCCAATCAAAAGACATAGGGTATCAGAATGGATTAAAAAATAAGACCCATCGATATGCTGTCTGCAAGAAACTCATTTTAGACCCAAAGACACTCCAGATTGAAAGTGAGAGCATGGAAAATAATTTACCATGCTAATGGACATCAAAAGAAAGTTTGGGTGGCAATCTTTCAGGTAAATTAGATTTTAAGCCAAAGACTATAATAAGAGATGAGGAAGGACACTATATCATATTTAAAGGGTCTGTCCAACAAGAAGATCTAACAATTTTAAATATCTATGCCCCTATCATGGGAGCAGCCAATTATATAAGCCAATTAATAATAAAATCAAAGAAACACATCAACAATAATACAATAATAGTAGGGGACTTTAACACCGCCCTTTATTGAAATGGACAGATCATCTAAGCAAAAGATCAACAAGGAAATAAAGGCTTTAAAAGACACACAGGGGGCACCTGGGCAGCTCAGTCGTTAACCATCTGCCTTCAGCTCAGGTCATGATCCATGGTCCTGGGACTGAGCCCTGCATTGGGCTCCCAGCTCAGCGGGAAACCTGCTTATCCCTCTCCCACTTCCCCTGCTTGTGTTCCCTCTCTAGCTGTGTCTCTCTCTATCAAATAAATAAAATCTTTAAAAAAAAGATTTAAAAATAAAAAGACACACGGAACCAGGTGGACATCACAGATACATGAAACCGGACTGTTTCTTTACACCACACACAAAAATAGACTCAAAATGGATGAAAGACTTCAATGTGAGACAGGAATCCATCAAAATCCTTGAGGACAACACAGGCAGCAACCTCTTCGACCTCAGCCGCAGCAACTTCTTCCTAGAAACATCACCAAAGACAAGGAAAGCAAGGGCAAAAATGAACTATTGGGATTTCATCAAGATCAAAAGCTTTTGCACAGCAAAGGAAACAGCCAACAAAACCAAAAGACCACCGACAGAATGGGAGAAGATATTTGCCAACAGCATACCAGATAAAGGGCTAGTATCCAAAATCTATAAAGAACTTATCAAACTCAACACCCAAAGAACAAATAATCCAATCAAGAAATGGGCAGAAGACATGAACAGACATATCTGCAAAGAAGACATCCAAATGACCAATAGACACATGAAAAAGTGCTCCACATCACTCGGCATCAGGGAAATACAAATCAAAACCACAGTGAGATACCACCTCACACCAGTCAGAATGGCTAAAATAGACAAGTCAGGAAACAACAGATGTTGGCAAGGATGCTGAGAAAGGGGAACCCTCCTACACTGTTGGTGGGAATGCAAGCTGGTGCAGTCACTCTGGAAAACAGCATGGGTGTTCCTAAAAAGTTGAAAATAGAGCTAGCAATCGCCCTACTGGGTATTACCCTAAAGATACAAACGTGGTGCTCCAAAGGGGCACATGCACCCGAATGTTTATAGCAGCAATGTCCACAATAGCCAAACTATGGAAAGAACCTAGATGTCCAACAACAGATGAATGGATAAAGAAGAAGTGGTATATATACACAATGGAATACTATCTAGCCATCAAAAGAAATGAAATCTTGCCATTTGTGACAACGTGGATGGAACTAGAGGGTATTATGCTTAGCGAAATAAGTCAATCAGAGAAAGACAACTATTATATGATCTCCCTGATATGAGGAAGTGGAGATGCAATGTGGGGGGGTTGGGGGGATAGGAAAAGAAAAAAAATGAAAGAAGATGGGATTGGGAGGGAGACAAACCATAAAAGACTCAATCTCAAAAAACAGACTGAGGGTTGCGGGGGGAGGGGAGACGGGAGAGGGTGGTGGGGATATGGACATTGGGGAGGGTATGGGCTATGATGAGTGCTGTGAAATGTGTAAACCTGGCGATTCACAGACCTGTAGCCCTGGGGATAAAAATACATTATATGTTTATTAAAATAAATTAATTAAAAAAAAAGAAGTTGTGATTGAGATACACACACACACACACACACATACACTATGCAACCATCAAGAAAATGAAATCTTTCCATTTGCAATGACGTGGATGGAACTAGAGGGTATTATGCTAAGCGAAATAAGTCAATCAGAGAAAGGCAATTATCATATGATCTCTGTGATATAAGGAATTTGAGAGGCAGGGCAGGGTGGGGGGTGTCATGGGAGGTAGGGAGGGAAAATATGAAACAAGATTGGATTGGGAGAGAGACAAACCATAAGAGACTCTTAATCTCAGGAAACAAACAGAACATTGCTGGGGGGTTGGGGGGGCAGATAAGGTGGCTGAGTTAGGGACATTGGGGAGGGTATATGCTATGGTGAGTGCTGTGAATTGTGTAAGACTGATGATTCACAGACCTGTACCCCTGAAGCAAATAATACATTATATGTTAATTTAAAAAGTAGAGAAATAAAAATAAAAAAATAAAATAAAATATTGGACTAATGTTAAATATTTGGGTACCTAGATTATTTCTATTAAGATAGGATACTACAACATTGATTACTAAATATAATTTTTAAATATATATATGTTTGTTTCTTATTTTATTGTACTATAGAGTGGCAAACCTTTGGATCATGTTAATAAACATGTTTATTTATGTTTGTATAGAACACTCAATTATCAATTACCCATCTCCCAGTTTCTCTGTACAATAGGCATTAGTTTGTTTAAAAGTTATGGATATTATGTGTGATTAAGACCATATTAAGATCAATAGTGACAATAGTATAAGCAATAATTAAATGAAGAACAATAAATGATTGCAAAATAGAGGAATTTGTTTAAAGTGAGTTTTGTTCTCAAGGAAAATGTGTATTCCAGATATGAAATATGAAATAGGATATGGAAAAGATAAAATTTGAATGTATACAGAAAATTGTATGTTACTGAACATTAGCCATAATTTGTCATGGTTGTCTTAAAAGAAGCAATAAAATATATTAAAATTTTGGCAAAGTTCTCTCAGATTTGATGGGCTTATTCAAAAGATAATTTTTTTAAAAAAGGAACTTGGATTCCTTTATTGCAAAATATTGAATTAATGCAAAAATAGGATTTGGCTTTTTCTTTATTAAAATTATAAAACATGGGGGACCTGGGTGGCTCAATGGGTTAAAGCCTCTGCCTTCGGCTCAGGTCATGATCCCAGGATCCTGGGATCGAGCCCTGCATTGTTCTCTGCTCGACAGGGAGCCTGCTTCCCCCTCTCTCTCTGCCTGCCTCTCTGCCTACTTATGATCTCTGTCAAATAAATAAATAAAATCTTTAAAAAAATTATAAACCAATCTTAGAGTTCTTTAGTGGGGTAATAAGCAGTTATATTTTACCTTTTGTGTAATACATATAGATATCAGAAATTTATATTGCACCAGAGGAAATTTCTATGTTTTGTGTTGATTTTCTCATGCCTGTGATTATTTTTTTAAGGAAAAAGAACAAAATCTCACTTGTAAAAGAGCCAAGATTCCTTAAAGTGGTTTTACCTACTCCTGTGTCTATTTTAAAATATTACATTGTTGCTTTAATGAATAGATAACTAAACATATTATCTCAAGCACTCAGAATCCTATTTTATGGACCAAATTCTCTTCTGTTGAATCTATTGCTTTTGCCTTGCTAAGATTTAGATTCAGAAAAAAACAACATTCTCAGAATGTCCTTACAAGTCAGTCTACCTTGGAGATTCCCAAGAAACCTCTGGAAAATCACAAAGGTTTGTTTTTGAACCTTATAAGAAAAGATAATCTTGGGAATAGTTAGGTTTTATAAGAAAAGGTAATGTTAGGAATTGTTAGGTTTTGGGGGGTAGCTCAGTATTGTTTAACAAGCTCAATACTGTGGTAAGATTAGCATGAGAAGAGTTGTCCAATCAAATCAAAAGGGATACTCAGCCTTCCCTAAGTTATGGTAAAAGAAAATTTTTTTTAAAGATTTTATTTATTTATTTGACAGAGAGAGAGAGAGAGAGATACAGTGAGAAAGGGAATGCAAGCAGGGAGAGTGGGAGAGGGAGAAGGAAGCTTCCCACTGAGTGGGAGCCTGACAGGAGGCTAGATCCCAGGACCTTGGGATTATTACCTGAGCCAAAGGCAAACGCTCAATGACTGAGCCACCCAGGCACCCTGAGGTAAAATAAATAAATAAATAAATAAATAAATAAATATTGTATTTATTTGAGAGAGACAGAGAACACAAGCAGGGAAATTGAAGAGGAAAAGTAAAGCAGGCTCCCTGATGAGCAGGGAGCTGACATAGGGCTAGATCCCAAGACCCTGGGATGACGACCTGAGTGCAGGCAGATGCTTAACCAACTGAGCCACCGAGGCACCCTGTCCTTGCCTTCTTATCCTTGTAGAGACAGTGATCAAACCCTATGAAGTATGCACACATTAGACAACATTGTTCTCCTCCCTTTTGATAGTCTAGTTACTGCAATAAATTAACCATAACCATTTAGTCTTAAGGGTCCTTTCTGCTTTTCTCTCGTGATTGCCTGAAGGCTCTACTATAAGTTACAAGCTACAAATAGCATCTTCAAAAAAAAAAAAAAAAAGTCTTCACACCACAAGGAGAGGACTGTACTGGGTACTCCAAACTACTGATACTTCTTCAAAAAATGTAGTCCGAAATACAAGTCTTCTAAGTTGACAAGCCCTTTCAGTCTGTACCAGGGTTCTGAGTCAGGATTTCCAGGACTCCATTTTTTGGAGAAGCAGTTGGCTAATAACTGTGTAAATCCAGAATGCTGATGCAAGACACAGTGGAACTAGAATTAATTATAGGATCAAAAGAACTGAAAGAGGAAATGAAATAGTTGTAGTTATTTGTTTGGAATATTGTTAGCATTTTTTTAATGCTCTACTTTCTGATGGGTATATTATTAATTCTTAGGTGGCAAACGTTTTTTTAAAGGAAATCTTTTCTTTTATAGGTATGTGCTGAGGGGCGCCCAGAGCCCAGTTGTTAAGTGTCTGCCTTCGGCTCAGGTCATGATCCCAGGAGGCTGGGATCGAGCCCCACATCTGGCTCCCTGCTCAGCGGGAAACCTGCTCCTCCCTCTCCCACTCCCCCTGCTTGTGTTCCCTCTCCCGTTGTATCTCTCTCTGTCAAATAAATAAATAAAATCTTTAAAAATATATAGAAGTATGTGTTGAAATATATTTATATGAAATGATATGATATTTCAGATTGGCTTCAAATAATCTGGGTGTGAGAGTGAGAAGGTAGATGAAATTAATTTGATGTGTTGATAATTGTTCAGCAGGATGATAGGTACATGAGTGTTGATAATGCTAATTAGTCTCTTTACTTTTTTACCTGTTTGTTATTTTTCCACAGTAAAAACTGGTTAAAAAATCATGTTATCGGGATACCTGTCTGACTCATTTGGAAGAGCATGAAACTTTTGATCTCAGGGTTGTGAATTCAAGTCCCACACTTTTACTTAAAAATAAAATCTTAGGAGTGCCTGGGTGGCTCCGTCAGTTAAGCCTCTGCCTTCAGCTCGGGTCATGATCCCTGGGTCCTGGGATGGAGCCCTGCATCCAGCTGTCTGCTCAGCCAGGAGCTTGCTTCTCCCTCTCCCTCTGCCTGCTGCTTCCCCTACTTGTGCTCTCTCTGTCAAATAAACAAATAAAATGTTTAAAAATTAAAAAAAAAATAAAATCTTTTAAAAATTCTATTATCACAAATTTTACTGTGTAAATTTTGTTCATCGTCATTATTTCAATATTCACATCTTACTTCAAAATATATACAAATGACTACTATTCATCTTTATTGTCAAATTTAGTTTGCTTTCAATTTTTTTATTATTATAAATAATACTGGAATACACCTTTTAATGCATTAACTTTTCAATGTATTTTGAATTAACCCTAGAAGAAGACTTAGTGGATCAAGAAGTATGAAATTCTAAGGCTCTTGGTCATTAAGCTGTTTGATTTCCTAAATGTCTTTACCAATATACACCACACCCTCATTGGCCCTGGGTATTTTACTTTTTAAAATATTTTCCAATTTTTTGAGGGGGATAGTATCTCATTGTACTTTCACTTGAGAATTATTTCCAGAGGTTTCTTCCTATGTTGCTGCTTGAAGTTTCTATATCTTGTGTTCACTTTTGCTTGGATAATCATTCCTACTGGGTATGGACTTTGATATCTGGCTGCTGATGGTCATGCTCCCTTGCCCCTGAGTCAAGGGAAATTCCTGGAAGCTTTAACTCTGTGACCCTGAAATTTTCTGGCTCCTGATTTGAAAAGAAGATCCAGGCAAGTGGGGGGAAATGGTAGTGACCGGCACAACTGAAGCTCAGAGCCAGTAGGCTAGATCATGACCTCAAGTGCGTCTGGAGCCCGGAGGCTGGGAAGACATGCTAGGGTTCACATATGAAACTTAGCTCAGGGGCGGCACTGTACTTCCCAACATGGCCTCTGCCACTAAAACAGGAAGGAAGAGTGAGGTTTCTAGGCTGGCCAATATTTTTAAGTTAAAGCTGGATATAGCAAATGTCAGAGCAATGCATTAAATATAACGTATGCTTAGAGACTGCCCTCAGTTTGCCTGATTTTGAGAGTACAGCAGGGGAGTTAAGTAATCAACTTTCTGTAGGTGGTAGGAAACTGTCCCAAGGAATCCACCTGCCAACAGGGATCTACTCACTTTTTTTAAGTCAAACTTTGTTGGAGACAATATAAAGATTTCTACATTACTCCATTTTCAAATCTTTCAAGATGACATCTTAAGAGACAATTTAGGGGGAAAACGGTTGGGGGGCAGGAGAGTGGCTAACAGAGATCCTCTGTGAACATCAGTACTGTTTAAAAACAATCTATTCAGGAAATTATCTCTCCTGGTTGTTGTACCTGATAAATAAGTTTTTATTTCTGAATCTGTCAGGAATATCTGTGAAAGACTTTGAAAGGGGCAAAAGGTTACTGGGTGTCCTTTGGATGGCAAGTTTGACATAGTCGGGAAGACCTTTGGGGCTTATCTGATTTTATAGGGATCTATGCCTTTCACTGCCTTTGACTAGGCAGGCTACTTTACAACTCTTGTAAATTGTAGGAAACTGATAGTAATGCAAATGATTCTTGTCCACAGAGATGCAAATAGGTTTTGTTTTGTAAAGATGCATTTGATTTTCCCTTGCAGAAAAGAATATTCTAACCTTTACATTTATTGACCTATGAAGTTTTGCATACATTAGCAACTTCATTTTCTCATTCCCAGTTTATTGAGTATCTAAGTGTCTGTTCTTCAGATTTTTCCTTTAAACTGGTCTTACCGGTTTCCTCATTAATGAAAGAGTTCTATAAAATCTTTGGCAGTGTTCATTTCATATTTGTACAAGAGACTTGATTTTAATTAAAAAAAATCATTCTTTAACATCCCAAACATCAATTAAATATGTATTAATTCTTTTCAGCAGCCATTAATAATGTGTTGTGGTTTTTTTTCCCTCTAGGACGCCTCATATTTTTTCTGGCAGCTGTGAAAGGACACCAGGTTCCAGAATTGAAACAAATCTCCACCTCCGAAGTGGATAGATCCGTCTCTTGACTATTCTGCTATAAGGTAAAACAATGTGTGAGGTTTGCCTGGACTAAGCCTGACTCTGCAGAATTTCTAAGGACTTAAACGCAACCTTTGCTTTAGTAAAGGCTTTGTCCCTTCTCTCTTTTGTCACGGACACAAAGTGGCTTTACATATAATTTTAAAAAGGAATTAAACAAACAAAAACAAAAACAAAAACACCAAGTGCAGGGGCACCTGGGGGCTCAGTGGGTTAAAGCCTCTGCCTTTGGCTCCGGTCATGATCCCAGGGTCCCGGGATGGAGCCCCGCATTGGGCTCTCTGCTTGGCGGGGAGCCTGCTTTCTCCTCTCTCTCTGCCTGTCTCTTTGCCTACGTGTGTTTTCTGTCTGTCAAATAAATAAATAAAATCTTAAAAAAAAAAAAAGTGCAACCATTGTTTACCCATAGAAGTCTTTGCAAGTATTCAAAATGCATGGGAAAAGCTGAGAGAAAAGATGGAAGAAAGGGAAGGGTGATGTATGGGACAGTGATGATCTTTTGAGGTGGGCTGTGTGAAGCTGTGTTATCCCTCATGAAGTCTTGTAGCTGGGCACTGACTGGGTCTCCAGGGCTGAAGAGAATCAAGTCATTTATAAATGTCCTGAGCTGATATTTAGAGTGGATTTAGGAAGAGAATAATATCAAGAACAATGGCATGGTTTTTAAAGTTTTCCTGAAGTATCTGAGTTAAGTGTCTAGAGAAGGAAGGGAGCAGGTGAAAAGATGAGCTGAGAGAACAACAAAGAGTGTAAGGTCTGTGTCTGAGTCCTCGTACCCCTTCAAGGGCTTCATCCTTTAGGATTTTGGAGCAAAGTTGAGCAGTCTCAAGATTCTACTCTTGAGAAGTCCATCTGAGAGCTGCTTTTCCACAGGCCTTTCTCATGTACGTCCCAGCTGCCCACAGTAAAAGGAAATTTCTAGGCTGTTTTGCTATAGATGACTGTTCCCATAACCCAAGGAAAAGCTCCAAAGTTAAACTTCATCTGAGGTTTCTTCAGACACTCTCCAGGTCCTAACTTAGTTCTCCAGCTTTTTGAGAATGTACCACTTTGAAGGAAAGCAAGTACCTATGTTTAAGAGCCCAGGTTGTGGCTGGAAACAAAGGAGTTTAAATCCCAGCTCTATAATTTGTTAGTTGTGTAATCACAGGGTTGAAAGGCTTAAATTCTCTGTGCCTTGGCTTAACTGTCTACAACATGGGGACCATGATCCTGTTGGCCTCACAGGGATGACGTGAGGTTTAAATGCATTATCTTAAGTAAAGCACTTAGAATAGTGCCTGAAACTAGTTAAGTGCTAGATAAATGTTAGCTGTTAAGAAGCAGTGTGTGATTAAGAGCTGGATTCAAATCCTGATTCAACCACTTAGAAATTATTATGGCAAGACATTTAAGCTGCAAAATTGGGAAATCGTAGTTCCTACTCCACAGAGTTGTCATGAGGATTAAATGGGTTATACGTGTGAAATACTTCATATAACATGGAAACAAAATACATGTTATGTTAAAGAATCATTATTACCACATCCATAATTATTAGATATTATTGTTTTTATGTACATTTCCTTAATGCAAACTTAACTTTCCTTTTAGAAAACCACCCCAATGGAGGAGAAAAGGTGAGAGAGTACCCTATAAATTAAAAGAGACTTACTGGAAAGATAAATCGTTCACATTGTATAAGCCTTATTTGGATCCTTATTCAAACAAACAAACGTAGAAAAAGAAAACCAAAGACAATCATTGGACAATCAAAAATGTGAATACTGACTGGATATTTGGTAGTTTGAGAAACTTTTATTAATTTTTTAGGTAAGATAAGAATACTATGGTCACATTTAAAAAAAGTCATCATTTTTTAGTTGAGAATGAAATCATTCATGCTGGGGATTTGTTTTAAAGTTCCGTGTGTAAGGCAGGAGGGTAAGATTAGTCAAAGGTTGTGAATAGGTGATGGGTACACAGAGATTTGTTAAATCCATTGTCTTTTTGCATACATCTTAATTAAAAAAAAAAAAAAGGAGGAGGACAAGAAGGAGGAGAAAGAAGACAAAACCCCTAGGATCTGGTCTTACTCGAAGATTCATCTCTCTTTTCACCTGCCCTTCAATTAGTAGGACCCAGCAATCTCCAGCAGCATATTTTCTAAAGTGTGAGTATTCTCTCCAGAGCAATATCATGGGGCCTTCAGCAGGATAGCTGAAGGAGAACTTTAAGTCTCAAATTTGAACCACCTCAAGTTTTCCCTCCATTATGAGGTGTGAGGTGAAGATACACTTTCACATCCCTGTGAGTAGTCCAGTGGGTTTCTGATGTATAACACCCCCCACACACCCCCCCCCACACACACACCATTTTCCAAGGACAAAAATTAATTTTCATAAGCGGTAGAGTCAAAATCTTTTTTTACGTATTCAGCGTAATTTCAGAGCTGCTTCTTCCCCACAAAGAGGTAGTTTGCATTGACTTTTTTATGCAGGGAAGTATCAGTCCCTTTGTTTTTATCCTGAGACCTACCATTGCATAAGAAATGGGATTCATCTCAGAGCAATCTGTCTCTCCATGGACACCTTTAGGCTCACAAAGACCCGGAAAAAACTTAAGCATTTATGGTTTTTTCCCCCGTTTACTGTTTAGCCCTTACATTCTGTTGTGGAGATAATAGAAATGCAAAAAGATGTGCAGGTTAATCTCCAAGCAAACCCCTGAGGTTTGGGGAAGAGAAGAGGATTGTGGGAAGTAAAGGGAAAAGACAGTTCTTTCATTCACAAAACACATAATAGATGGTTAGAAATGCCTTAAAGATGATTCCACTGAGATGCACTGAGATGGATGCTTGGAAAGTCAAAGGGAGCATTTCCTGCAATCCTACACAATATATTTATAATACATATTTAAATGACCTTTCTCACAAAAACTTGGCTAATAACATAAGTCTTAAAAACTGAGAAAATAATTATTAGCCAAGTTTTTGTGAGAAAGGTCATTTAAATATGTATTATAAATATGTTGTGTAGAAAATGAAGAAAATATTTTTTTAATTTTTTATCACTAAATTACTATCTCAACCGTTAAAAAGTTTTATGTACCATTATATTTATTATAGTTGTTAATAAACTAATTTATTATAGTTGTTATTTTATTTAGTTGTTTATTATATTACATTTATTTATTATATTCGTTATATTTATTTCATTGTTAATTTCAAAATTACCTGCAGTTTGCTTGTGGCAGAAATCCTTCAGGCATACTTTAGCAGAGCCATGAAGTCGGCCTTCCCAAGGCAGGCAGTAAGGGGAAGCCTTGTCTAGAGAATTTAAAAACTATAGTAAAATTAGGAGCTGATCTACTTTTTCTGATCACCATTTTCTGCAACTCTAAACAATGTCAACAATAAAATCATCCTCCCTGAAAAAATCGTTTGTCGGTTTAAATTCTCACAGTTACTGTTGGGTTTTAATATATAAGTAAAGCTTCAATTTAGCACATTCTCCTCAATAAACATTGTGTTCTATATAGAAATGAATTCAGAGAACTTCCTATTACCCAGATTGCCTTTGAAACACATGGACTCAACCCCAACAAGTTTCTTTTAATAGTAAGTCCAACAACCCCTGCTGTACTTCAGGTCTGCATTTAAAATTTTGATGTGTAGTAAATAATGATAGCACAGAAACTTTAAAGATGAAGTAATAGAACTCAAGTTACTTCAATTCTGCCATTCTGTGTGACCATTTGTTTTCAGTTGTGTGGTACTTCTGTTTACATGCAAATTTTAGTTTATATGCAAAATATTTTATTGACTTTGAATGCTATCTTTAAGAGAAAAACTTATTATTTTAAAATTGTTCATTGTTTCAAAGCCAAAAATATATCAAGAAAATACAACATCAGTGGTATAACTTAATAGTTATCTAAATAAGTACCTCCTGCTGAAGTTGTGGTTTTATTAAAATGTACTCACTAATTACTGGAAATTTTTTATGTGAAGTATTATTAGACTATAGTCAACAGATGACATTTCAAACCATTAGGGAGATACAAGCTATTGAAATGAGCAAAGATGCCGCTCTTATATTGCCAGAAGACATCAAAAGAGTAATATTTGAACCTCATTTTCACCAAAGACTGGACATTCGCCCTAAAGCAATAGATCAAATAAATGGCAATTTATTTACTAAATGGCTACCATTTAGCCATTTTCTCTGGTATTTGCCAAGAAAAAAAAAATTCAGAAAGTTTTACCAAATATAAATTTTTCTGGATAAGGTATTTAGGTGGGAAATATGTAACTGTGGAGCTATTCGAAAGCTGTTAGAATTGATTCCAAAGAAACTAAGACCTGGAAATTATTGCAATTTCTGGAACTTGCTGCAAAATGAGACTTTCATACATTTCTGCTAAACTGAACCTTATGTTTAAAACTTTCTTTCTCTAACTTTCTGTATACCTGTTACTTCACATGAAATGAAAATAAATCAAAAGTGGTTTTTGATTAACTATGAATGAACAAAGATTGAGAAATCTGTTTAAAAGCTTGTTAAACATGAGTGTGCACGGATCAATTTTCATAGAATCATTGACATATTGGTGACTTTTGCAATAAATACCACCATAGGCAGGCACAGCTGGAAAAGAGTAAAATGAAAGAGGCTAAAATGGATCCTTTAAGAACTCTTAGAAGATAATGTTTTACAGAAATTGGCTAATTTAAGGAAGAATTTGAGAGAGGATGGGTTTTCTGCAGTATTGAGGCCTGGAATCAAAGATTGGTAGGTCCCGGGACAATGTCAATTGCAGTTATAAAGATCCCTTCTCTTGCTTAAAAAAAAAAAAAAAAAAAAAAAGATCTAGAGAGAATATCCTCCTAGAAAGCAGAAGGTTTTTTCCCACCTTCCCTACTTCCCACCATTAGAAGGATTTATTGGGGAGAGTATATACACATTCACAGGTAAATACAATCCTGCTTGCATAGGCATAGAGTCTGCAAAATGCTAATTAGTTCCCTCATTCTTAAAAGGCCAGATTTCCTTATGTCTGATTCCAGGCTCTCTCATTATATCCATCACATATTTGTTGCTGTTATCTTTGTAAATATTTTCAACATCTCAGGGTTCTGTGAAAGTAAAGCCCATAGAAAGTTAATCCACCTGGTAGCCTAGGTTTAGCAAAAAAAACTTCAGTTCAGTCTCCAAAAATAATTGAACACCAGTTAATATCTTTTTGCAGATTGTTTAAGGAAAATGACTCTGGAATTGGGATTTTATTAATAACTTGGTAAATGTTTTAAATTTTTCTTTCTATAAATCTCTCGTCATTTCTCACATATTTGGCAGCGACTCCCCAGATCTTTCATTTATTCTCGCTTCCCCAATTTCTTCCCAAATTCAGGATGCTAACTTTGGTCCCATCATCTTCCCTCCCTCTGCCATATTCCAGAGCTATTCACTTCTGGTTGCTGTAAACTCTGGCTTCCCTGTCAAGAGGCTATGGCGCTCTCATTTAAAACCCCAAATCTGCACAAGTCTCTGGGAAATACATTGGCCACAAAAGGAAGTGTGCTATACAGACAGAAGGGAAGTGATGTGAATTCCTATATGTTAACATCTTTATCTGTTCAAGAGCTTCCCCAAAGATTTTTTGTCAAGTATAAACCTGTCTGTGACCAAGTAGTTGATTCAAATTTTTGTGTAGCTGAGGAAAGAATTTTCCAGTATTTGAAGACAAGGGAAGCCGAATCTCAAGGTGATTTACATTTAACAATTGAAGGCCACCAAGAAGGGAAATTTTACTTCTCCATTTTTGGTGTGTTGTAATTTGCTTTCATTAATAATTTTTCGATATGGAGGCGGAAGAATGAAAAATAAAAATACTGTATGATAGAGGTCCAATTTCCTTATTAATTCTATGTCATCCTTTCAGATGCTGCATGGCCTAGTGAAAAAGCATAGACTTTGGAGCTAGGTAGTTATACTTAGGCTTGAATGAAAGCTCAGTCACTTTCTAGCTTGAGTATAACTTAAAAAGCAACAGTTATTATTAGGAAAGGAAGGAAGAAAAGAAAAGGAAGCGTTGCCTTTTGTAGATGGAACTAATAGCTGCTTTGCAAGATTATTGTAAGGATTAAATGAAGTAATTTTTGTAAAATGTTAAGTATAGCATTATACTTATATTTACATATTTCTATATTATAATTATATATGATTATTATTGCCTTTTGTTTTACTGGAGTTGGAGGGCCTCTGTCTAAACCTCTTCTGTTTCTAATGTTCTAAAGTTAGGCTTAATACTGTTTTATGCTATCCTTACCTTAAAAAAAATCTAGAATACTCAACCAATAAGAGTAATATGCAAATATCTGAGTAACAAAACTTTTTGTATCTCAATGATCAGTGATAATAACCAAGAATTTGGATAATCTCCTGGAGGTAACCATAAGTGACTTTCACTTTACCTATAATTTGTATATTCCTACCAGCTCCTCCCCAGTCTCCTCTTCATGACCACCAAGGAGAGCTAGAGGACCTTAGAGGAGGCTTAGAATAGTACTGCCTTGATTTTGGCAACACGCATATTGTTTCTGCAGCTAACTCAGCATGCTTGAGATCATTTTAACAGCATAGTGTTATCATGTGGTTTCAGTAGAAAAAGTCCCTATGTAAAAATAGCACCTTCTTCCTCAGCATGTCTGCTCCCTTTAATGAAAATAAGACTTTAGCTTAGACTGAGCCAATGCAGCTATCAAAGAGTGAGCTAAAATCTCATCTGCTCCAAACACTGTTAGCCAAATTCACTAACGATGATACTTACAGCCATTGACAATAAGAAAGACAATGTAGTAAGAGGCATGAACAGTACAGATAATTCATACCTAGCACACAATACTTAAATTTATCAGTTTCCTAGCATAAGCCCTCAGAAAATAAGGTCAATGAGAAGTATCGCAATTGCCCTACAAGAATATTACAGCAGTATAAACAAACCAAAAAGAAGAAAAGGAAGAATCAGTAACTCTCACAAATTCTTATGCAATCCAATAACAAAATAAAAGAAGGGGATAAATTAATAGAATTCAAGCCATATGGCAAGCTAGTGGGTTGCCGCTTCTTGAAGAATGGGGTTTCATTCATTTGTATCAGCTTGCATTCTATCACACCATGTTCCATTTGGCATTTGGAAAATTCTATGTGCATTATTGATATGAAAAGAAAACACAGAAAACACAATTTTTATTTTATTTACTTTGTTTTATTTTTATTTATTTTTATTTTCTTCATTTTATTTTTAAAAGTTATCCTGGGGTGTCTGGGTGACACATTCTGTTAAACATCCCACTCTTGGTTTCAGCTCAGGTCATGATCTCACAGCTGTGGGATCAAGCCACATGTGGGGGGCTCTGGTCTCTCTCTCTCCCAAATAAATAAGTAAATAAAATCTTTTTTAAAAAGTTATCTTAAAAAACATAGTCTCAGAAATCATTCTTGGGCCATTAGTGACATCTCATATTATTTTCAGAATCTATTCCACCAAAAAAGAAAAAAATCTATTCCACATCAAGCTTGATGACTTGATTAATTATGCTTATCAGAGTTTCCTCAGAAGAGTAATGCCATAGTAGTAGGCATGTCTACAAACATATTCAGTCTGCACCTGGCCTATCAATAAGAGTTCAATCAAGGAATCTGGCATAGGAAATAACCAGAAACATGCCAAACTTATAACTATTTTTGTTGAGTGAAATTTACTCATAGAACAGAAGAAATATTGCCAGGAGCTTAGTTTGGGCCTAGAAGTCTCTAATTTCTTAGAGGAAAAAGGGAGAACTGGAACTTCATTTTATTATTATTATTTTATAAGAGTTTATTTATTTATTTGAGAGAGAGAGAGGGAGCAGGAGGGGGAGGAAGAGAGAATCTGAAGCAGACTCCGCATTGAGCTCAGAGGCCAATGTAGGGCTGGATCCCACAACCACAAGATCATAACATGAGCCGAAACCAAGAGTCGGGCAATTAACTGACTGAGCCACCCAGGTGCCCCTGGAATTATATTTTATAATCCATTTCCCCCAGAAACCAGATCTTTATTAAGGGAAGATTATTTATTTTTTGGAAACCTTAAGATACTTTTAGCAGAAACTCTTAGAAAGTCATTTGAGACACCTGTTATTTTTTCCAACAGAGATTTCTCCAGTCTCACTTCCTTTGGTGTAACTGAAACCTTCCCTGGGATATCAGTGGCTGTCTACTGTGCTACCTGTGCAGATTCCATATCTGCATCTGATTGACCCCTCTATCTACTATTTGGAAATAATCCTAGAACACATTCACCTCTGTCAATTAAGACAGACCACAATGCCCTGCATAAAGTAAACATTCAACAAATGTTAGTTAGCCCCACGTTGCCTCTACCACCCCCAGTCCCTTTTCTCTGAAGGAAAATCTAGAATCAAATGACCTATGGCCTATGAAGGCATTATAGTTTCCAGCACTATCTTCTTTGTTTGTGGTCAAAACAGATTTCAGAGGAACTCTAGATAAAATATTTGGGTGGAAATATTCAATGGGCCATTTGAAAAATGGAACCAAATTTAAGAATAAATTTAGAGGGCGCCTGGATGGTTCAGTGGGTTAAGCCTCTGCCTTTGGCTCAGGTCATGATCTCAGGGTCCTAGGATTGAGCCCCACATCGGGCTCTCTGCTCAGCAGGGAGCCTGCTTCCTCTCTCTCTCTGCCTGCCTCTCTGCCTACTTGTCATCTCTGTCTGTCAAATAAATAAATAAAATATTAAAAAAAAAGAATAAATTTAGGAACTGGGGATATAAATTGGGAAATCATCTACCTAGAGATTTGTAATGAAGCTGTGGAAATAAACGGATTTACTGAGAGGATGTAGGAAAGAGAAGGTGGATGAGGAAAAAACCCCAATTTAAATCACACAAGGAATAACAACTCTGGAAAAAAATTGACAAAGCAGTCAATGAACAAAGGAAAAAAATGAATATTTACTTATAATAGAAGCTATAAGGAGTGAGTTTCGAGAAAGATTAATTGTGAGGGTGTCTGGCTGGTTTAGTCAACAGAGCATGTAACTCTTGATCTCAGGGTCATGAGTTCAACCTCCATGTTGGGTTAAAAAAAAAAAAACAAAAAACTAAACTAAACTAAAAAGGGATGCCTAGGTGGCTCAGTCAGTTAAGCATCTGCTTTCAGCTCAGGTCATGACCCCAGGGTCCTGGAATCGAGTCTGGCATCAGGCTCCCTGCTCAGTAGGGGCCTGCTTCTCCTTCTGCCTGCTGCTCCCTCTGCTTGTGCCCTCTCTGACAAATAAACAAAAAAAATCTTAAAAAAAAAAAAAGAAAACTAAAAAAATTTTGGGGGTACCTGGGTGAGTCAAGTGGTTGAGTGGCTAACTTGGTTTCAGTTTCTCAGGGGCTTGGGATAGATCGCTATATTGGGCTCAGCAGGGCGTCTGCTTGAGGATTCTCTCCTCTCTCTTCCTCTCCCCCTCCCCCTGCTCGCACTCTTTCTCTTTCTCTCTCTCAAATAAATAAATAAATCTTTACAAAAAAAAATTGTTCATTTATTTGAGAGAGAGAGAGAGGGATAGTGAGAGAGAGCATGAGGGAAAGAAGAAGCTGAGCAGGGAGCCTGAGGTGGGGTTCAATCCCAGGGACCCAGGATCATGACCCAAGCTGAAGGCAGACACTCAACCCACTCAGCCACCCAAGCACCCCTGAATAAATTTTTTTTAAATAATAAAATAAAATAATTTTTTAAGAAGTTACTTTTAAAAAACAATGTGTTGAGGACTAAAATATTTAAGGAAGATAGGAGGACATCATTGATGATTGGGAAGTAGCTAGTTAAACTAATTACAAGAATAGTTGTTGTAAGAACCAGCTTACAAGAACTGAGAAGTGAATCCAGAAGGAAGTGGAGTCAATGAGAAAAGCCACTCTTCCAAGATGGTGATAGGAAGAAAAGCACTACTAGCTCAGTATATGAAAGGGGTAGCAGAGCTGGAGTTTCCATAAGATATACATGCTGAACCATGACATAAGTGCTGTGAATATAGTAGATGGCAAAATAAGCATTAAATCCTTCCCTCATATGCAAGCTGCTTTGCGCTATGACTTTGTAGTCCCTTCCATCAAAAAAATAGAGTCCATTTCTCCCTGGAATCTAGATTTGGCCATGCAACTTGATTTGGCCTCTGGTACATGAGCAAACATGATACAAATAAAGGCTTAAAAAGTGCTTGCATAACAGGTTCACTTGCTCTTTTCTATCATGTTAACCAACCTGGGCTTTTTTGCTGGAGAATGTGATGACACGGAGAGAGGCCCCAGCTGTTCCAGCTGAGCCCCAAACATGTGAGTCCAGCCCCAGTAGAACCTGCCTAGAGTAGGAAACTTGTCTAGTGAACCACAAAATAGTAAGAGACAAGAAATGTTTGTGTAAGCAACTATATTTTGGGATGGTTTGTTACACAGCAAAAACTACCTAATACAATGGGATTTCTTCCTTTTGCACTTATTCTCTGGACTAACTTAATTCTAAATAATATGAGATGCTTAGAGTGTGTCTTCTTAGAAAACAAAGAACAACAAAACTTGCAAACTTCAGTAATGTTCTATCTGGTGACCAGACACCAGAAGTCATAAGCATCCAGTCCTGAATTCAGAATACAGTCCTGAATTTAGGTAAGCACCATTATAAATGATATTCAAACATCAAGGAAATTCTCTCCCATAAAGTCTGTGTAGTTTATTTACATCAGAAGCACAGGTCATCTCTGAGCCTTTATATGATAGCCTGCTGATAGGGAATTCTATATAAATATGGTGGCAGTTTTATAAAAATTAGTGAACTGATTTCCACAACAACTATCAGTTCACACAAAGGTTAAAAATGATATATTAGGAACATTACCACTTAAAGCAGAAAGACTAGAAACTAGGACATATGTGGGACCTGGGTTTAAGAGCAGAAGCCACCATGGTGGTTATAGACAGCACCTCTGTGTTCAGGAATGATTGCAGTAAGACACTGTGTATTTCACACCCTCCTGAGGATATCTTGTATCACTGCCTAGTAGTATAGTTGATGTTCACAGCAAGAACTCAGAGCCATTAAGAACATATTAAATGATGTTCAATATATTCTGTTTAATGAGGCCAAGAATGGAATCCATTTTATTACAATTTCCATAAAATAGCTTAATTTTTAAAAAGCTTGGTCCTTAAAGGGTGGAAGCTTCAATTCACTGGAAAACTCACTTCTTTGTGACATCTCATTTTCTGATGATATAGATTGGCAAGGTATTAATTTAGATGTGTTCATTTGGCATTATAATGGAACCTAAGACTATAATATAACAATTGCTTCCAGAGACAGTAAGGAAGCATTGTCCAGCAAATGTTAAGTAGAACAGTACTTTGTTCAAATTAGGAAGCTGACATTGATGTGACGACTTCTTCTTCTTCTTCTTCTTCTTCTTCTTCTTCTTCTTCTTCTTCTTCTTCTTCTTCTTCTTCTTGTTTTTTGGGTTTGTTTGGTTTTGTTTTTTAAACAACTATCAGCCTTTTGTGGCCTCCTCTGTTTTTAGTTCATGTTTCTCTGGTGCCAGATACTACCATTAACCACTTTGTGACTTTACTTAGCAAGTACTAGAGTGGTCCTTGTTCAGCAATTCAGGCTTTGGCTCAACCTCCACAGAGTCCCTCTTTATCAAGCCTACATCTTGAACTCCTAATCCTCATCCATCTTTACTGTTATTTCCTGGATATGGAATAATTAATCTCATCCTAGTTCTTATCACTAAAAACATTCATTGTGGGCCTGCCAGTTTCTGTGTAGGACACAATTAGTGCTTCCTTAGTCCTTTGTCCCACCTTGCCTATTATATCATCTATCAGATCTAATTTTGGAGCCAAATTCCCATACCTAGGCTAAGTCACCCATCACCTTGTACTCTGATCCAGGGGTCACTGAACTGAGCTTTAGGCTTATGGAATATAATATTCTCTTGGTGCTTTATGTTGCCAAACTTCTCAATTTTCCTATGTATTCTAATATTCTCCAAATACCAGCTCTGCTATTTGGGATTTTGCCTTGGATAAAAGTGTTTCTAAACTGAGTGTGGAGTATTTTTAAAAAGCACAGACTTTGGTGCAAGTCTTGAGTTCTAGTCCTGGTTCTGTCCCATGTTAGTTGCATGCCCTTTGCAAACTGTTTTACTGGAGTGGCTGGGTGGCTCAGTCAGTTAAGCGTCTGCCTTCAGCTTGGGTCATGATTCTGGGGTCCCGTGGAGTCCCAAGTCGGTCTCCCTGCTTAGCAAGGAGTCTGCTTCTCCCTCTGCCCCTCACCCCACTGCTTGTGCTCATGTGTGCTCTCTCAAAAATAAATAAATAGGGGTGCCTGGGTGGCTCAGTTGTTAAACGTCTGTCTTGGTTCAGGTCATGATCCCAGGGTCCTGGAATTGAGCCCCGCATTGGCCTCTCTCCTCAGCGGATAGTCTGCTTCTCCCTCTCCCCCTGCTTGTGTTCCCTCTCTCTTTGTCAAATAAATAAATGAAATCTATAACATAAATAAATAAATAAAATCTTTTAAAAAATTGTTTTACTTCTCTAAGCCTCAGTATATTTATCTTCACAAGGAAGTCATTGCAATGATAGTAGATAATTCATGCATGTAAAGCACCCAGTACGGTTCCTGACACACAGGAAATACTCAATAAACATTGAGCCTTTTCATTTTCTCTTCCTTTCATAATTAATCTATGTCTCATTCAGGCCATTGTCCTTTGGATTTTGTATACTTTTAACTAAGTCCATGAATGACAAAATTCTCCAGTCATTTTTATGAAGTTTCAGCTTCTCACCAAGTACAGAACAATGTAAAGAGGACGGGGTTGGCAAAAGCTATAAGCTGCTCTTTCATTATGAATGGCCTGGTATTTGAGATCATGTCTTCCAAACTTCCATTCTATATATCATGCTTGCCACTTGTCATGTCTTCTTCCCCTCTAAACACCTCCATATTCAAGAATGGTGGGGGCTCTTGCAGGAAAAACCACTATTTTTAGTACTAACATTCAAAAACTTTGGTGCCAAAATGGGAATTTTTCTCCTGTAGAATGAATTATAAATGTTACTCCTGTTCTTATAATTCCCTCCCTTATCTTTCCCCTAAAGAATGTGAAGATACTAATCTGATTGGTGATAATAGGAAAGTATTGAACTAGCTTAGCTCCTCTGGGCTTTCTCTTTAGGGTTGTCTGCCTACAAGACAAACTGCCCCTCTGCTCCAGTTTCCACATGATATCCCACGTGGTCTGGGGGAACACAGAGTGAGAAGCAGACCACTACCATCCCTTCAGCTGCCTGGGTATGTGCTCTGCTCCTTCCAAGGGCCAGCAGCTATAGACTTGAGGTAAAAGAGTAAAAGACCTGATTCCAGACACAGTTCTGTTCTCTGATTTAGCGTTTGTTTTTTTTTTCCCCCAAAAAGAAAGAGGATATTTGGATCTTAATGGATTCTTATGATTATTTCTCATTTGGCATGTCAGAGATCTCAACAGCAACCAATAGTGTGAACAAGATTTAGTATAACCTCATGTCTTCTATTTCTTCTCACTAGTGCCTAATTATTGTGAGCACACTGTCAGAGGAGAACTGTAGACCATAAAGACCTGCAGCTCGACCTCCTTCATTTTACAGACAAGGAAAAGGAGACTCAGAGAGATTGAGTCACTCACATTCACGTGAGTAGTCAGTGGCAGAACTAGGGCTTGGAAACCAGGTGTTCTGATTCCTGACCCAGTGCTCTTGCCAAACACCATGTTGCTTCTTCTTAGCAAAGTATAATTCAAAGCAGGTCTCTGCTGGGGACAGAATTCTCCGGACCCTCATATCAATTTCTGACTCTCACCTCCTAGGTTTCTATCTTGTGTTCAGCCTGGATCCAATTATTATTAGCTTCTGGTCCTCTCACCCATGTGGCTATGAAGGATTGTGTGCGTTGAAAATCCACACATCCCCAACATGTCTCCAGATCCCAGGAGAACTGAAGAGTCACAGGTATAGTTCCTGAGTCTTTTAAACCAAAACCACCTAATTTGGAAGAGAGGCTGGATAGCTTTGGTGTACACATTCTAGGAACATTATAGCATCAACGTATTTTCCACAGCTAAGCAATACAGAGTTGTCATATTCTTCTTTTTCTTTAATATTTAATGTCAGAGGTTTAGAGCCCTCTAGAATGTTGAAAGTGCTGTGGAATGATATTCCACATTAGCAGACAATTTTGTCTAATGACAACATGAGGCAGGATTTTCATAAGAAATACAATTAACACATATGCATGAGGCAACGGGTGTAATCATAGTTGAATTTCCCAGCTATACACTACAAGTCTAAAATCAAGCATTTTCTAACTACCCGAACAAAGGCAGAGCAGATAGAGTCCTTGGGAAACATGCTGCCTGTGTCGCAGATAAATTGTACCTTCACTTCCAGTTCCTGGCAACCTACGCTTGATGTCAGTTTATTGGGTAGCATCAGCAGTAGCTGGGGCTCCTGCTGCTTGAAGGAGAGGGAAGCCCTAAGGAGTGAGCAGGATGGGTGACTTGTCTCTGGAAAGCCCAAGTGATAGAGACTCTCAGAACATGTATATAGGCATGTGTGGTTTTGGTAGTGGAAAGAACACAACGGTGGAGCATGAAGAGGTTCTCTATACCTTCCCCTATGCCCTGGCTTCCTGGGAGCTCTTAACAGGCAACAGTCACCTTCCAAAGAGAAATGGCTGCTGCTGTCACAGTACAGGCAGACTCCAGGGCAGAGACTCCAATCCATCAGCCTGAGTGAGTGATGCTTTAATTATCCTAATTAGAGATTAATTTCTTAATGTGGATGGGAGTTTTGGGAAATACTCATCCATTTTATGTGTAATCTCCCTCTTTGCCCATTATCATCCCCAGCAGCTTAAGATGTGGACCAGACAAGTGGTGCCTGGGTGGCTCAATTGGTTAAGCATCTGCCTTCAGCTTGGATCACAATCCTGGGGTCCTGGGATCAAGCCTTGTGTCGGGCTCCCTGCTCAGTGGGCAGTCTGTTTCTCCCTCTCCCCCCACCCCTCCCTCAACTCTTGCTTTCTTTCTCTCTTCCTCCTTTCTCCTCAAATAAATAAATAAATAAATAAATTTTTTTTTAATTAAAAGAACAAAAGATTGGACCAGACAAATGCTACCTTTATAAAGGAGTTACAAAGCGATAAAAGCCACTACCCAAAGGAGAAAGGAGGAAAGTCCTTTGGTTCTGGAGATCATGAGAATTAAGCAGTTAGCCATGCATGTTGTGATTTGACCTTCTGGGGACAAACCCAAGAGGAAGAAGCAATGAAATAGATTTGAGGAGAAATTCAAAAGCAGAGAGAGTTTGTACACCTCCCTTCAGATCAGGAATGCATTACTTGCATAACTCATCAGCAGGCAAGCTCTATCTCTAACTCCAGTTCCAGGAGGAGACCACCATGCAAGACGCTCCACTGTAGCCAAGAAGTTCAGCAGAGCAAAAATGGTGGCACATCCCAGCTCATCGGAAGGAGCTAAGTTAGGATTCCCAAGCTTCCTTTAGCAGTCTGTAGCTCTCAAAGTGCCCGGATTTCCCACTAGTTCTGAGGCTGCAAATGTAGATAATGGGGCCAACTGAAGCATTTACCAGGGGATTACCACAGCAGAAGTTCAGTGACCCTGGGGCAAAGGGCTTCAAGGCACACTGCCCCAGGTTGGTCATAAGCATAGAGCCTTCCCTAGAATGAGAAAAGTGCTGACTTACTGAGATTTGTAGTGGAGCTGGATTCAGGATTCACAAAGCCAGTGCCTCAGGCCCTGATCAAACTAAGAGAACAGATTATATGGAAGTTTGTCTGTAAATATTGCTGCTGTAATGTCCTCTCCTACCTGAATCTACAAATGCATGGAGTCTGTTTTCTTCTCCTTGAATCTGGCTGACCCTGCACTTTGTCTTGACCAAGTGATTGTAGCTAAAGCGGAACATGTATGAGGCCCTAGCCTGGCAGCTTTTGTTTTTGTTCTCTTGGAAGCCAGTTGCCTTGCTGTAAAGAAACTCAAATCATACTCGTAAATGATGAGAGGGCACGAGGAGAAAGACTGTGGAGGATAAAGATCATCTGGGACATTCCAGTCCCAGCCAAGCTCTCAGCTGAATACAGTCACATAACTGACCTCGGCTAAACCATGTACATAGACTCATGAAAAGCAATTGTTGGTTTAATGGTTAAAAGCCACTAAGTTCTGAGATGGTTTGTTATACATCATAAGATAACTGTAACAAACACAAATTCACAAGTCACAGATTTAATCCGTGGGATCCTGTCTGGCCAGAAACAAGCTTGGTCTAGCACCTTGTAGTAGAACCCAGCAAGGATCCCTAGGAGAGATTATAACTCTTGGGTGTAAGGTCTTCTCTCCCCACCTCTATGCACCCATGCACCAATTTAGGAAGGAATAGCGAGAGGGAGAGAACCAAGTTCAAAAAGGTAGTATGGTAGGTGGAATAATGGCCCCCTAGTGGCCCCCTAATGGTCCGAATCCTAATTCCTAGATCCTATGAAAAATTACTCTACATGGCAAGGGGGAATTAGGACTGTGGATGGAATTAAGGTGGCTAATTAATTGATCTTAAAGTAGGGAGATTGTCCTGGATTTTCTGGACAGACTCTGTGTGATCAGAGTCCTTAAATGTGGAAGAGGCAGAAGAACCAGATCGGGGGAGAAAAGAGATGTAAGAAGAACCCCATCAGCTGTTGCTGGCTTTGAAGATGGAAGAAGAGGGACATAATCCAAGGAATACAGGCAGCCTGTAGAAGCTGGAAAGTGCAAGGAAAGAGATTTTCCCCTGGAGCTTCTAGAAAGGAAGCAGCCTTGCTGACACCTTGAGACCCATTTTTGGGCTTGTAAGCTTTAAAACTGGAACATAGTAAATTCATGTTTTAAATCGCTAAATTTGTGTTCATTTTTTAAATAGCAGCAACAGAAAACTAATACAGGTGATAAATCGTAAGTGATTGAATAATTGTTCAAAATAAGGCTCTCTGAAACTGGAAGAGACTGAGATGGCTTTAAATGGCAATTTTAAGATTTTTTTCCCCATATCACCCAGTGTGGAAAAGGCTGGAGAAGTAGGATTAGATCATTTATGGAAAACAAAAAAAAGCTGCCTCTTGGTTTTTTACACTCCTGACTATAATGAGTTAAATTTGAAACCTTGTGGCACCTTGGTTCGGAGGCTCGATTTTCAGTTAAAACCACCTGCCCTTGGAAGAGTTGCACATTAAACTTTACAGAACGAATGAGTTTATCTGATTGCTTCTGAAAACAGGAGTAAGATGGGGGGGGGGGGTGATGGGAGAGACAGAGGCAAGGTCTGAGCACTTAGATTCCTTGGCAGGGACAAGGGGAAAGGAGGACAGGTTGGTTCTGACTCCCAGGCAGACACCCCTTGAACGTACTGCTGTCCTTGAGCAGAGCTGTTATCAGTCCCATTCCACGTTACTCTTTACGAACAGTCTCGGAGGTGCCATAAACTGTGCATCACGCGGCACGGAGTGCAGGTAGGAGTTCATTATGCCCAACAGCGAGACCGATCGTTTCACATTACTTAGGACTTTCACATTTTCACTGCTTCTTTCTGCTGCAGTTTTGATACCTGTGGTTTCAGTTCGATAATTGGAGTCCCATATTTCATCACCGGTCTTTGGCCATTGCTTTTTGAATCTGAAGTTATTTTCAGTTTTTAAAATAAACTTTTCTGTCACCGTCGTCAGTTAGTATTCATTCCTCTTGAAAAGACTGTTAACAATATGATGTTAGACAAAACAGTCAGTAGTAATGAGATGCCACAGTCTAAGCATGCCCCACACCACTGTAACAATCACCAGTGACTTATCATTTCAAAGACACACAACTATGTGAGGTACTTTAAGGGCAACTACACAGGTACCTCGGCTGCTCTGGAGTTCCCTCTTAATTTATCAGCAGCTCCTGTTTGGAAATGGGAGTGGAGAAGGAAGTAGCATCAGAGGAGGGAGGGCGGCCAGAGGTTAGTGACTGCTCAAGTCATTTGGGGGGCAGAGTAAGAGGGGGAATTGGGCATCAGACCAAATGGGGTTAAAGCCACTCTAACACTCTGTGATTCTGAGAGGTTACTTACCCTCTCTGTAACCTCTGTGTCCATATATTTAAAAAAAAAAAAAAAAAAAGACGGCGGTAGAAATAGTAGTGTCTGCATCTTAGGGTCAATGTGATGATTAAGCAACTTAATTCATACACAGCACTTAATTCTAGGTAGAAAGTAAAGGTGGGATGAATATCAGTCCCTTTTCATTCAGACATCAAAAGTTGAGAAATCAACACTTTTGCCAGATCACAAATATTTTTCTCATTTATTGTTCATTTTTACTACACATCAAGATAATGTTTCTCTCACTTTGCTCCCTTCACCATGTGAGGTTAGTGTCAGTGCCCCACACACCTGGAGTCCCTGGAAACATTTGAGAGGACTGGTGTTGTTTCCAGGTTCCCTTATCAGGCCTCCATTTCTGTTTCCCAGTCCCTGCCTTTCCCCATGTGGTTCCAATATCAAAATATTTAGTCCATCTGTCCCAGAAGGCTTTGGTCTTTCTCTTCATTTGTGCTTCTTGAAATAATACGCTCCTGAGGCACAGACTGTTCCTTCATCACTAAAAAAGGTCAAGCATTTATTAGTCTGTGTATAAACATGACAACAAAGGAGCCCTTGTAAAAATGGAATGTTCAGCTTGGATAGAACACAGAGGAGTTCCTCTTGAATCTGGCAAATTCCCTTGGATTTCATCTCCTTTAAATACACCATGTTAATGTCACTGTTTCTTTCTGGATTCTGGAGCTTTACTTACAAATCCTCATGAACCATTTGAGGTGCAAACTTCTTCATTTACACAGCCCGTAAGTGCACTTTCTTCTTCTTCTTCTTCTTTTTTTTTTTTTTTTTCCAATTCGAACACAGTGTTTCTTCAGATAAACCAATCCTAGTGCTATGAAAAGAAGGTATACGCTCCTGTGTGTCACATTAGTGCTTATCACAAAAAGGGGAAATGGCTTTTCTTCATTCACCGACAGCCATTTCGCACAGATGTTATTCCCAACCTTTTCGATAGCAACTCATGGAAGATCAATCTCTGATTCATTTAACTCGTTAGATGTCCTCTTCAGATGGTAGTAACCCAACACAGAGCTCTCTCTCTATCATCTAGATTTTCATGTCCATCATGGCAGCCAACCATCATTGACATTAGCCTGTTCCCTTTCTCGAACTCTAATCCCTTCAGACAGTATATATTATCTCTTTGTAAGATTTAGCTTCTGATTCAGTGATACGCATAATCTGGGTTTTAAAACATTTACAAATTTTCATAGTCTCTTTATAAGCTGTTGTTGGTGTTGTTCTTTATAGAAAGTTCTCTTTTTTTTTTCCTTAAAGATCCTATATGTTTATTTGACACAGAGAGAGAGACACAGTGAGAGAGGGAACACAAGCAGGGGGAGCGGGAGAGGGAGATGCAGGTTTCCCGCTGAGCAGGGAGCCCAAGGGGGCTCGATCCCAGAACCCTGGTATCATGACCTGAGCCAGAGGCAGACGCTTAATGACTGAGCCACCCAGGTGCCCCTATAGAAAGTTTTGTTGCTTTCCTTATCCAAGGATTGAAGAAGAGATGGATTCCATAATGAGGCATTTTCTGAACCAGTCAGTCTCAGGTAAATCTTATCTTAGAAAATGGTGATCGTGTCTCATGTCCCTTTAAAGCTAGTAGAGTAAAAATATCCACCTCTTATTGGAAAACCCAGATTTTATGTTTCTGGTGAGGATTGCAGGAGTATAAGTCTCATTAAAATGGTTTGATCAATCTGCTTTCCTCTTCTGCTAAAGTTGTCTCAGTAGGAGAACAGTCTACATGAACAATAGAGTTGTTAATCCCTTCTGCCCCCAATCCTCTTCTCCCCCTCTAGCTCTCCTTTCCCCTTGTTCTCTTTTTCTCTCCCCTTTTTCTTCTTAACTTGACTTGCATTTTTGTCCAGGGCTGGCCAGGGAAGCAATGAGACTTGGAAAAGAATCTACACATACTGGCTCACTAAATAACTTGTTTTACTGCTATGAATTTCTCTGGTGTATGGCAGGAAATCATGTGATTGCACTTTTTCAACTTAATGTCAACTTCTATTATTTTGTAACTACATAAGTGAATGTCAGCCCTGAAATTTAGGGGCCTACCCTTCTCACAGGAAGTACAAAGCACATTTCATTCAAGTAAATGAAACAAACATCTGCTTTCGTGGGCTGGCCCCAACTTACTTTTCTAGTTTCTTCTTCTACCATACTCCTCACCTCCCTAACACACACACACACACACACACAGTTTTTAACACATCATATCATTCCCTTTCCTTGAAGCTTAGAACAATTTCCTACTTTACCTGCTTTTAGAATACTTCCCTTCGTACTATCCCGTTTTTATTGAAAAAATTGCTACTTGTTTTTTAAAGCCCAGCTTGCTGCTGCCTCTTCTTAGAGTTCTCACTCAGGATCACTCTCTCCCTCCTCCCTACACTTACAGTGTTTTACTTTTAAATGTCACCCTTGGGGTGCCTGGGTGGCTCAGTGGGTTAAAGCCTCTGCCTTCAGCTCAGGTCATGATCCCAGAGTCCTGGGATCGAGCCCTGCATTGGGCTCTGTGCTCAGTGGGGAGGAGCCTGCTTCCCTTCCTCTCTCTGCCTGCCTCTGCCTGCTTGTGATCTCTGTTTGTCAAATGAATAAATAAAATCTTTAAAAATAAATAAATAAATAAACAAATAAATAAATGTCACCCTTGCTTTGTCTTTGTTTGCCACTTTTTGTTTGCTTGTCCTCCTCCCCCTTACAATGCAAGTTCCTTCATGGTAGGAAATGTCTCTGTATACTCCAATCTAGCATAATGACTGCCATAATATAAGCACTGGAATGCTTAATGTCTTAATGTACTGTTGGTTAAACTCTGGGAGAATGGTTTTCTCAAATTCCAGGCATGGGAATCAGAGAGTCTCTACCAACGAAGACATAAAGAGATAAATAATTTTTTTAACATTTTATTTAACTATTTGACAGAGAGAGACACAGCAAGAGAGGGAACACAAGCAGCGGCGGGTGGGAGAGGGAGAAGCAGGCTTCCCGTTGAGTAGGGAGCCCGATGCAAGGCTCGAGACCAGGACGCTGGGATCATGACCTGAGCAGAAGGCAGATGCTTAAGGACTGAGCCACCCAGGTGCCCCGATAAGTAAATTCTTTAAAAAAAAAAGAAAGAAAGGAAGAAAGAAGGTGAATTATAGACAGAGTCCAGCAGCAGACTGTGGGAAGGAATAGTTTCAGAAATAGGAAAAGAACAAAGGAGTGAGGTCACAAAAGCTAAGAGAGAAGTCAAATTCAAGAAGGAAAGTGTGGTGACTGGGATCAAATGCTAGAGAACTAGGGCGACAACTAAAGAGAAGTGCAAGGTCAATAATTATTTTTTAAGATTTTATTTATTTATTTGACAGAGAGAGACAGCAAGAGAGGGAACACAAGCAGGGGGAGTGGGAGAGGGAGAAGCAGGCTTCCTGCTGAGCAGGGAGCCGATGCAGGCCCGATCCAAGGACCCTGGAGTCATGACCCGAGCTGAAAGTAGATGCTTAAGGACTGATCCACCCAGGCACCCCCAATATAGGATTTTTAAAGGAAGGAAGTGAAAATTTCTTTTGGAAGTTTCTTATTTTCATGGATGAAACAAGTAGTTGATAATTAAAACCTAACAGATCTAGGAATATGGGAATCAACATCTCATTAAGACAATAATAGACCTCATAATATCTCACCAAGAAAACCACATTCCAATCTAAATTTCCTTGTTCCTATAAAAGGAATTATAGAAACATGACAGAAACTTTTATCTATTCCTCATGACTCCGTTAGAGTAACTGAGGAACTCCAAGCCATGTGCCCTCCCTAGTTGGTAAAACCCTATCTTGTTGTGGGTCACTGTGGAAGAGTTCTCAAGGAAAATCTTTGGGGGCATGAAGAAAATTATCCATCACCAAGACCCTAAGGAGTAACAGAAGAGGAGCACTTAAAAGCAAAACATGCCTTGAAATCAATATTCTGATTGGTTGCTATGGTAATGGTTATCATAATTTAATTTATATTAATTTATATTTATTTTATTTATACTAAAAGAAAATATGACCTTCTTTCTGAAAGAGATTAATTTAATATCAACACAGAAACAATAACTTTTTTTCCTCATTTCATTTTTGGGGAGGAGAGGAGACCCTTCTGTCTATTCTTTTATTTATTCTTCCATCCATCTCTCCATCCATCCATCTCTCCATCTGTCCATGCAAATAATTGTTAAGGCCCTCTTATTCACTGGGCTTTATGCAAGTTCTCAAGTCTACAAAGAAGAACAGGGCCAGATGCCAGACCTCAACATAGTCACCATCTACTATATACGAATTTGATCTAAAATATCATTAAAATTAGGGCAGGAATCAGGATATATATCACTCTTTTAAAATAAAACCAAAAGATATGCTTTAGGCAGCATCTCTGTACTTCTTCAGTATACTAATCCTCCCTGACATTATTGCTATCACTGATAAATGTCAAAGGGGAGAGTGATATTTTTGGAGCTGATTTTTTTTACACTCTTATAAAAATAGATTATAAACACATACACATATGCCATAGAAAGAACTTAGGCTAATATTTTTATACAGGGACAAGCATTAGCATATTTTTAAAGTTCACAGTTACATTCCTGTTGTCAGTTATAATCATCTGTTGGCTTGAACTCCTTATTTTATGATAACTAACAGAATCTAGTGGTATGATGTAATCTGCTTAAATTTCACAAGAGCATGAGAATTTTATAGTCAAAGAGTTTCTGAAGGAGGCTGTGTGATTCAATATTTTCAAGCAACCATCTTCATAAAGGCATGGTGCTAACTTAAACGAACAAATAATTATCCCTAATAACACAAAGCTATATTTGAATGCAAGTTCATGAATATTTCACTTTGAGGTACTTTTTCCCTGTTCATGATATTAGTCCACTATTTAGTTATAATTTATAATAGCCATATGCTTTGGGGAAAGACCGTATATACTAAGACAAAGCACAAAGGACTCAAAGTTCTCTGTGTCATCATGCTACTCTGCCATAGGCCCCTCTTGGAAGTTTATGAGTGCCTCCAGCTCCTCTTGGAAGTTTATGAGTGCCTCCAGCATTGGCGGAGGCACTGATGTTAATCTGGATTGCTACCCAGACAAGTGAAAGATACAGTGCCTTTCATAAAAGTCTCTGGAGAAAGCTAAAGTTTTTCTATTTTTGGAGGGCCTACCCTCACATAAAGCCCCTTGCTTGTTGGGACCTGTTAGTAGTTGGATTATCATATAACACGCTATGTTTTACTTAGTTCAAGGAGTACTGTGGGCAGTGTCAAAACAGTAGGTACAAAGGCTGCAGAGCTTTCTTTATTCATCACAAATTGCAGCCTGATGGGTAAAGACCAGTATTGGTGGAATACTGAAGTCACAAACTTCATTTTCCTATTTCACTCACATGGCATAAATAAGCTCTGCTGCTGTAACAAACAGCCCTCTAATCTCAGTTACAACTACAAAGGCTTTGTTTCTGGAATCTGTAATAAAAAAGACATGTGCATGACATTAGCCTCATGTCTTCTTTATTCCAGATCCAGGCTGAAAGAGCCTTTGCCATTTTTGGACATGGCATTCTTAAAGCAAAGAGAAAAATAGCAAGAAAGCTGCTGGAAACATACAATAGTCCTGTCTTAGTTCAGATTACAACGACAAAAATACCATAGAGTAGGTGGCTTCAGATTTCCCAGTTCTAGAGGCTGGGAAGTCCAAGACCAAGGATTCAGTGTCTGGTGAGGATCTGCTTCCTGGCCTACAGACAGCCGTATTTGCATTGTGTCCTCACATGGCTGAGAGAGTTCATCTCTCTCATGTCTCCTCTTACAAGGGCACTAATCCCTCTCATGAGGGCTCCACCCTCATGACGTTATTACCTCCTAAAGGCCCCCCTTCAAATATCATCACAGTGGAGTTTAGGACTTCAACATATGAGTTTTGGGTGGAAACACATTCAGTTCATAGTAGGCTCTTAAAACTTTTGCTCAGATGAAGCATGGTGGAGGTTACCCACGTGTCATCAGCTGAAGTCCTCACATGCCCAAGCCAAACATCAACGGTGCAGAAATTGTGTACTCCCCACTCCCAGGAGGAACAGCAGGTTGTGTAATCCTCTGTCAGAAAGGTTGAGTTGCTGGGAATGAAAATACAGTCTCTCACACCATGTCTCTTGCTGTAGCCCTCAACTAATCCTCCAGACTATTCTTCCAGTCTCCTTCTCTTCCTGCCAGTTCAAGGAGGATACTGTGGAGTTTCACAGAGGGAGACTGTACAAGAAGTGAGGCTATAGCAGCTGCTGGTTCTGCTCTTCCCCGTTTTGTTCTCATCAGCCTCTGAGTGCAGAAGGCAGAGTGGGTTGGAGAGAACTGCAGGTAAGAGGGATAACACATGAGGGAACAGAGACCTCTCTCAGTACTCAAAGGTCTCACTGGGGTAGGGCCCAGGGCAAGAGACAGAGTGACCTTTATGTGTGTCCCTAGAGGGCTGTGCCTGAGAGAATGTAATTGAGCCCACTCCTCAAAGCCACCATCCTCTTCAATTCATATTTACTGAGACACCAGCTCTGTACTCAGAACTGCAAACTCTCTTGAGCTGGGAAAAGCTCTAATTTGCACATTAAAAAGCACACAGACAGAGGAAACCCACCTTTTTTCTCCTTCCCAGTCACCCTGGGAGAGAACCTCTTCTCTTCTTCATTCATGTGTGGAATCCCAATTAAACATAGTCAACAAAGGAAACTTCTTACATTGTAATATTCCTCCCTCTCCCCTTGCTTTATTTGCAGTCTGGATTTATTGCTCAAGAATTGCCTCCTCTAAGCATCAGCCCCTATTAACCAGAGAGATAAAAGCCATAAAGGGAAGGGAACTCCTTCAGTTCTCTTTGCCAGTTGTGAGACAGAACAGCGCCTTTACAAGGGGAGTTGACATCTGTTGACTGAGACTGCCCGTCCTGCACCAGGGCTGTGCTCATGCTCAGAATGCAAACTGCAGCCATCAGAGACACAGCCCCGTTTGAGAACTGCGTGAGCCCAGAGCAAATCTGCTTGGGCACTAGAAAAGAAATTGTGTGGTTTTAAAGCAGATGTATGTTCTCAACGTGGTTGGCTTGTAAAGCAATAAAATGCAGGAATTTTTCCCCCTTAGCCTATCACAACTGTTAGAGTAAATAGTGTAACTTAAGACAGGGCAATTCTATCACAATTCCATGTAATATTTAGTCCCTATAACAGGATGAAACTTAAATTAGCATCACAGATAGAAGGCATTTCATTTTCTCACGTATGGTACAATATTAGGAGCAAACAACATATGTCTCCATGGTTATAAACAAAGGTGTCATGTTTGCAAAACAGATCCTATATGTAGAACATCTATAAATGGGATAAAATATGGGGTTTTCTTTGGTTGAAATAGTGTTAAATATTTCAATCCACATGATCCTTATAAGAAACGTTTCTCCTTCTCTGTGAATATCAATAAGCCTTGTCTTTGCATTACCTTTTTCCAAACCTGAGTTTTGGGCTCAGTTCTTCCTCTGTGACCTTGAGACATCAGCTGGTCTGAGTTTCCATTCTTCACCTGTAAAATGAGGATGTTGAGTTAGATCAGGGTTTCTCTAACTTCTCTTCTGAGGAACAGTGTTTCTAAAGAAACTAATAGGGGTAACATTTTTAAAAGGGGGTTCCATGGTCAAATAAGTTTAAAAACTGTGACATTAAACAAAATCAAACACATTTCTTTACTGAGAACTTTGTTATACTAACAGTATTCATTGTGATTCAGCACAAGGAAGATAGAGCACATACATTGTTTCCCTCATTTTTTTAACTAGAAAACTTTTTCTTGCAGATCATTTTTTTTAAAGATTTTATTTATTTATTTGTTACAGAGAGATATCACAAGTAAGCACAGATGTAGGCAGAGAAAGAGCGGGAAGCAGGGTCCCTGCTGAGCAGAGGGCCCAATGCAGGGCTGGATCGCAGGACCCTGAGATCATGACCTGAGCGGAAGGCAGAGACTTAACCCACTGAGTCACCCAGGCACCCCTCATTTTTCAGAACCAGTCTATATATAGACTTTAAAGAACTTCAACTTATGATATTCAGTGATTCTACTGCCTGTTTATTCTGCCCCAGCTTCCCAGTTTCTCTCACTTATTTCAGGAAAAGAACTACCCGGGTTCTGATTCATTCATAAGGTGAATGTCAGTTTATTCTTCATCCTTTTCCCCCTGCAATTTACTTATTTGGAAAATTTCAAACCCACAAAAAAGTTGAAAGAATAGTAGAGTAAATGTATGCTCTTCACTTAGATTTGACAGTTGTTAACATTGTGCTCCAATTTTGCTTGCTCTCTCTCAGCGCACATGCGCACACACACACACACACTTGCTCTCTCTCAGCGCACACGCGCACACACACACACACACTTGCTCTCTCTCAGTGCGCGCGCGCACACACACACACACTTTAGGTACTATATGTATACTTTTACCACCGAACCATTAGAAAATAAATTTCATGACAATCTATCTTTACATTCAAGATGTATCTCCTAAGACAAGAACATTCTCTTGCATAACCTCAGAATCAATACTACACATAAGAAATTTAATTCTACCTAATAGCATCTAATGTATACTCTGTAATTTACGTTTCCTTAATTGACCCTAGAATGTTTTTTATAAATTTTTTCAAAATCTGGGATCCATTCAGGCTTCACACTTTGAAATTGGTTATGTCTTCTTGACTTCTTTGATCTAGAACCATCTCTCTAACTTGTTCTTTTTTCACAAGATTAACTTCTTTTTGAAAAGTCCATGTCATTTATTTTGTAGAATGTTGACCATCCTAAATTTGTGTGATCGTTTCCTTATAATTAGATTCAGTTTAATACTTTTGACAAAAAACTAATAGGTAATAATGTTATATACTTCAGACTCCCCCATATCAAGAGGCATATAATATCACCATCCCATTATTGGTGGTGTTTGAGTAATGATGGTGCTTGTTAAGATATTGTTTGCTATATTACTCTATAGTAAGGCATTCTTTCCCCTTGTTATTTTTCTTTTCTTTTTCTTTCTTTCTTTCTTTTTTTTTTTTTTTAAGATTTTATTTATTCATTTGACAGAGAGGGAGAGACAGCTAAAGAGGGAACACAAGCAGGGGGAGTGGGAGAGGGAGAAGCAGGTTCCCTGATGAGCAGGGAGCCCAGCGTGGGGCTCAATCCCAGGACCCTGGGATCATGACCTGAGCCGAAGGCAGACACTTAATGAACGACTGAGCCACCCAGACACCCCTCCCCTTGGTAATTAATGACCGACCTGGTCGTTGATTTTTTTAAAAATATTTTACTTATTTATTTGACAGAGATCACAAGTAGGCAGAGAGGCAGGTAGGCGGGGGGGGGGGGGAAGCATGCTCCCTGCTGAGCAGAGAGCCCAATGTGGGGCTCGATCCCAGGACCCTGAGATCATGACCTGAGCCAAAGGCAGAGGCTTAACCCACTGAGCCACCCTGGTGTCCCACAGGTAGTTGATATTTTGAGACTTGTGAATAACTTCTTTCCCAACAGTCCTTGACCCAGAGGCATTAGCATTTATTGATGATCCTTGCCTGGACCAAACATTACACTGGTATTACAAAATAGTGACCTTTTTCTATCAACCCTTCTGCTTTATTAAAGCTGCCATTCTTCTATAAAGAAGAATCTTCCCTTTCTCTCTTTCTCTTTCTCTCTCATTGAGTATCATGATGTAAAGATTCTTTTTTCATTCAATGTTTTATAAGCTCTTATTGTAAATTCATTCTTTTCACATTCATCCAGAGACTACTCTGTGCCAGATACTAAAGTGAGATTAACCTAATGTTAATCTTAGTCTCCTTTACTTTTCCCCATGGTACTTAAGGAAACTATCAGTGGCACATGGACAATTAATCAAGATTCTTGAAGTGCCCACCACTTTGCTACAAAGATTTGTCAGGCAGGAGAAAGAACTGAAGATCAGGATGAGAGTGGAGCGAGGTCTCCAGATTGTAATTGTTATTTCACTTTTATAAACTTTGGGCAGACTACTGTGATTCCTGCAATCACCAGTGGTGTTCTAAATCATCGTCCAGGAAATAAAAATCAGTTCCCATCTCTGTGGAGCTACACTGGATCTCTCTCAGAAGACAGAAAATTCCAAAACCAAGAACTCAACCCCAGTTCCTGGGCTCAGGATCCCCAGAAAGACAATAAATTTTGTTTCTGAGCACAAAATAGGTCATTTAGCTAGGACCCACGTCATTAGGAATATTGGGGAAATATATCCATGTCTTCAACATATAGCAGGTTCTCAAGCAAATATCATGGTACCAAAGGGCCTGGGCAGGACAGGAGCTCCAGAGCATGTCCCTGGGCAAACACAGACCACAGGCCTCACACAGGAAGCATCTTGTCCTCCCTGGAAGGATCTGAATGATGGATTCCAAATAATTAATCACCAAATAAATAAAAAATAGCCTTCGGTGTAGCCTGCTCTCAGTGGAAGGATAAAGGACCCTCTGTTCCTGGGAACAAATAGACTGACCCTTCTTGGTCAAATTTCCCAGTGGAAGGAGTGTTGTGAATGTTATGCAAAGGGAGACCTTTTGCAGTACAACCCCAGATGCCCTAGGGTCCTGCAGACTGACAGAGGTCAGAAACATAGCCAGAGGATGTACAATCTCTTGGATTTGATTTTATTGCTTTTAGGGGAGGGTCCTTGCTCCCTATGGAGCCCAGGGACAGCTTCTCCAGCCCTAGAAAAATGCACAGTCTGTGTTCCCAATGGGGAGGCACAGGCAGAAACTGGCATTGTGCCAGGGAATCAATAGCAGAGGGGAGAGGGGGGCGGACAGTGATGGTGATACCTGGAATCTTTATTACCTCAAAGTTTACAAAACTTTAGCATCTGAGGCCATGGGGGAGGATTCTCTCAGCTGTCAGAATTCTTCCAAAGGGATGGGGCCAAGTGGGAAAAGCCCAGGTTTTAGGAGTCACAAATCTAGAGTTCAAATGCCATTCCTGAAATGTACAAGACATAAAGAAAGTCTATACAATTTAATTAATACCAGTTCTCTCATTTGCAAAATAAAACACACCTCTGAGATCTCTTGTGGAAATCATTTTAAATAAGGGAAAGCATGTGTGTCACTTTATTAGGTAGGATTCCTTTCATTCCAGGTAACAGAAACCAACCTGAGCAAGTTTAAGAAAAAAGTGAGAGAGAGACCAGAGAATTAATTATAAGGTAATGATATTCTATCCATGATTCTTAAAGTCAAGATTTTAGCTAAGCCTTATAAGGAGGTTAGAACCAAGACACAAAAAGTTATCATCAGGAGCCGTTATAGCTTCTCTTTGCGTATCTGTCTTCTCTCTTCTAAGCCAACAGAGCTGACACAGTGTGACTACCCATAGCTTTTGAGTCTACATATCCCTTTCTAAGACACCAACTCAGAGGGAATGGGAATCCCATAATCCCAATTTTGAAGTCTCACAGAGTCTGATTCCTTACCTTAAAACAGGAGTTCATTGCGCATGACTATATGGCAGCTGGGGACAGTGGGACAGAGCAGTAGGGTTGGATAGCATAAACATGCTGAAGAAGGTCACCTGTGGTGAGTGGTATAGCTGAGGGGATCCCTATGAGCTGGGTAGGTGTTCTAAAACATTTTGCACAGATACCTACCTCAATATCTGTCACATAATGCGGGTGTTAATTTTTCTTTTTCCTTCCTTTTTACTAGATATGATGATCTAAGAGAAGAGTTGGGAACAATTGCTCCAATTATTCTGGGGTTTTTTGACTACTGAAATGGAAATCATAGGGTCAACATAGTTTCTGGCAATAATAACACCACTGGGATATATAAGGCAAGCTGTGTACTTTTTAGACCTTCCTTAATCTTCCTATATTTGGCTTCTAGCTGTGTTCTCAGAAATGTATTTGCCCACCCTTGGAAAATTCCTTGTTTCTGATGATAATGATGGCAGGAAAAATCCTTCTATGGAGAAAAGTGTTCTGTATGGAAGCAGGTGGGTTAGGAGGTAATGGTGGGGCTAATGGTTGAAGAATATACTAAGAACAGAATTGCTACAGAGACATAGCTGGCCTTTTCCTACTGTTGCAAACCACATTCCCAAGTGTAGCAACTGTGGACAAAGCCAATACTCCCTTCTTCTTTCCTTTCTTTCATAGAACAAATGTTTACTGAGCTGAGTATTGTGCTTTTGACAGACATACAAAGAAAAGCACTCAAGATGTTTACATGCTCACCTTTCTCTCCTGGGAAAGTAGAGGGCCCAGGCTAGGATTTCAGAAACCAGGGCTGGGCACTAGAGTAGAGAAGACAGTCACCTAACTATAGGATGCTGATCAAAGTTACACTGGATAAGAGCAGTCAAGGAATTGAGGAAGGCCAAAGCACTCAGACCAAGAGAGTAAATGGAGAGCATGGATCTGGACCAAAGGGTCAACAGGGATGAGCATGCAGGGCAGGGCCAGCAGGTGAGGAAGAGCATGATAACACCCACAGAGGCTATAAACAAGCCCAGGTAAGAACCTCTCATGGGAAGCCCACAGGCTGTGGCCTGGGAGAAATCTCTGAAGGTACTAGGCCAGGACTTTTGGGCCTAGGGAAAACAAAAGAGTTCTGAAGGAAGAAATGTTTTCCACATTAAATACCTTTCTTAATTGTTTGTTTGTTTTTAAAGATTTTATTTATTTATTTGTCACAAAGAGAGAACACAAGCAGGGGGAGCAAAGGCAGAGGGAGAAGTAAGCTCCCCCTTGAACAGGGAGCTGGACATGGGATTCAATCCCAAGACCCTGGGATCATGACCTGAGCTGAAGGCCGATGCTTAACCAACCGAGCCACCCAGGCATCCCTGTTTCTTAATTTTAAAAAATATTTTATTTTTAAGGAATCTCTACATCCAACATGGGGCCTGAACTTACAACTCCAAGATCAAGAGTTGTATGCTCTACCAACTAAGTGAGCCTGGTACCCTCTTTTCTTAATAGTTTAGACCAGACCATAAAAACTCTCCTTACTAATCCTATTTCCTGCCCATTCCTGAATACAACTTGCAAAACTGTAATGAAAGAAAGATTTCTATAAATTCACTACGGAGACTGAAGTATACTTTCAGGAGCTTAGACCAAACATATGCTCTTTCCTTAAGAAACAACAATGTACATGTAGTCACTTAAGCACTTCTTTTTTTAAAGCATTTCTTTACATCACCACTGAAAACAAATTATGTCTGGATGGCAAAATATATTAGATGAGTTTCAGGGTTTTCCTAGATTAGCCTAGATTTGAGGCACCATTTTATCTTCTTCTATTGTCATTGTCTCTACTGTATTTCTCAACCAATTGAAAACCCCTAAATCAATAGGAATATTCAATGAGTAAGAGAATCAAGTGAGTAGCAAGTTCTATTTGACTAAATAGCCCAGCCATGTCTTTGCTACTGATATAAATGCTTTTGTATTATATTTACATCATTACATCCATTGTAAAAAGAAACTGTATTTCAACAATGCAAAAATAATGAACCAGGAAGGCAATCCTGGGATGTTATAAATATCAAAAAAACCTTATAACTATAATGATAATATTGGAATTTATTTACAAAGATAAAGGTTGAACTTATCAAGAGGACACAAGTGAACAATGAAGACTTATTTACTGAGTGCAGATAAATTTCAGATTTTTTTTATAATTTTGTTAAATACTCTGTAGTTTCTTATTCTTAAAGCCACCCCTTAGTTTTAAGACTGCTCACTGCTTTTATAGTTGCTACTTTTTGTTGCTTTTCCTTATCTGATCACCTCTTCTAAAACACTAATATGTTATCGGTATCATATAGTCTTTTTCTGTACTTCTTTTTCCTCTCCCAATTCCCTTCCCGTTTTCCTTCTCCCTATAATCTAACATTCTAACTCTAAAGGTAGAACCGAGGAGCTAAACAAGGAAAGTCAAGGGGCACCTGGGTGGCTCAGTGGGTTAAAGCCTCTGCCTTCAGCTCAGGTCATGATCTCAGGGTCGTGGAATCGAGCCCCGCATCGGGCTCTCTGCCCAGCAGAGAGACTGCTTCCCCCCGACTTCTCTCTGCCTGCCTTTCTGCCTACTTGTGATCTCTCTCTGTCAAATAAATAAATAAATCTTTGAAAAAAAAAAAAAGAAAAAAACAACAAGGAAAGTCAAGTGCAAATAAGAAGAAGATATTTAATAACAGGAGACAAAGAAGTGTAGAACACAAGTGCTGCCTTTCTCTACCTAAACAAATTTCACTCTTCCTTCAAGGACATAGCATTAGTCTATGTGGGCTGTCATAACAAAGTACCAAAGACTCACATAACAGAAATGTATTTTCTTGCAATTCTGGAGGCTAGAAGTCTTGAAGTCAAAGTGTTGGCTGGGTTGGTTTCTCCTGAGGACTCTCTTTTTGGCTTGTAGATGGCCATCTTCACCCTGTGTCTTTATGGGGTCTTTCCTCTGTGTGTGTCTGTATCCTAATAACCTCTTCTTAGAAGGATCCCCAGTCATAGTGGATTAGAGCCCAACCTAATGACCTCATCTTACTTAATTACTCTTTAAAGACCCTATTTCCAAATACAGTCACACTCTGAAGTCCTAGGGGGTTAGAACTTTGATGTATGAATTTGGGGTGTCACAATTCAGCCCCTATAGCCACCATCATCTACCTTTACCAAATACCATTTCCCTGCCACACCAGCCTACCCTTTGGTTGACTATCCATACCTTTGGTGATTGCTGACATTATTTTAGCAGATGGTTAAATGTAATTGGACACTTATGGACACTGTCTTGAGTGGTTTAGATGAAAGTAATTTCTTCCCAAACAAGACTTATGAGCACAGGTATAGTTTTTAATTCCTCTCAGTAACTGGAACCCAGTCAGCACATTAGTAGATAGACTTATAAAAGAAAACCAATCTCAATTGAAAGAGAAGTGTCAGTCTTTTAGTTGTTGTTGTATTTGCACATTTTATCCCTTTGAATAAAGCCCCTGAGAGGCAAGATTGCCCCATCTGCCAAGAAAGCAAAGGAATTCATTCAGTTGGTCCAGTGAAAATTAAACTTGGACAATTATCAGAATCCTTTGTCTTTCTTATATGATTTTTAAGTATAGTGATGTGAGAATTTTATAAGTGGGTCAATTCTAATACTTTAATATATTTGGCTGAAAAGATTCTGTTTATAGGAACTTAGTTAACTTTGGATGATAATCATTAAAAGTTGTGGTAGTAACAGTTAGCCCTCCTTTTTAGAACAAATTTAAGACACTGTATTATAGGGGTACCTGGGGGACTCGGTTGGTTATCTATCTGCCTTCGGCTCAGGTCATGATCTCAGGGTCCTGGGACTAAGCCCTGCACTGGGCTCCCTGATCAGGGGGGAGTCTGTTTCTCCCTCTCCCTCTGCCTGATTGTGCATGCGCTCTCTTGCTCTCTAAGAAATAAATAAAATCTTAAAAAAAAAAAGGGGGGGGGCACTGTAGTACAGATACTGAAAGCAAATCTTGAAAATAGTTGCCAGCAGAGGTACCATCTATATTTTGTTTTGCACAGTTTGATTTTTCCATTTATAGTGCTCTTCTTAAGTTTACAAACATGGTGGGTAAATGTTTTTGCTGTGACCATGACCTTTAGGAAGTTATTTGGCTCTTTACTTCTCCATAACTACATCAGGCTCTTTCAGAGCTCACTTTGCTCATACCTGAGGGTGTGTACCCCCAAAAGACTATCCAGTTATATTCTCTCATTCATTTGAAAAATTCAGGCTCAAACAAGAGATGAAATTTATATTGTGTCCCAGACTGTTTGGGGCTGTAAGTAAATACCTCTTTTATTGAAAAAAATCATAATTCCTTAGCATAAGAAATAAAAGACAGATCGAAAAAATCCAAAATAACCAAAATAATGATTTATGCTATCTTCCAGATAACTCTAAAAAGAAACTCTAAAAAGAGACCCCCATTATCATGTAGATGGTGATAAAGAGGGAAATAACAGGTAATGGAAAGTCTGACTTAATGCTTTCTGAATTGTTCATTCTTCAACAACCAGGATAATAATAATAATGATGGTGGTGGTAATTCTCAGAAGGAATTAGACATTTGCACAGTGTTCAGCCTGTGAGATGATACCCATTTAGAAAGAATAAGATGTTATTAGGCAGGTAAGAGGCTGTGCCCTGGATTGCTAATTGCCTCTCATCATGATGACCATGGTTTCATTTATTACCATAGGCCAACGGCTCTACTTACATTACCTAATTGAATACTCACAACAATGTACTTAATGAGGTGGGTACTGTTCTCACTGTTGTACGGATGAGGAAACCAGGGAGTTAGCATTTATATAAGTTTCCTAAAGCCACAGAGCATAAGGAGGGGAGAGAGGAGTGCCACCATGTATGCTCATAGAGACTGTCAGACCCCATTTACTGTATCAGATTAAAGGCATGAAATTTGGGTAAGAAAAATGTTTGCCAAAGTGATATGATGGGTTTTTTTTATCCTCTATAATGTATTTCCCTAATCCAATTACTTCAAGCACTGTTCCTTTTCTCAGTTTCCATCTAATATTTTTGGAAACCAACCTGCCAGAATGACTGAAGGCTTTGCCCAAGAGTTTCCACACTGCATTAAATAATAAAGTCTCCAAACTGCCTAAGAGATGATTATTTTTGGTAGGAAATAATTATATAGTACTTTGGTATGAGAAAATTTCTCTCATCAAAGTACATAGGAAAAACCACCACTTATGGCTGAAAACAGTAGGTGGGGTGGTTTTTGCCTTCAAAAGACTGCAAAACACTTTCCCAGCACCTTCATTTCAGAGAATAATATTCCTTAAGATTTTATTTATTTATTTGACAGAGAGAGAGAGAGAGAGAGAGAGAGTACAAGCAGGGGGAGTGGCAGGCAGAGGGAGAAGCAGGTTCCCTGCTGAGCAGAGAGACCAATGAGGGGCTTGATCCCAGGACCCTGTGATCATGACCTGAGCCAAAGGCAGATGCTTAACCCACTGAGCCACCCAGGTGCCCCAGAAAATAATATTCCTACTTAAAGTTCCTTTCGGCTTCTCCCTGCCCCTGAGTCTTCTGAGACCCTGGCTTCCACAGCTGTCATCTGCAATGTCTGCTCTCATCTAAGGACGAGCACCTCACCTTCGCTGCCCATATAGCCCGGCCACAGGAGTGGGGGGAGGAAGAACAAGCCCAGTTGCTGTCACAGTTAAAAATTTCTAGTGAGGCACAAGCCTTCGCACTCATGGTTTCAGGAGAGATTTCAGCCAGACCTAGCAGTCCCACTAGTTGTCAGAGCCTCTTGTTGATTCCCACCTTCAGCAAAAATCCTTTAGGGCAGCAAGCGCAGCAGGAAACCTGTCATTAACAACCACCAGAGTGTCACATCAGCGATTCTCAGGAGTGTCGGCTCCACTATTTAACTCAGCTATTCACCTCATCCAGGAGAGCTTTGTTTGATTGTCAGAAAATAGAACATGTACATTTGTCTGTCATAAACACACAAAGCTCTCCAGAGCACAAATAAACAAAATGATCATGTACATTGGTAAATGTGTTTGCATTATTTAACCAAACCAGATGAAGCATGTGAATAACCCTGCATATCAAGTACCATCGAGTAGCTCGCTTGTAGTCTGTCTTGTACAATACAGCCATTGCCACTCATTCCACTCACCCAATTCAGACCCTGGAAATGTACTATTTTTAGGCCGGCTTTGTACACTACTATTTACAAAGCGCACTGTTAAATCCTTTGAATCGCAGCCAAGAAGTTGGGTGAGAACCTAGAAACCTGCCACACAGATCAGCATCCTAATCAACCCTGGGACAGCCAGCACTAAAGATCTGCCTTTGTTTCCTTTTCTTCTTTCCCTTTGTTTCCACAGGAATATCAATCTAAAAAGGCAAGGGGACAAAGAGGTGGGCCTTATCTGTTCTTGTTGTTCAAAGGGGTTGCTTTACTCATTCTCCTAGATAACAGCCCCAGTGTCAACATCTTTGGCAGTTTAAGTTGTTCTTTGTCAAAACCACTTTCGGAAAAGATTTGACCGTTTATTTACTCGGGAGCCAATGTGACCACAACAGGTGCGTCATGGAAAACTCAGAATTAGGTGCTTTACAGCCGCTTGGATTTGGTCACATGACAGCCCGCTGCTCCTGGCCAATCCACTGCTGGCAAGCCGGCCAAGTGGCCACACGGGAAGGAGGGACAGAAAAGAAAATAGTAGGCAAAGTGTTGGCGTGAGGCAGGTGGTGGATGAGGCAATCGCAAAGAGAAAGGATTGCAACACCAGGGAGGAGATGAAGGGCCTCATCATTTTGCAGCCAACAAGAAACCTGAAGGAACTAAGTTTGGCTCTGTTTCTACTGCTTGAGAAAAGCTGAGAACGGAAGCAATGACTGGGCTAATTCTGGACAAAAATTTTTAAAAATGATTTTTGAGAGGAATCCAGATCTTTGCTTCAATTCTTAGCTTCTATGTAAATTGCTCATTTTCCAAAATTCTTTATTTTTTTCAGGTGACTTGAAGTGATTTGTATTTTGTGGGATCATTTAAGACATCCCTGGTGGCCTAAAATGTGATCATTTTGATCCTTTTCCTTTTGCTCACCTTCCCGTGGTGCCATTTTGTTTCTTCGCCTAGTCTGGATTGACTGGTGGAAGCAGGGCAGCCAGACTGTAGCCGGACAGTGGTCTTTTGTCCTACCCCTGTACCTGTACTCGGATGGCCTCGTGTTCTCCATGGTAGCATATCTTTCCCTTTATAGAACTAAGCAGACAAATAGAAATGGGTTTTGAGTACTTTGGATCAAAAATGGTCTCTGAATTTAAGGCATTTTATTATTTTATTATTTCAAGTTAATAGGGTCTCCAAATTCATTATAATATTAAAGATTTTGTGAAAAAAGTAGTGTGCCATGATGATTAATAACAGTGACAACAAAAGCTCCCGGCTTTTCAGCCCATATGTACCAGGTACCATTCTAGATACTTTATACAATATCTCTACGCATACCAATAGCTCTGCAAGTATCATTTTCTGCATGGTGGAAGAGCACTGAGAATTAGAAAGGTACTTGGGCAAGGTCATCAGCCAATAAATGCAGATATGAAATTCAAAACTAGGTTTGTTGTGTCCTTTCTACCATACCAGGTAACATCATTTGCAAATGTGAACCCTTTGCAAGCCATCAAAGGGAAACTGGCTTTACTTTGATGAATATCAATTCCGTATATCGGGTTCAGGTATTTTAACAGATTTAATATGTTTATTTATCTCAGGATTCTTATAGAAGAGTAGTAGGACTGTTATCTGGGACTGTTATCTTGTAGAGTTATGCTTATCTACGCTACTTTTAATTCTTTACTATCTTCTAAGTATTCCATTTCACCTGATTCTTTTCCTGGAATGGTGGTATGGAGAACACGGTCTATAGTAACAGTGCATAAGAATATCCCGGGTTTCTTTATAGATGCACAAATAAATGAGGAAGAAATTTTCCCCTAACCTGAGCACATAGGCAGCACCATTATATGGCAGGCTTGCACACACACACAAAGTTTGACACAAACCAATCATCGGACAAAGCTTGGGCAAGGGTTGGTGCTAAATAGGAAAGGGAACAAAGGTCATGAAGAGGTGCAAAGAAAACAGGGAGCAGGTATTGGTAAATTCTACATGTACAATAGTATTGATAATATAGTGAATGTCTGCTCAATAGATTATTCTCACTTTCCTCCTCTGTGTCTATTTATTGGTTGGTCACCATCACCCAATAAGGGTGATGGGAGGAAATAAGAAGTATAGGTCTTTTTTCTTTTATTTTATTTGAGTATAGTTGACACACAAGGAAGTATAGTTCTTAATATAGATTCTAGAAAGTGGGAACTGCCTTTTATAGCTCTAAAACCAAAGCTTTTGGCCTCATTGTAGATCATAGATATCTCTATAGTCTTTATTACCTGATTTTTTTTTCATTTGCTTGTATCTCCATGTTCCGTTTCTGTTTTGTCTGAAAAGAAAATGAAATAGAATTACCTCCTACACTCATACTGCTATTGACATTAAATTTCATCTTCTTTTATTATGATCAGCAAAGTTACTCATAACATTGGAATTTGTTTTTTGCTTTTAGAGTTACAGCTACTGCTGTTGTTGGAATAATTAGTATTGCTTTGGCACTGTGTTCCACCTAAACTCATGGCATTTGTGTACTATTTACCTTTCAGAAAAGCTATTCTCGAAGAAGAAAAAGAAAAACGGGAGTACAGAATTCCAACAGCACACATTTTTTCTGTTCTCTCTTTGGCTCTAAAAGAGGATGCATGAAACAGAATTTCAGGCTGTAATTAATGCAGCTCTTCATAAGATAAGAGGTTCTTTTATCTATAGAAAAATTGCTGCACTAATTCTCAATGAGAATCAGAATGCTCTAGTTAATGCTCTTTTTACAAGAGGAATTCACCTTTTCTACTCTACATATTTACAATCAAATTTTAATATTTTGTTACAGGAAAACTGGAGGTGAATAAACATGCAATGATAATATTACTTTACAGGGCTGAGTCTATAAAAGTTAAATATTAATATTATGTTTAGATAAATGCTGAATAGAGATTACATACAGAATTTCCAAATAATATTGACTCCCTAGTAATGTACTTGCAAGCACAGACCTTAATTGGATGGAACTTAGTTCCAGCTCTTTGGGGGTGGGAGGGAGCGGTGCGGAGAGGGTAAACAAATTGGGAAATGCATCCTCATTTGACATAGTGAGGAAAAAGGGCTGTAGTTCCTTGTTATGTCCTAAAGTACTATCCAAAGAAGGAAGAACCTCTGCTGTTTCTATCTTGATTTGAATATCTCCTTGTAGAACACACATTGCAATTCAGGAACAATATTTTTTCTTATGTATGTTTTATGTGTGGGCTTGGAATAATCAGTAATGCATTGGCACTGTATTCCACCTAAATGCATGACATTTGTATACTATCTAACTTGTTTTAAAAAAACTGTTTTCCAGAAGGAAAAGAAAAATGGGAGTATAGCAAATGATTAGAAGTTAGAGACCACAAGATTCTCCCCTGAGCTCCTATCAAAGAAGACCCCACTTAAGACAGTAAGATACATGTAGCACTCGTAATCCATTGGCCCTTTCTATGTTCCTCATTTTCCACAAACATACCTACTTATATAACCATTCCTTCCCTTCCATCATGATACCATGGAAGGTAGCTGTGAAAGGGGGTAGACTGTTTTGTCATTGGGCACAAAGGCTCAGATACTTGCTTAAAGCAGGAAATTAGGTAATTTCACTAAATAATGTGCATGGTTTTGGGTGTAATTGCTGCAAGTAAAAATGAATGGGAAGTTTCAGCAATAAAGTTATTGTTGTTTAAGGTATAGGAATGATTTTCATTTAAGTGAAAAAGATTTTGTAATCCTTCAAAAAAAGAAAGACAATAACAGAGTAGCAGGATAGCTTCTGTGCCTGTCCGGTGTTCACTTTTCCCTTACACATCCATGTCTGTGTGTGCATACGTACACACATGCAGAAAAGGATTCTTTCTTACATGTTCACAACGAGACAAGACTTTTAAGCTCAGAACCTCTTAAGAGTAAGAAACTTTTCTTAGTAGACAATCAACAGATTCCGAGAGAAGAAATCTGACAGAGCCCTTTTCCTTGGTTCTCTTTGTTCATATTGTTCACTCTCACACAAGGAGGGCTGCTAGATAGGGGAAGACCCTCAAAAGAGATGAAAGTGAATTATTCTGGACTAGCTGCCAAGCAATCCAAAGCTTCAGTTAACCTGGTATCTCTTTTCCTTGCCTCTGGTCCTCACTTTTCCTTTTGTATCCTGAAAATAACATTGATGTTAAATTGGGTCACTGGGACAAAAATCCGTCATCAACTACTGCTTTTAATTTTGGCCCCCAAGAAAACGTTTGGTAAATAACCCTATCTTGAGTGCACGCTATACAAGACTCCTAGGATGGTATTTGAATCTACTCCTCTTAGGAAAAGATGTCGATTATTTTAGACTTGAATTTCCACAATCAGAACATTTGCCTAATGCCATTCTAATGCACTATGCTTTACAGAAAGACTTCTAAATCAGTACAAACAAATATATACCCCACAGAAATCCTTGTAATATACACTAGCGGACATGTACAAATGTTCATAGTAACATGATTTAAAATAGACTAAACTATTTGGAAATAGCCTAAATAACAGGAAAATAAAGTGTGGCATAGTCACACATGGAATGCTGTAAACAGTAAAAATGGACGACAACTACACACAAAATATGATTTTTTAAAAAGATTTTATTTATTTACTTGACAGAGAAAGAGACCACGAGAGAGCGAACACAAGCAGGGGGAAGTGGGAGAGAGAGAAGCAGGCTTCCCCCCCGAGCAGGGAGCCCAATAAGGGCCTCGATCCCAGGACCCTGAGACCATGACCTGAGCCAAAGGCAGATGCCAAATGACTGAACCACCCAGATATCCCACAAAATACGATTCTTAACATAATATCGTGTGAAAAAGTTCATTCCAGGGGCACCTGGGGGCTCAATTGGATAAGTGTCGACTCTTGATTTCAGCTCAGGTCATAATGGTGGGGTTGTGGGATGCTCCGAGCTCAGTGGGGAGTCTGCTTCTTTCCCTCTCCTTCTATCCCTTGCCCTGCTCACATGCTTTCTCTCTCTCTCTCTCAAATAGGTAAATAAACCTTTTTTAAAAAGTAAGTTCCAAAGATTACTTCCAACTTTAAAATTAAAAAGGAACTAAAGAATTTACTTGGTAGTTTTGTGTGTACATGTAGTGATAACACTATATACAAGTGCAAAGAACAGTGGTTTTATTAGGCGTAGGGAGGGAGGGATGTGGGATGGAAAAACGGTATAGAGGTAGATTATTATCAATATTTTAATTTAATTTAATAGATTTATTTGAGAGAGAATGAGGGGGATAGAGAGAGATAGAGAGCATGAGATGGGGGAGGGTCAGAGAGAGAAGCAGACTCCCCACCAAGCAGGGAATTTGATTCGGGATTTGATCTCAGGACCCCAGGATCATGACCTGAGCTGAAGGCAGTCACTCAACCAACTGAGCCACCCAGGTTCCCTATTGTCAATATTTTTTAAAGATTTTATTTATTCATTTAAGAGAGAGACAGAGACAGAGAAAGCACAAATGGGGGAGAGGCAAGAGGGAGAGGGAGAAGCAGACTCCCCGCTGAGCTGGGAATCCAACGTGGGGCTCCATCCCAGGACCTGGAGCTCATGACCCAAGCTAAAGGCAGACGCCCAATGATCTGAGCCATCTAGGTGCCTCTATTGTCAATGTTTTGAACATGAAACATTAGTTTGTGCTTGCTTATAAAATTAATAAACAAAAAGACCATGCATGGGGTAAAAATCAACATGAAATAAAGTATTGACAGATTATACGGTGAATGTTTACATAAAAATGCAGGATACAGTTTTGTACAAAATAAAATAACAGAAGACTGAAGTCATCCTAAGGGCAACATACTATAGGATTTGGATCTGGCCACTTCCAATTGTCCCTCATGCCTGATCTTACATTCCCTGACTCTTCTGGGAGCCATCTCCAGTTTGAATCCTTAATAGTGGATATTCCTTGTAACTTTACCATTGTTCTCTTCTCTTGTCCCTATGTAATATCTCCTTTGAAGAGCACATTTACTCCTACTTCTCCAATTGCCTTTGAGAGGACTCCCCAGGGATATCCATTCAACACTGATTTCCCTCCAGCAGCATAATTTTACCTGCTTACAGGGTATCTTTCCTTGAAATCTAAGCATTTTCTCAGTTAACCACCAGTGTAGCCATGAACTTGTCATGTAAGCCCTCTGTCCATTGATTTCCTCATTTCTGAAAAGAGAGGTCTGTGCATATAATTTCTAAGGTTCTCACCATCTCTAAATTTCTACGAATTTATGGGGCTCCTGGGTGGCTTAGTCAGTTAAGCACCTGACTTTGACTCAGGTCATGATCTCAGGGTTCTGGGATGGAGCCCCACATCAGGCTTGATGCTCGGCAAGGAGTCTGCTTGTCCTTCTGCTCCACCCCCCACACACTCATGTACTCTCTCTATCTCAAACAAAATGGTCTTTAAATTTTTTTTTTTTTTTTTATATTTACGAGAGGCAGTGGGGAGAGAGAGAGAGAGAGCATAAGTGGGGATGGGGTGGTGAAGGAGAAGCAGGCTCCCTGCTGAGCAGGGAGCTGGATGTGGGGCTGGATCCCAGGGTCTTGATCCCAGGGGCTCAATCCCAGAATGATCTGAGCCACCGAGGTGTCCCTCTCTATCTCAAATAAATGGATAAAATCTTTAAAATAAAAATAAATTTCTATGAATTTATGGATTATTGACTCTTCTTGACATTAGCTGTTTGTCCAGGATACCACCATTTTTTCTAAGCTTATCTTTGATTTACATCTAGTTTTGTTTGTTTATAATCAATCTGATACCAAATATTGTCATTTCTTCTTTTGATATGTCTCTTAAATTTATCCCATTTTCCCCATATTTTGGTGACAAATATGTCCTGGACATACATTGCCCTTATGATGATTTTATACCTGGATTACTTTAAATCTATTTTAACAGATTTTCCTGTTTCACTCCTTTCAAATACCACTTCCAGATTATTCATGGAAATAGCTTAGAAAAATTAGTGTCAGACCAATTTAAGAAGCCATGATTCTGTATTACCTCCTAAAGCAATTCCATACCCTTAACAACTTTAAGATCCTCTGAAGGGTGTATGATCCTCTATCTGGCTTTCTCTCTCACCACTCTTTAGAACTTGTATGCACTGAAACTAGCATCATCAATGTCACACAAATATGTACAATAATTTCTGCCTTTATATCTTTATGCCAATTTTTCAAATCAAAATGTTCTCTTCTCTCTCTTTTTAAACCAAAGATGCCCATTTTTCAAGGACCAACTAAGATTTCACCTATGTGCTTTCTATTTTCTATTGGCTTTCTCCAATATCTCAAATCTTTGGTGAACTCTCTCTCTCTTCTCATTCAAATACCATAGTAGTTAAAACTTGATTATGGACAACTGATTATCACTTTTTAATTTTTCAAATTACTGGAGTCTTCAATCTCCCAAGTGAATTACTATATTCCTAAAGGCAGGAACCATATCTCCAACCTTTCTTACAGTCCCCTTAGTATTCATTCAGTAAATATTAATCTCTAGAACTAAAAATGTGTACATCCTAAAAAAAAAAATCAGTATCTATGAGAATATGTTCAATTTAACCCTTACTAAGCATGTGTGAAATGCACTGTGATAGGCACCAGGGTCTTTCAAAGTTGAGTAAAATTCTTCTCCTCAAGAAGTCCAGAATCTATTGAACTTGGAGTCATACATCCTTTTACTTTCAAATTTTTAGACCTAAAACCAGCTTAGACACTAGTTACATCCAAGTGCCTTTAACATCTCTAATTAGTGGTTTCAAAGGCACTCATCTCCAGTCAACTTGTTTATTGCTTGTTTTGATACCTGTCTCCCCAGTATAACTCTGTCAAATTTTGATTTATATAATTTAAAGCTATGTTATTAGCCCTACTTAAAAATTGTTACTTTGCCGTGGTGCCTGTCTGGCTCAGTTGGTGGAGCATGTGACTCTTGATCTCAGGGTTGCTGGTTTGAGCCCTACACTGGGTGTGGAGATTATCTAAAAATAAAATCTGTAAAAAATTGTTATATTGTCCTGAGAATTTTTCTTCTTATTATTTAATCCCCAATGATATTTCATTCCTTAAAGAATATTTTGTTTGCTATTAATATAGAAAGCAGATTTCTTTTGTTTAGAATTTGCCTACTTTATTTTTAGTTCTTTTACTTCAAATTATGCTTTCAATTTTTAGGTATTCCCATAATAAAGATTGTAAAGATGATTTATTTTTTCCTCAGTCCAATTGCCTTTAACTGGAGCATTTAGTCCATTTATATGCCTGGTGTTTTGTTTTGTTTTGTTTTAAAAAATCCTTTCTGGGGTGCCTGGGTGGCTCAGTCAGTTAAGTGGCTGCCTTCAACTCAGGTCATGATCCCAGGGTCCTGGGGTGGAGCCCCATGTTGGTCTCCCTGCTTAGTGGGGAGTCTGCTTCTCCTTCTCCCTCTGTTCCCCTCCCCCTGCTCCTCCCTCTGCTCATGCTCACACACTCTCTCTCTATGTCTCTCTCTCAAATAAATAAGCAAAATCTTAAGAGGCATCTGGGTGGCTCAGTGGGTTAAGCCTCTGCCTTTGGCTCAGGTCATGATCTCAGGGTCCCGAGATCGGCCCCCGCATCGGGCTCTCTGCTCAGTGGGGACCTGCTTTCCCCTCTCTCTCTGCCTGCCTCTCTGCCTACTTCTGATCTCTTTCTCCCTGTCAAATAAATAAATAAAATATTTAATAAATAAATAAATAAACAAATAAGTAAAATCTTAAAAAAAATTCTTTCCAACCCTCTTTTGGATCAATTATAGTTTTCCCCTATTTCTCCTCACTAATGCTTCGGGTGGTAACTATTCTCTTTGTGTTTATCCTTAAATTTAAAATACAAAGTTATATACTTAAAGTCAATCAATTGCTCTACCAATTTTTAAAACACAAGAAACTTACACCCTTTTAACTTTGATCATCCCTTCTTTGTTATATGTAATTGTTGTCTGAATTTTAGTTCTCTCTATATTAACTGAAAATTAGATATTGTTATTTAATCATATATTTATTCAGTTACATATTTAACAATTACTTAGCTCATTATTCTTTATTGCACTAAAATTGTCTAGGAAAAATTTCTCTTCCTGAAGTACGTCTTTCAGAAATTGTTATTGAGTTGATTATGTGTGTGTGTGTGTGTGTGTACACATTTATGTATACAAGTATATATATATACTTGTATACATAAATGTATATATACTTAAATGTATGTTTATGTTGGGTGTTGGCATGTCCAGAGAAGTTCTTTTTTTCTCATGCTCTTTAATGATTATCAGAGTAAGGATTTATAGGTTAACAGTTATTTTTTCTTACAATATCCCCACAATGTGTCTAAGTATATATTTTCATTTGGGCCTCATTATGCTTTCAGAATCTGAGAACTCATGTCTTTAAACTATTCTGGAAAATTCTCAGCTATAATTTCTTTGAATATTCTGTCTCCCTGATTATCTGGATTCTCTTTTTCCAGTAATCCAAATAATCTCATTCCTCCATATCTTTTACTTTTAAATACCTTTATCTTCTAATTTACTACTTTTCCTTTTTTGTAAAAAAAAATTTCTATTTAACTGAGATTTTAAAATAAGCAACTATTTTTTATATTTTTGAAAGTTCTATCTTGTTCACTTTTCAAATTTTCCTGTCTTTTAATCTTCAAGTATCTTATACTTCTCTTATTGTTTAAATTAATTCTTTTAGGTCTTTATTTTTCATGCTCACTTTCCTAGTCTTAAATCAGTAGTTCTGTTATCTGAAGTTACTGGGATTTTAACTCTGCTTTTTGTTGTCTCTCTGGCTTCTTATTCATGGCGGAGTTTCCCTTCCTCTACATGTACCTTATAGTTTTTGATTGAGATCCTCTTCAGCAAGGCTGTATCTGTAGGAATCCTGCAGGGATTATTTGCCCCTTCCAAGCAGTTTTCCATTTGCCTCTATTGGCCAAATCTGTGTTATCACTCACTGGGTCTTTTTATGTGGGTTTCTAGGCTGAAAGATTCCTAGACCATTCAGATAGTATAAATTCAAACCCAAACCTACCCAAAGCTTTCTTTATTTTCCTCCACGCAAAGCTCAGGTCAAGACAGGCAAACATCCTTATCATCTCCAAGTGCCCATAGTTGATTTTTTTTTCTTTTATGGAGGCTATAGCCCTTATTGATCCTGGCTTTATGCAAGGATCTCAATTCTAACTAATTCACTGGCACTCAAGGCCTAATTCCCTGCATTTGTGTAGGCTTTCATAGGTCAAATTCAAGATCAGAAACTTCCCCTCAAGTTTGCTAAAAGATCAGTTCATGCCTAGTGTTTGGTATTTTTCTTCCCTTTTAATTTCTAGTACTCAAGGACTTACTTTCCATAGTTGTAAGCTCAACTATGCATTTAACACTATTCTTCAGAAGGAATGCCACTATCTAATCTGATTTATGCTATAATCTGAAATTCAAGTCCACTGTTTAATATCAGGGTCTTGGTTTTCCATCAGCCTCAGTGGACTTGACATTTTACACCATTCTAAAAGCAACATTACCTAGGACTCAGACTTTGAATCCCTTTCCCTTGGGTCCTACATCTGCCCCAACTTCCAGGGATCCTGGTCAGATCCAGACTCTTACTCCTGGCCAACAATATTGTTGGCCAACAATAGCTTCCTATCTCATTACCAAAACAATACTCTCTTAGCTTCAGGTCCATCCTTAACATTACCTCTAGAATGACTTCTTCTAAAACCCAGGTCTGATTATGTAATCCCCTATAAAAATTCTCTGCACAAAATGAAGCCTCCTCTATTAAAAAAAAGAAGGGGGAGCTATATTATTAAAAAATGTCAATGTCGTAAAAGTCAAAAAAGGACCATAGAAATGTTCTAGATTAAAAGAGTAAAAGGACACCACAACTAAATGCAATACTTTATCTTAGGACAGATCCTTCACTGGAAGAGAGAAAATGCTATAAATGATGTCAGGACTTCAGTTGACAAAACTGGCATATGAATTCCAGATTAGATAAACAGTGTTGTATCAGGATTAAATTTAAAGTTGATAACCATTCTATGATTATGAAGAGAGAATAATTATTGTTAGGAAAAACACAGAAGTATTCTGGAGAAGAGGGCCATGATTACTCTTAAATGGTACAGAGAAAAAAGTGTGTGTGCATATATGTGCACACACATATATGTATGTATGTATCATAGACATACATATGTGTATGTGTGCATCACTTATACGTAGGTATGCATTATTAAAAGGAGAGTGAGAAATCAAATGAAAAGCAAGTGGGACAAAATACTAACAATAAGTGAATCTGGTTAAAGGATATATATTGCTGTTTCTTATACTATTTATACTTGCAACTTTTCTGTAAATTTGAAATTATTTACAAATAAAAGTTTAAAATAAAACAAAATGAAAAACCCTCCATTATGTCTCCACTGCCTGAGGATGTAATTAGACACTTGGCAACCTGGCTCTGACTCCTTTCTAACTGAAACTGCTACCATCCCCCACCCCTCCCATAATGACCCAATTAGCAGGTTAGTGCTTCCCATTCCCCAAACTCACCACAGCTTCCTGCCTTTGCTTATGCAGGTCCCTATGGCTGAAGTTTATTCTGCTCCTTTCCTTCTCAGAAAATCTTCACTTCCTTAATGTCCAGTTCAAAATTATCTCTCTCATAAAGTTCTTTGAAAACTCTTACAGAAAACTAGAATGAAACAATATACTTTGTTTAAAGTAAGAAACATGTAAAATTAAAACAGTTGGCTCATTTCATTTTACAAAACTTTTTAAAGTTCATTTTTTTAAATAATCTCTGCATCCAACGTGGGGCTCGAACTCATTACCCCAAGATCAAGAGTCACATGGTCTTCCCCTGAGCCAGCCATGCACCCCATAAATATTTTAAACTTCATTAATTTACTTATTTTTAAAATATTTTATTTATTTATTTGTCAGAGAGAGAGAACACAAGCAGGGGGAGTGCAGGCAGAAGGAGAAGCGGACTCCCCGCTGAGAAAGGAGACTGATGTGGGACCCAATCCAGGGACATTGGGATTATAACCTGAGAGGAAGGCAGCTGCCCAGGCATCCCTGATTTTAAAATGTTCTTCATGATTCAGTGTATATTGTTTCAAGGTCTTCGCTCAACAGCAAATGTGTATTTGAAATTTTCTACTACGTTTCTACTATGTTGCAATATGTTATGCTATATTATAACCTTTTGTACATCCTATAAAATAGCATGCTGTATCATAATTATTTCTTCACCAATCACAGTGTGGGATGGGAACTATCTTATCTTCATACTCTCTCTAACACTTGGCAAGATGCCTAGGATGTAGTGGAGTCTAAATAAATTGAATGTTTATTGTGTAAAATAACCTAATTACCAAATATAATTTTAACATGCACATACACTCATCTCCCAAGTTTAACATCACTATCATCCTAGCAAAAAAATAGCAAACACTTAGCAAAAATGTTTTCACTGAACCTACTCCTTCCCATGAGCAATCTAATAAATAGAATTCACATTTCTCCTGCTCTCACCATACAAAATGACATGTAATGGGTGGGTGACTAAGGGCTATTGGTCTACACATAGTGAAGCCTTTTAACAGCAAATTTACATAGAACCAAATCTAGTTATGGTCAGAATTTGAAAATCCCACCAGACTCAAAGCGATTTGTAACAAAACTCATCTCAAGTCTATTTGTCTCTGGTTTCTTAGACTGTGTTTTACTTTTGTCTGTAAGTAAATTAGTCTATGAAGAAACATCAACATCTGCGTGGCTAGATTTGTCAGATGAATGTGTGTATTGATTTGTGTCTGTGTTTAGAAAATAAGTAATTTTATATTTTAAATTTATCAGGACAATTATATCAGTGGAAATTTAAATAAGCATTGTGGAGGTCTAAAAATTTTCCCTTCTTCCCTTATAGGTTGGCTGGTCTAATAATTAAATTGATCCTAGATAGATTAATGGAAGAAAAGCAAACAAAATTATTTACATACAGGAGCCCCATAAAGGTATGAAGATTCAAAAGTCAGCCAAGTAATTTAAAAGGCAGCCTATAGAACATCCAGAGCTAAAGAAAGGGGTAAGATTCTGGGGATACCAAGGGAAGGAGGGCCATGCAGAGAAAGACAGAAGAGATGTCTAGAAAACAAAGATTGCCCTGTTATGCAGATAAGTTTCTTGGGTAAAAAGTCCATCTATGGTAATAGCTCTCTTCCTGACATGGCCCCCTTTCCTATTTAAATTTAGGCTATTAACATGGAGGTAAAGAGATTTTGCTGAATCTGCTGGGTTTTGATTGCTTTCGGATCAGAATAATCCTCAAGGCCAAAGTGATGTATTTTGGGGTGACAAATTCTGCTTCCCTTCAGCACCACTCATGTGCTATATTTTCTAGAGAGTAAAGAAAAACAGTGCCTTCTAGGATTTAAATTAAAGTAAAAAAAAAAAAAATCATGGAGTGCCTGAGTGGCTCAGTTGTTAAGCATCTGCCTTCAGCTCAGGTCATGATCCAAGGTCCTGGGTCCCGCATCGGGCTCCCTGTTCAGCCAGAAGACTTCTCTCTCTCCCACTTCCCCTGTTTGTGTTCCCTCTCTCGCTGTCTCTCTCTGTCAAATAAATAAAATCTTTAAAAAATAAAATAAATCAAAGTAAATTTACATTTTTACGGTCTGCAACCTACCGAAAATGACACATGCACAACTTCCCCCAAATCTAATTTAAATCTTAGCTAAGAGTATCCCAGCCATACCAGTTGTTTCCTGGAAAATTTTTTTTTTTAGATTATTTATTTATTTATTTGAGAAAGAGAGATTGAGAGAGAGAGAGGAGATCAGGGGTGGGGGCAGTGGGAAGGGGAGGGGTAGAGGAAGGGGGAGAGGGGGAGGGGCAGAGGAAGAGTGGGGAGCCCCACCTGGGGCTCAATCCCAGAAACTGAGATTATGACCTGAGCCCAAGGTAGATGCTCAACCAACTGAGCCACCCAGGTGTCCCTGTTCCCTGGAATTTTAACTAATATTTGAAGAGGTGGGAAGGGGTATTCTCCTTCTTTTTCTTAAAGAAACAGATAACTGTTAAGAATTTTATTTTTTTCTTACAAAGCTGTAATATCTTGAGTATTATTGTGTTTTATTGCAACACGAAGTCTATAGATTGTGATAGTAGGTGTCTCAGACCACAGTCATTACAAATAAAAAGTCTTACTTTGTATTTCATTGACTCTCCCCTTCATATTACAATTTGTAGTATCTGATTCTTTTCAGTATAGCTACTTCTTTCATAAGTTAAAAACTAAAGATATTCTGCAAACAGAGTTCTTGAATTACAAAGCTCAATGATTATATTTGACATAAGATTCTCTGATCTACAATTAGGGACTAGGAAGAACATACTGTTGACTCAGAAAGGTTGAGAGGTTTGTATGTGATGACCCAGAATAAATCTTAACTCCTTGAGTTTTAATAATAAGCTACAGCACATTATTTTCTCTCTCCTTTCTTCACTTCACCTTTGCCCCACATATGACATGTAACTCAGAGAACTAGAGATGTCTTTCCTGGAAAAGAAGAGAATTAGATCAAACATAATTGCTATTGGCAAACACTTGGAGGTCTTGGCTCCAGAGAGTAGAACCCATGGGTTATAGGCATCACAACACCAACTCAGTATAAAGACTTTTCCAACATTAATAGCTACCTCATAACAGAATGGGCTGTTCTGGGAGAATCCAACTTCTCATCAGGGAAGTGTTCTAGGAACAGCAGGTGACCATTGGCAAATCTACTGTTAAGAGGATTCTAATACTGGATCAGACACTGCTATAGTTCCAATGTTGGTGACTTCATGCTTATGATATTGTTGTCATTCCATCCAGTTCCTGTTACTGTCAAAGTCTTGCCTGACATTTTGTCAGTATAGGTTAAAGTCACTGGAAATGGTCACTGCACCAGACCTAAGTATCAGTTTCCTGATCTGGAAAGTGAGAGCATTGATGAGATGATTTCTAGAATTCTGTCTACTACTAGCCAGATTCTGAACCCATAAGGAGGCGCCACTGTGTTTTTACTTCACTAACTCTTTTTGGTTAACATCTAAGAAATTTAATGAATGCATGACATTTTTTTTTAACAACACAATCTTTGGGAATCTGTTTATTTTCACTGATTCAATTTTAGTTATTTTGATTGCTTTTGTCAGTGGGAAAAGATAATGTCATATAATTGAAATAATAAATAACCTCCCCAATAATTTATGTTTGTTAATCTTGTGATAGGACCTCCAGCTATTTTTTGCTAGAACTAACTAAAAATAGCACATAACTTGCAGCTCATGCAAGTTTTCGCAATTTAAAAATTGAAGATAATGCTGCAACCAGAGTTCTTAAATTACAAAACTCAATGATTATATTTGATATAAGATCCTCTGATCTATAATTAGGGACAAATGAGGACATGTTGTTGACTCAAAAAGGTTGAGAATCTTATATATGATGACCCAGAGTAAATCCTAAATCCTTGAGTTTTAATAATAAGCCACAGCACTATATATAAAAAATATATATATATGGCATATATCACTTGCAGCATATCCCAGGCTGTTTGAATATAGAGACACATCTTCTAGGATTTCTCATACCCTATTCTTTGGGATTGGATGATACCCAACCTCTGAGGTCTCTTAACACCTCACATAGGATCCTTCATCCCCTATTTGTGGGACTCTTAACTCCTCACCTGTGAAATTGCCCATACCCAGCAGGTATTAAAATGAAAGGCTCTGGGACTGAAGCCACACCTGTAAAGGGGTTAAAATGCATCTTCTGACTCAAGAACATCCAGAGCAGGAGCATGTGCAGAAATTTCTGCAGAAACACCCCAACCTCAGGCCATGTGAGCCAAACCCATGGACCATTAGGGCCAGTGATCACTCCTATGCTTGTCAATTTTTTTTTAATCAATTAATGCCCAAATATAATTCACCTTGATTATTCTCCTACTGTTCTTTGGATGAGCCCTCCATTCCTCCCCACTTCATGAAACTTGCCATTATGCCCTCCATATGCTCCATATTCACCAAGCCCTCTTATATCATCCACTTCTCTAAAGAGTATTTTCACCTTCTTGCTCCAACTAAACCTGCAGACCCCACTTCTCCTGTGTACCTCTCATATTTGAGACCACAATTGTGGTTGTTTATTCTCACACACCAAGCAGAGGGGGAGTTGGTGTTTCATTGCCCCCATTGCCAATTCCAGACCCTTACTCTATTATACTCTTATAACCTTCTCCTCTGAGTCAGTGTCACATCCCCCAATAGTACCTCCTTTCCACCTTTTAGTAGCTTTTATCCATGGGCCTGCCATTTACTCTTTAGTCTCCTAGTAGTACTCCTCTCAATCCCAGTGATTTCAAAATTCAGAGTTGACCCATATGATAGTCTGGCCTCCAGGTCTCAATCTTCCCGTCTCTAATGGCCTTAACTTCTCTTCATCTCAACTGCCCACTCTTTGGATCACACTCTGGATCTTGTCATCATCTGCAATTGTTCCACTGTCAAAGTTACTGATTCGAGCATCCTGCTCTCTGACCACACCTGCCTCTCCTTCAGCTTGTCCCTCCCACTAAGATTATTCTGTACCTGACTTTGGATTTTTAATCCATTAACCTCCTTCACTTTCTACCAATCCACCAGTTCTCTTTTTCATGCCTTGTTTCCTTATCCAGGTAAAATCTCATGGCCTACCATTTCAGTAACACCCTTGCCTGAATTCCCTAGCCCACAAGCTCTGCATTTACACACACACTCTCTCTCTCTCTCTCTTTCGACACCAGAGCTGCCTTTTTGGAGAAAGGATTGGTGTCATTATGAGTTCATGGTCCCCGAACTGAGAGAGTTCCTCAGCCTTGCCTACCTAGCAAGCTTCCTGTTGTTCCCTGGACTCCCTCTCTACAACCCTCTGAAACTCTTCTCTCTTCAACACGTACTACCCATCTTCCACCTCCCACACAAATCTCTTTACTCTCAGGGAAGAGACCAAGGTCTTTACAAGGTTTTGATCTTACTTACCTTTCCAGTTTCATTTTATACTGTTCTTACTTTTTCTTTCCAGCCACAATGGCCTTATTTTAGTTTGTAAACTGTCTCTTTCACTAATACATTCTTTGCACATGGCCTTTTCTCATCCTATAATGGTTTTGCTTACCACTTTACTGGCTGATTCCTTTTCATCATTTAGACCGGTGCTGTCCTATAGAATTTTGTTCAGTGATGCAAAAATACTCTATACCTGCACTGTCCAATATAGTAGGCACTTGCCATGTGTGGTTATTGAGGATTTGAATGTGGCTAGTATGACTAAAAAACTGAATTTTATATTTCATTTACTTTTAATTAATTTTAAATGAAATCATACACAGTTATCAATTACCAGTTCTGTTGGTATAGCTTTAGATTTTACTCAAGCCAAGCTTCCTTAGGGCAGCCTTCTCTTAAGTCCCCATCTGGGTTCAGAGTCTTCTCTATCATGGTCCTTCTCCTTTCCTGCAGTACCCATCTTAGTTTGTAATTACATAGTGGTTGTGTGATTATTTGATTGTGACTGTATTTGCTCACCATTGTATCCCCAGCATCTTGCATAGTTCCTGGCACAACACAAATACTTTTCAATGCAAGAATGAATGAATGAACATCGCTGGGGAAGAAGAGAGGGTGCAGATTAAAACTGCTGCCAATCATTTTGGTGCATAATCTTCACAGTCCAGAGAAAGATGTTTAAACTCCTGGAGTTGAGGTGCCACTAAGGAGTCAACTGGACAACCCATCGCCCAGGTCAACTGACCAACACTGGTGCCAGTGGTTGAGTGGAGAGATAATACTGACTCACAGGTTAAAGGCACACTCCCGGCCCTTAAACTGTAAGTATTATCTCATTATCAACATCCTCTCAAGTTACCAAGAGCCAAAACAATATCTTCTTCCAGCAGAGCTATGAACCTGATAATGTATTCTGATGTACGTTGGCTGCTACTGATTTGTTGTAATTTTAAAAATACTGGTGTAATTTATTTGAAAGTAAAGCACATTATTTCAACACCTGATTTACTCAGTTTAACATATGGCTTATATCTAAATGTGTTTTTAAAAGATTATGCACTCTCAAATGGATAGAATTATAATTTCCCCTATTTAAGGATAACATAATTAAACGTAGGCATGTAATTTTTGTGGAAACAGATATATCACCAGAACATCCTAAAATATTCTGGCTGCATCTCATATTGATATTTCCCTCAGGAAAAAATAGGAAAAAAAATTAACCTCAAGGAAGTCCTTCCATATCTAACACCAGAATTGTTCTAGTAACAAGTTTGAGAACTCCTTTCCCAGTCAAAAATTTTTGAGGACTCTCCATTTTATTGTAATTGAATTTTTAGTGTTCAGTTGAGTGAGAAAACATATAATGATAAGAGCTTCCATAAACCCAGTAATGTTCTGAAGTTAATAACTGCCACACTACTTCTTATTAAAAAATAAGAGCATAAACATAGGCATATTATTTACTTACAATGTAAACAATGTGTATGATGGAAACACTCTTGCTCTCCTATTCTCATATCTCTACCATAGTCCATAGTCCTTAGGTGGGGAACCATTAGAAAGAGTGTTAACCATATTTTGTTTTCATTATATATCTGGCTGTTCAATATCTCAGAAACTGACCCAATAGTTAAAGCAGAAAATGGAATCACTGAACAGAGGCAGTCTTAGGCAAAATATAAAGTATTTTTTTGGCTTATTATATGTACTTTTCACAAGGGAATTGTCAAAATTGGAGATATTCCAAGAGTTTATCTGAGCTGTTCTCACAATGCAATAGAATTGTATCTAACTCATACATAACAGAAACCACTGGATGATGTAGGTGCATTCAGCAATGAAACAATGCTATTTTATATTGGCTCTTAGCATATTCAGAAAAAAAAGTGTTCTTTCTCCAGTTATGACTATTGCCATTGAAAATTCTGAACTTCCAAGCTCCTTTGGTTTTAGCTCCACCATTTATACACGGGAGTTGAGGAGTACAAAAATCATTGTCTATTTCATAAGAGACCAGCTATCAGATCATTTCCTAGATAGCACCTGCCTTTTACGGATTTAAATCATACCTTAGCCACCAGGCATTGACTCAGGATGTTTCTTCCACTCGTTTTATGATACCACTTTATATCAATTTGATTTTTGCATGTAAATTTCCTCATTCTTAGAAGAACTTCATCCCTACCCTACTAGTTATGCTAAGCATAACATCAGTGATTCAAGAAAACAACATCCTGAAAATAGGCCCATTTCAGGAGCTTTTTTGGTTTTGTGAAATGGAACACTGTATTCACATTTCAAAAGAAACATACCTAGATGACAACCAAAAAGCAAGCTTCCCTTGGACAATACTTACTAGGAGCCAGCTATTAAATGTTACTCCATTTGTAGTTACTTTTCCTGTCTTCAAGCTCTAGTCCTAGAGCTTCTGGTTTTACAATGCATCTTAAATGAGTCATAGTCAAACAGCTGCTCCTTTAAGACCAGATTTATTTAAGTTGTGCTGACTCTGAATTTCTGAATCATAAGCTCACCTCCTTGATCATGTAAACTCATGACACTCTGGTCCCTACCTTCCAGTCCTTCCTGATATAAGCCTTCTATAAACAAATCCACTTTTGCCTATATCACAAAAAGAATGCACCCGAGTTTTGAAGACTTGTACTTTGTTGATGGACTTCTTTGCTTATTCATCCAACAAAATGCATGGTAGCAATGTGCATACTAGCAATTTGCCCAGATAGCAAAATGCATATTCATTTTAATTTCTATATAGCCAGGTTATATGGCGTGCCTCAGAGAGAGTTCTAAGCTATTCCTGGCTTATTTATATTGATTGGTAATTCAGAATCCTCTGTTAATTCAATGATGAATACTAGTCTGTCACATATCACAATTCATAAAAGCCTATTTCCCAGACTATTTTAGCATAATAGGTTCTCAATAAATACTTGCTGAATCAATGAATGAATCAATTTATAGTGTTGGATGGGAAAAACAAAGAATCAGATCTCTTTTCTGAAACCACCAACATAAAATGTTGTGGGCAATGCTGCCTTCCATGTATCTGTGGTACTCCTCTTTCCCAGCATTCCAGTGTGAAGTCAGCATGTCCCAGGAAAAGTGTTCAGTGCTTTGCATATGCTATATTGTGAAATATATGTTGTCAATCTATTTGTCTGAAACAAAGTGAAATGTTCTTTAAGATATAAACTAAAATCAAAGACAACCTCTGAGTGTCCTATGAGTGGTTCTACCACCACAACCCTTTTGTCATCCCGCACTTTTCCACTCTTTTTTTGCCTCCTCTGACCAAAAACTCAGGAATTTTCTAGTCTTTCATATTTAAAAAAAAAATTGGGGGTTGCCTGGGTGACTCAGTCAGTTAAGCGTCTTCTTTAGGCTCAGGTCATGATCCCAGGGTCCTGGGATTGAGCCCCCCCCAACCCCCAGCCCCGCTCAGCAAGGAACCTGTTTCTCCCTCTCCCTCTGCCCCTCCCTCCTACTCATGCTCTCTCTCTCTCTCAATTAAATAAATAATCTTTAAAAGAAAAACTTTTAGCTTTAATAAAAACACAAGGAATATACCAAGTAATTCCTTCTTACTCTCTGACTAGCCATCTAAACAAACCAAAGAATGATTTCTAAAAAAATATTGAAGCACACATAAGAATTTACATTATAGTCCAGAAGGTAGTAATGGATTGAAAACATTATCATTGTTTTATAGTATGGGGAAAACCCTGAGTAAATAACAATAAAACTATAAACAAAATCTTGGGTGGTGGAAAAAAAAAATAACTGAGATTGCACAACTTGAATTGCTGACTTTTTTAGTATAGCTGGTCAACATTTTTTACCTCTTTATATTTTTATTTATTTATGAGAGGAGGAAAGAGAGAAAGAGAGAGTGAGCATGTGAGCGAGGAGGAGGAGCAGAAGGAAAGGGAGAAGCAGGCTCCCTGTTAAGCCCAATGTGGGACTCTATCTCAAGACTCTGGGATCATGACCTGAGCCATAGGCACACGGTTAACTGACTGAGCCACCCAGGCACTCCATTCATCTCATTTTAATTTATAAATTATGATTTTCTTATGCTACATTCTGTATTCAGTTGACACAAAGTAGCACATAGCTAGGAAATATTTTTGCATTTTACATGTTAATATCTTTACCCTCACATAAAGCTTGCATCTTTGAAAATAATTTGAATAACTTGGTAACTTATGATTAATGTATCAGACTGATATGTCTGTGTATGTATATATTCATCTTGTTATAATCCATATAAGGTTATAACAAACATACGTACAAATCCCAGCCAATGATCCATTTCCGGGGAATGCTGGACAAACCAAATTCTGGGTTGGCCAAAGAACTTAGTCCCTTGGAGTTTTTTGGTTACCTAAGGTGTAAATGAATGTAAAATTTTCTATCTGGAATTTCAGGGGCAATTAAAATTCTGAATAATTCTTTTCCCCTTGGCTGTATCTTTATTGGTTGGCAATTAATGACTTGGCTTTTGACCAACATAAGAAAAAATACTTCTTTCTCTTGTGATGACAGATGTCATTTTTCAGCTCTCAGATGCCAATGGGAATTGACCCTGACAGTCAAAAGCATTACAGTTTTGTACAGATAAAATCCTATTTAGTGGAAGAGCATTTTCCATTAGGAAATTCCTTCTAATAAAAAAATAACTAGGAACAATTTATTGTTCTTTTTACCACAGAAACAGCCCTGTGACCGGCCCTCATTCCAGGCCTTACCACGGTGACATCTCTATTGTACTACCAACTCACCGAAGTGGTGATGGGACCTATGGGATTGATCTGTAGTGGTGACTAAGCATGCCCCAAATGTCTCCAAGTCTCCAAGGCCACCCCAAAGTTGTATGACAGTTTTAGTCAGCCTCGAGGGGAGGTCTGTCTGATCTCATCACCACCGAGCAAGAAAGGGTTTTATAGAATACCCATCTTCAGTATCTTTAAAAAGCATAAGCAAGGATTCATGAAATTTAGAAACTGGTTTCTAGGAAATCTAACCTCTCAAAATGTGGGCATTATCTAGTGATACAGTCATTCACCAGCTGCTGCTGAATAAATACAGTAATACATACAGAAGATGAAGGACAATTTTGAATAAGTAGCACAGTACTCAGGACTAACAATAAGATTATTAAAGTTACACATCAGGGTGCCTGGGTGGCTCAGTAGGTTAAGTCTCCTCTTCCTTCTACTCAGGTCATGATCTCAGGGTCTTGGGATCAAGTTCCACATCGGGCTCTCTGCTGGGCAGGGAGCCTGCTTCCTCCTCTTTCTCTCTGCCTGCCTCTCTGCCTACTTGTGATCTCTCTCTGTCAAATAAGTAAATAAATTCTTTAAAAAAAAAAAAGTTACACATCAGCCCACACAAAGCAACAGTTTTCTTCCAAAAAGATTTGATAAGTGTTCCTGTCCAGTGAGGTGTTTATTTTCAAGTGAAACCGATTAAGAAGCTGGGCTGCTGTACATAGCTCCTACACAAATCAACATACACTTCTTCCTTGCCTCTGACAGCCCAGCCCAGTGGTGAGTGCACAGGAGTACCTGAATTGCATTTTGTATTGTTTGTACTAACATGGCATCGAGCTTCAGAAGTATCCACAGGTCTGGAGAGGGGAGGTCAGGCAACATTCTCCCTGTGTGGCTTGGTCTGCCCTCGTCAGGACCTGCCCGAAGTTTCACCAGAATCACCTATGACTCATACTTAGCATTCAATAGCAAGATGGAGTCGCCAACAATGAGGACCTGGCGGAGGGCCAGCCCATTGGTACTAAAGCCATGCCTGACACAACACAGCTCACTGGGCCAGACAGTTATGGGAAATGGCTGACAGCTGCATAAACAAGGAGCTCCTTTTGGTAAGCTGCAGAGGAAGCAGGGTGGACAGAAGACAGTCTTTAGGTAAATGCTTCAAATGACTGTGTTGCCATGAGCTGCTAGGAAACAGCATTAGACAGAGACACCAGCATGACATCTTTGGAAATGGGGTGGATCTCCTTCAGCAAAGGCGTTAGCAGAGAGAAAGAGATAGAGTGGCGAACTGTGTAGGCTCACAGAGCAAGCCAGAGGAAAGGCTCTATGTGGACCCATCAGGTACAAGAGGCCCCTGGCCTGGTGCTTTCAGTTCCTGGCAGTTCCGCTCAAAGACGGTAGGGGCGCTGTGTATCCTGCCCCCACCACCCAAACCATGCCACACTGAATTTTGAATCCTACTGAACAAGCAGAGCCTTGTGTTGGGCAGGAACCAAAAGACTCCAAAGAAGCTGAAAATGGAAGTCACTGGTAGAGCAATGCTGACAAAAACTGTGTAGCTAGGTGATCAGGGTGTGTGTGTGTGTGTGTGTCCCCCACCCCTGCATGCCTAAAAGTGAGTCATTTGTTCAGCTTCGTTGAGGTTTTAAGGCAGTTTGGGTGTTTGAGACATATTTAGCACAGATAAGTTTAATGTAGCATCAGTAAGAATTACCAACTCTTTCCTTTATGTGGCTTTTCAGAACAACAAAATGAGCTGGATACTGGCAAATAGCAGTCAGCTGAGGTAAGCAGCCATTCTAGGCGCAAATGCCCTTGTGCCAGGAAAACAAGAATGAGCATGAGTGAGAAGCAGGAAAATGAAATCCCACGAACACAGTTCTTGATTTATAGCTGTGAGACAATGCTTCCTTTTCTTGGACCCCAGGATCTGCAAACTGACTCACAGGATGGTGGGTGTGCAGTGGCCCCCCGGAGAAGGCAGTGAGAGGAGTAGAATTATACCCCACTTTGCCTGCCTCTTTGTGCCCCTGGGTCACTGCCAGGGCAATCCTAATCCCACAATATGTGGGAAGCCAATGTGTTCAGACTGAATGGTAGGGTGTTAGACCTAAAGAGATTACTAGTAAAAAAAATTTCTGGACGAAAAAAAATTATTTTTTAAGCAGGAGTGAAAAAGGAAGTTTCTTTGTTGCTAGTTGGAAAGCTTTGCAACTATTGATTTATTAAGGAAAATCAGGACAGTTGGCACACAGCTTTGAGTTCATGGATTCATCTCTATCCCTTTCCAGGAAGGCCTATCGCTCTAAATTGGAGGCCCCAGGGTCTGTTCTTTAACAGAAGCTTTTGTGTTTTGGGGTCTTGTCTGAGCTGGACCCACACAGGATGAAAATGGTGAAAAACATTGAAAGGGGTGAAAAAGGTTGGCTCAGCTTCAATTGTCAGATTATGGTTCAAGATCATTTTCTTAGAGATAGTCAGTCTGCAGAAAGCCTTTGAGTAAAGGCAAATGAAAGGCTTGGGTCTAAAAACAGGCTTTTAAAAGTAGAAATAGAAACAGGTACTAGATAGTTGAGGAAAAAAAAAAAAAAACACGGACTAGCCAGAAGAGAAAGAGTAGGGAGAGAAGTAGACTCTGGGGGAGAAACTCTCTAAAGAAAACTAGGAGAGAATAGGATTTTGGCCTTTTGGGTTTATTTTCAGTTAGTACCTCACACAGTTCATTTAGTTCAAGGTGAGACAGGGCTCCCATGTTTTTTGGTCTGTATCCCAAGTATGGGGAAGGGAGTGAACTACACCTAGTCTTTTCTCACCTCAATATCAGATGTATGTGAGATGGGGGCAGAGGTGGGAGGATTTATAAAGGGGCTGTGTTATTACTGGGAACTCCAGCTAATGGAACAGACTGGCTATGAGGGACTATATAGTTCAATAATCCTTATTGACTGTGCCAGACCCTGAACTAGGCACTGGGATGCTCAAATGAATAAGACAAACTTCCCGCAGCTGAGGATTTTACCATCAAAGGAGGACACAGATGAAAAAACTGAAAATTATGATTCCATACATATTGGGATACAGGTGAGCACCAGGGGCACAGGGCCAAAGAAAAGGAGAATCTCTCCCAAAGGAGAAAGTCCTGACCTCAGTCCCCACAGAACAGAACAAACAGCTCACAAGAATCCCGTACAGCTTGGGACTTGAGCTGGTTCCAAGGGTACCACCACCTCCAGCTGTCTCATATCTTCTCTTTCTCTTTTCTCACTGGCTCCTACTTTAGTTCTCTCCAGTACTATACACATTCCATTCCAACTCAGCTATGCCCTCAAGCTGCTGGCTGAGCTTTTTCTTTTATTGCCAAAGCATAGTCTACATTTTCCTACATTTCCTTCCCATCCTTTCATTCTTATCCTACCCTTGATGGCAAGTTCTCACTCACACCATTCTATAGCAGCTTCCCTCTTAAACAAGAATCACTATGGATGCTTGGGTGGCTCAGAAGGTTAAGTGCCTTCGGCTCGGGACATGATCCCAGGGTCCTGGGATCAAGTCCCACTTTGGGCTTCCTGCTCAGCAGGGAGCCTGCTTCTTCCTCTCCCTCTGCCCTCCCCCTGCTTGTGCTGTCTCTCTCTCTCTCTCTCTGACAAATACATAAATAAAAATCTTTTTAAAAAAATCATCAGTCACATCCTTATTGCTAAATCCAGTGGCCCTCTTTGATCTTACATAGAGCTAAGTCTGGTAACTACCACCTACCTATTAAAATTCTTCTCTCCTTCAACCTCCCAGACCTCTCTGCCCTTTTTCTTCCCATATTTCTCCTTCTTTGTTTCATTGGCACCATCAGCTTAATTCCTTTTTTTTTTTTTTTTTGAAGGTCAAGCAAAGCTTTATTTCATCAGCTTAATTCCTTGACTGTGATTATCTTCCAAGAACCAGACAATTTAGGGTCACCGAGGAGTCTCATGTACAAAGCCTGATAATGAATCTGATAATGGGTTCCCTCTTGCATCCCCTAAATGGTGGTGCTCCCCAATGAACAGCTACAGGGAGCTTACCTGTGTCCAGTGTTCCAACTCTTCTCCATGCTGATGACACCCATATCTTTAACTCTAGTTCTGATCCTTACTTTATTTCTAGTCCAAAATTTCCAGTTGTATATGAGTCAGGTCCACATCCAAGGTCATCTGTGTCTCTGAGTTCCTAGCACAATGCGTTGCCTACGCTGACTCCGGTTCCTGGTACATTGTTGTCTTCCAAGAAGCAGGCAATTTAGGGTCAACAGAGGAGTCTCATGTACAAAGCCTGATAATGGATTCTTGTATCATCCACCTAGAGAGTGGTATTTTTGTCTCAGGTCCCTTCATTCTCTTCTCAGGGCCTCATTTGCCCTTGTGGCAAGTACTGTTACTCATGGTAACATTGATCTGTCTGGTAGTTGACTGGCATTAGAACTGACATACAAAGTGATTTATACTTCAGCTTCAACATGGGAAAAGCTGCAAAAACAGAAACAGATACCTGAACGCTTCATTTTCCCGTGATCTTTAATCCCAAAACAACAGTTACAATGATAATAGCACTTGCTATATGCCAGGCACTGTGTTGTGCTAAGTACTACATATTCTCTTTTTGAATCTTCTCAGAAACCTTGAAGGCAGAAAACATTTTATAGGGGAGGAAAAGGAGTCTTAGGGAAGTTGAAGTAACTGGCTCAAGGCAAGTGACTGCAGGACATGAAAGTGAACATCCACTTCAATCTACTTCATTCCAGTCTCTCGTGTCTACTGGATTCAGTTGGAGAGGGCTTGAGTTGGTTCACACCTGGAACAACTGAGTGCCTGCTACATGCTTAGCATTGTGGGATATAAAGATTTTAAAAGATCAAGCCCATGATCTCAAGAAGCTTACAGTCTGGAGGAAAAGCAACAAGATAGGACTGATGCCTGGGAGGTGAAATGAGACTTTCAGACGAAAGGGTTGTATTTCCACAAAGCACACACGGTTCAGTATTACAGGTCTCTGCCCTTGAAGAAGATTCCAGCTGCTGGAGTTTTGCCTATGTGATGTTTCAGATTTAGATTCCCCTCCTCCTTGATCAGGCTCCTCTGTCTTTCTAAAGCTCATACTATACATATAATTTCCATTCAAATTCAAAATCTTTCTGATTATTGTAGTGAATGCAATGTTATTCAAGGATTTTTTTTTTCTGAAAGAGCACCTATCTGACATGCATTTTTAATTTTATGTGCAATATGCAAATGTCATCACTGTAGTTGTTAACTGCAGTACAGGATTGCAATTAACTATGGAGCTGTGCATTTTAGTTATATGCTAATGCTAATGAGATTTTCATAAAGCAAGTCCAATTACCAGCCCTATTTTTTAACTGCAAGAGCTAGTGTAAAGCAAAGGTGTTGACTTCCTTTGGAATAAATTACCCTTTGTCCTTGGTTCCTTCATCATATTCAATCATCCTAAAAAGTAACTCCTGCTACTTTGAATATTTTATCCTGCCTTGTTCTACAGTACAATATTAATGGAGACTGTTTAGATTGTTTAGAAACCAATTTACACTGCACAGGCAGGGGGAAAACTTCCTCCCAAAGTAAACTGCTCCAGCAGAGGAGCAGAGCTTTGAATAGTCAAAGTAAACAGGACCTGGAGGAGACTGAAGACTCAGACAGTGAATGAGCAAAAATAAACCACAAGAGAGCACATACAGTGTTACCTTGGAGTGAGGAAGCTGCATGCTGTGAATGGTTATTTAAACTCAGATTTATGATCAGATGTGTCACTGGCTGAGAAGAATAACCTTGGAAGGAGAGTCATTCATTCATTCATTATTCAAAGCACAGTTCTGGGGGTTTCTGTGTGCCAGATGCTGAACTAGGCATGGAGGGTTTAAGTCAAAATAAGATGAGGAGGGGAGGGTTACTTAGGGGTTAGAAGTGAGGGGGGTTTTCATGTTATATTTCTGTGTTAATTGTTTCTTTTACAAAAGGAAAGTGTTCATGAATTACTTGGGCAATTAAAACATGAGTATGGAAAAATGCCTGCTTTTGGTGAGCTTATGGTTAAACAGAATGATACATGTCACTCAGTATCATGCAAATACAAATTGAAACCGCAATGACATACCATCTCAGACCAATGAACAAGTCAGGAAATGACAGATGTTGGCAAGGGTGAAGAGAAAGGGGAACCCTCCTACACTGTTAGTGGGAATGCAAGCTGGTACAACCACCCTGGAAAACAGTAGAGAGGTTCCTTAAAAAGTTGAAAATGGGGCTGGCTACCCTATGACCCAGCAATTGCAGTCCTGGGTATTTACCCCAAAGGTACAAAGGTAGTGATTCGAAGGAGCGCCTGCATCCCAATGTTTACAGCAGCAATGTCCACAATCGCCAAACTATGGAAAGAGCCCAGATGTCTATCAACAGATGAATGGATAAAGAAGATGTATGAATTATATATATATATATATAAACACGGCCATCAAAAAAGGAAATTCTGCTATTTGCAATGATGTGGATAGAACTAGAGGGTGTTAAGCTGAGCAGAATAAGTCAATCAGAGAGAGACAATTATCATATGTGGAATTTAGGAAACAAAACAGAAGATCATCTGAAAAGAGAGGAAAAAATAAAACAAGATGAAAACAGAGAAGGAGACAAACCATAAGAGACTCTTAATCGTAGGAAACAATCTGAGGGTTTCTGGAGTGGAGAGGGGTGGAGGGATAGGTAACTGGGTGATGGACATTAAGGAGAGCATATGATTTAATGACCACTGGATATTATATAAGACTGACGAGTTACTGAACTCTACCTCTAAAGCTAATGATACATTATATGTTAATTAATTGAATTTAAATTAAAGGATACAAACATGTCAAATAATTTTGTAATAGAGTGTGACACATGTTAAAATACTTCTTTAGAGGGGGAGAAAATGAAGGAAAGGTCAGTTGGGAGAATGGAGGTCAAAGTGCACAAGAAGCTTTACAGATGACTGGGAGGTTCTTGGGTTGAGCCTTGAAGGTGAATGGGTTTGCATTTGTTAGAAGGTTGAGGTGGGAGGTCAGGCTAGAAAAGAGTAACAGAAAGAAAGCACAGAGATGTGAAACAGCCCAGACTACTATAAGCAATCAAGCTAACTGGAGTCATAGGGTGTGGGGAGGGCCAAAGGTAAAAGGTGAAGTTGGAAAGGAGCCACTGAGGGGTTTAAAGCAAGAGAATAAACAAATCATGCTTGTCTCTCAGAGTTGCCACTTGGGCAGCAAAGTGAAAGATGATGACGGGGCTGGGAGAGTTTAATCATCTACTCATACTTCCTTGTTGGCCACCCTTAGCAAGAACCTTTTCTCTACTCAGCTCAGACTCTGAGACAAATCATCCAATTGTATTTTCCTTCAAGAGGATGTTTTCTATGTCCCTGTAGAAGGCTATCAAACAATAAGTCCTCTTTCTTTTTTTTTTTTTTAAGATTTAAGATTTTTTAAGATCAGGCAGAGAGCCTGATGCGGGACTCGATCCCAGGACCCTGGGATCACAACCTGAGCCGAAGGCAGAGGCTTTAACCCACTGAGCCACCCAGGTGCCCCAATAAGTCCTCTTTCTACTTTTAATATTTTCACTAAGTCAGAAAGCAGAAAGAAAATACAGGAGGTAGGAATGAAAGCTTGATGATGTTGATGTATAGTTTCAGTATCTTTCCTCCTCTGGGTCAACTTCTAAACAAGGTAAAAGGAGCATAGAAACAAAAGCCATAAAAGAAGAACAAGAGGGAGAACAATAAGGTTAGAGAGGATGATACAAATATTACAAAAAACTGACTAGAATTATGTATGGGTAATGGGGCTACATTTTTTTCTTCCATACCCAACCCTACTCTGGAACCCCTATCACCTTTGTCATGGAGAGGAAAGCCGGGCATTGGAAAAGGACAATGGGACGTGGAATCTTCCAGAGTCAAGTCAATGGAAGCAGACTTTGTAATATATATGAAGGATGGAAAAGAGATAGTTCTTTTAACATAAAAATGAAGTAATTTTAGTGTAACAAAATTTTAAGAACATCCTAAGAGTGTGGGTTGTAGAAACAGAAGAGTTGCACCTGTTTGAGTTAGAAATTGGAATGATCTTTTAAAAAGCTTTATTTATTTGGGAGAGAGAGAGTGTCTGAGCAGAGGAAGAAGCACAGGGAGAGAGAGAGAAAATTTCAAGAGATTCCCCAGTGAGTGTGAAGCCCGACCTGGGACTCGATCTCACAACCCTGAGACCATCCCAAGCTAAAATCAAGAGTTGGATGCTTAACCAAATGAGCCCCCCAGGCATCCCTGGAATGATTTAAAGAAGGTAAATGTAATTCTATTACACTCCTCTGCAATTCAATGGGCATCATTCTTAAAATTCATCTGCAAGAACTCCGGTGATCACATTCACATTCCAGGTATCTGGATGAAGGAAGGGACTATAAGAATAGGGAAAGGACACTATCTTTTAATGACACTTTCTAAATACTTTTATACAATACCACTTACATCTCATTGACTAGAACTTAGTTACATTTCCATGTGAACAAGCAGATGGATTGCCCTCTAATAGAAGGAGTTCCACTCTACTATAACAGGAACAGAAGATTAAGCATCTCGGGACATAGACAAGTAAATGTAGGTAAATGTAGTGGTGGGAAGTTGAGGAGGTTTTTTGTTTTTTGTTTGTTTTTTAATCAGTGTCTTCTATTTTAATTGTGAAGTATGAAGTAAAGTTATCTGCTGAGAGCAAAGGAGTGGGAATTAAAGATGATGAAAAAAAAATTTGAGCAAGCAGATAGTAGGATACATCCAGGACTGGGGTTTTGCTAGATAACTTCAAAGAACCAAAGATCACAGTAACTTAAAAATATGGGCAATATATTCTGAATAGGAGGAAACTTGAGACAAGAACAGCTGCTGGCTAAGTAGAAAGGAGAGAGGAGGTGTGAAATGAGTAAACTGGAAAGATGGAAGGATGTGGTCAGAGGGACAGTTTTTTGTGTAGATTTTATTTCAGGGAGGGAGCAGCTTCAGGTGATATCCAGGTCCAGGGAGAAGTTATGGGAATGGACGGCAGGGATGGAATGGGGATGGTTATTGGAACATGCAGAGGTCAAAGAACTGAATGGCCAGTGGGTAGATGGACCACAGAAAAAGACTCTGAGACAAATGCTGAAGTCTTCAAAACTGAGGAGAAGTGAGCAGAAAACAAAAGAGAAAAACATCACGGAAGGACGGAGAGTGCTCTAAAGATAGGAGCCTCAAAGGACCAGGAATCTGAAGGCAGACATTGATGGTGTCCAATCAACACCATCAATCAAAATGACAGTCATCATTTCTTTTTTCCTGATAGAGTCTTCCACACCCAAAGAGGCCACATATATGATTTCATGACCCAGCCTCAACCAGTAGAACAAGGAGGCAATATGGGGGTGTAGGGGGTGTTATGGACTGAATGTTTATGTCCCCTGAAAATTCATATGTTGAAATCCTACCTGCCCCCCACAATGTGGTGGAATTAGGAAGTGAAGGCTTTGGGAGGTAGTTAATGTCATGAAGATGGAACCCTCATGAATGGGATTTGTGCCCTTATAAAGAAGTTCAAGAGAGAGAAATTTTCTCTTGGCCATATGAGGATACAACTGGATTCAGCAGTCTGAAAACCAAGAAGAGTGTGCTCACCAGACATTGGGTCTACAGTGCCTTGATCTGGAACTTTCCAGCCTCAAGAACTGTGAGAAATAAACATTTGTTGTTTAAGCCACCCAGTATACGGTATGCTGTTATACTAGCCCAAATAGACTAAGACAAGTAGCTCCTGGGAAAGATTTTCTCCCTGTTAAGAAATTATAGATGAGGAGAAATAGCCTTTCTACCTTTGGACATAGACATAAGTTGGATAATGGCCCTCAGAAAAATCTAGTTTGCTTATCCCTAGAATTTAGGTTACCTTGCTTAAGAAAAGAGTCTTTGCAGTTGTGGTTAATTCTAGGATCATGAGATTGGGATATTATTCTAGATTATCCAGGTGGGCCCCAAATGCAATGACAAGTACCCTAAATGTCTCTCACAAGAGAGAGGCAGAAAGAAGTTTGATACAGACAGAAGATACACAGAGAGGGGAAGGCAATGTGAAGATGGAGGCAGAGACTGGAGTGATGTAGCCATAAGCCAGGGAATATGGGCAGCCAACAGAAACTGGGAGAGGCAAGGAACAGATTCTCTGCTAGAGCCTTTGGAGGGAGTATGGCCCAGCTGACACCTTGATTTCAGCTTAACGATACTGATTTCAGATTTCTGGTCTCCTACCAATAAGAGAATAAATTTCTATTGTTTTAAGCCACCATTTTGTGATTATCTGTTACAGCAGACATAGGAAACTAATACTGATATAGCTGTGAGGATGTGATGTCTGGGGTTGCAGCAGCCATCTTATGATCATAAGGGAAGAAGCCTGAGGATAAAACTCAACATGCTGGGGAGGATAGAGTGGAAATATGAAAAGAGCTGCTGCATAGCCAGTTATCACTAAAACTTTTGACTTCTTATAACGTGAGATTTTAAATGTCCTTATTGTTTATCGCTCTTCTACCTGGATATTTTTTTACTTGTAACCAAAAGCATATTAATTGATACAGCCCTATCCAAAAGAGTAGAGCAGTCATGGTTGGGAAGTGGCTGTGAGTATTCATGAAGGGACTAGTCCCACTTGCAAACCCTCAGAATTCTCTATAAAATGTGGGAAATAAACAGCTGTCATTGAGAAGCAGAACAGATAACTCAGGGGAGAGCCAGAAGGTTAAGAAAATGTTCAGGAAAATGGTTTCAGAGATAAGTATGTTTGTTAATTACACAATAAGCTTGTTAGAGGACAGTTAAAGTGCTTAGGAAGGAGGAAAAGATTGGGAGGTGTTTTTTGCGAAGGATTATGTGAATAATTATAGAGCATTATTGTCATAAGATTATATAGAGAGATAGGCTGGGGAATAGGGAGAAACTCACACTTTGGACAGTGACCAAAAAAATAGGTATAAAGCTCGGTGGATTAAACCAGTCCCAGGGTTGCCAAGAAAGTATGCTTCTACCATGCTGGGGCAATAGTTGTTTTCAAACTTTAGTGTTCATAAGGTTCATGTGTGGGGTTTGTCAAGCATGTTAAGCATTCCTAGGCCCCAGCACTAAGATCCTTCCTTACTCAGTAGATCTCTATAGGGTCCAGAAATCTGCATATATAATGAGCATACCAAGTGATTCAACTACAGTTGATCCAAAACCACATTTGAAACACACTCTCCAGAATAGTGCCTTTCAAATATTTTCAACTAAAATGTAGATTAAGAAATACATGCTATGGCATAAGCCAAGTGCACATACACACGTACAGGGTAGGTGAAACAATCCGGCTTAATATTGTAGAAGTTTATTTTTCATTCACATAAAGCCCAAAGCTGATATCCCTGGTCAGGGGACTCTGGTGAGTGACCCTCCTCCAAGTGACTCAGGGACCCAGGCTGCTTCCATGTTGTGGCTCTGACAGCTTGTGGCTTCAAGGTTGCCTGGCGTCATTCAGCTGGCATACGGCAGGACAAAAGAGCGGAGAAGCCTATGGGGGAGAGTTTATATGCTGGATCTGGAAGTGGCATTTTCCCTTTGGACGTACTCCTGCGGCCAGATCTCAGTCATACTGCTGGTTGTAAAGGAAACTGGGAAATATAGAGAAGCTCCCAGATATCAGTAAGCACCATCAGATTCTCTATTTTAGATAGGTAGAGTTGTGTATTTAACTAAAACCAAATTTTCACAAAATAATACTTATTCCTACTGCATGCAATATCCTCTGATATTTTTCTATTTTGTTCCATTCCATTCCATTCTATTCTCTTAATTATTTTAAAATGCCAGTCTTCACAACTAACTTAATTTCATGTTCTATTAAATAATCCCATTTGAAAAGCACTGTCCTGGAACCCACTGGTACTTGTTCAAAAGGCTGGGTGGCCCCACGATTCGAGGGGCTCTGTTTCCTCTGAATGAACGTTCAGAACCCCCCACAGTCAGGCACACAGCAGGCACTCAGTAAGTGTTTTCCACTGATACTTTCATGATTGTGGTGGTGAAGAAGAGGGAATAGAGAAAAGATACAAAGGCTCTTTTTCCCCTAAGAGCTGTATTTTTTTTTTTTTTTGCAATTAACAAAGCATAAAATAGCCTCCTTTTGGTATTTTGGTTTAAGACTCTAGACTTGAAAACATGCTACTGGGGGGAGACCAGGAGGAAGAACGTGCTGGAGGGAGAGTATATGTGAACTGAGGGCAGGAATAACATACACAGATGTATGCTGTTGGCTTTCCCCCTGCCTTTACAATTCATCAGGCTTGCTAATTTCACCAGGTTGAAATTGCCAGAAACCCAGAACTGTAGAAATTTCTATAGAGGCGTCTTACCCTTTCTGATCTAGACCGACTAGATTATTAGTTCTCAGACGGTGACCCTCAACTGTTTCTGAAGCTCAGGAAGGAGACTGACAGTTTGGTAAGAAGGAGCCACTGACTCCTGCTCCCCTCAGCTCCTAAACTCTTCCTGCCCTTCCTGCTGCTTCAGACGTTGGTGCAACAAGGGAAGAGAGAAAAGGGGAAGAAAAGAGAGGATTTGGAGAAGTGAGATGGGAAAAGGAAGGGCAAAGAGTAGGAGAAAGGAAAGGGAAATGGTGGGGGGCAGACATGGTGCTGGGGAATGGCGAAGGGAGGAGGGGGAAGTACTCCAGAGCAGTTTTCACCAGCTGCAGTAGAAAAAAAAAAAAAAAATCAAAGTACTCTTTACTTCTCTTCCCACCTTAAGTATGGATTCAGGAGAAAACAATTAAAGGAGGCAGAACATTTCCAAGATTGCAGATTCTGAAAGGATTCAGAACTCATCCAGTTTTGTGACAAATGAAAAGTACCTGATCAGCATGCTAAATGCCATTCAAGAATCACAGAATAAGAACTGCTCATTTCAGACATGTTAGTATGAGGTTCTTGGGTTGAAAATGAGAAAGAAGGGGCTGTTGGGAACGTCAGTGAGAGGTGCTAAACCAGAGAAAGACCTAAAGCGAGTGGCTCTAGGCCCATCCTTACCCCGGGGTTAACTTCAACCTTCTGAGAGTCTGTGGAGGTGAGACTAGCTAGAGTCCAGCTTTCTATTTTTAATTCAGAGTGTGGAGATAAGAGTTAAATATAAAGCAGATTAAGACTTCCTTTAAGACTTCCTCTACAAAAGAAAAAGTGGAATTAATCTACAGGGGCACTCTATGGATAGCTCAATATCATCATTTTCTAAGAATAAAATTAGAAGCAGAAAACTGTGTCCTTATCCTTTTGACATCCAAGAATTATCACCATCAAAGTACTACAGCCCATGAAATTACTTTCCAGGTTGCACTCGTTAGATTAAGTATTTTCATTCTGTGGACCCGTGGTTTTAATGGAAAAGAAAAGAAAAGAAAAAAAAATCCCTTCCCTTCATAAGACAACTGTTTCTATATACTAGCCAATTAATAGGATGCTAATGCATGTGGAAGTCATTATTAAATCACAAATGCAGAACCGAGAAGCAGATTTCAAACATAGATAGGCCTGGGCTTATTGTGGGAGTTTGGACCAGGAGAGTGTTGGGTCCAGGTAGTGCATGGTCGCCTGTGTTCCCTGTACACTGCAGCTGAAGAACCACTCAATTACAAGCTGTGAGTTTTTGTTTTGTTTTAAACTTAAAAAAAAATTTATTTATTTAAGAGAGAGAGAGAGTGAGAGAGCAGTAGAAGGAGAAGGAGAAGCAGGCTTCCTGCTGAGCAAGGAGCCCGATGCGGAGCTCGATTCTGGGACCCTGGGATCGTGACCTGAGCTAAAGGCAGACGTTTAACCAACTGAGCACTCTGGTGCCCCTTGTTTTAAACTTTTAATCACGTCATCTAATATTACCTTCAGAGATTAGTCATGATATAGGAAGCTAATCTGGGTGCTAGAGCGTTTGTCACTGAATGTTAACCAGACAACATGGCAATAACAGAGCAAAGAGATAAAGAGAGCAGACTCTGGAGAAGTCTGTCTGGGTTCAAACCCTCATCCCACTAATTACTCACTGTGTGACCTTGGACAAGTTGCTTAATCTCTCTGTGCCTGAGTTTCCACTTGTGTAAAAGGAAGATAACGATAGTCTATGCCTCAAGTAAGAATTGAGAAAATGTATGCAAAGCAGTAAATAATTGCTGGCATTATGGCAAGGACTCACCAGCAGTTGGTGGTTATAAGTATTACGGTGTTTAGAGATGTGAGAGAAATGAATCTGGAATGGCTGAGCATTCTAGTGGCTTTGTTCAAAGCCTGTGAGGTATACAGGCCCCAAGACATGTCAGGCCTTGTCCTGCAGAGGAAGAGAAACCAGTCTATTTTCTCTGGTGGCCCTCTATGTATCTGAAGTCATGGCAATGCCCTGGGCTTTGGATGGCATGTGATGCTTCAGTGTGTGCACTTAGATCCTCCTAGCGAGTCAGACAAGCAGACCAAAAAGCCCCAAAGAACATCTATATACGTACATGCACATATTATGTCAAAGATGTTAAGTGTTATACAGAAAAATAAAGCAGGGTAAGAGGCTGACAAGTGATGGGGGAGGCACTAGGTAACAAGTTACTAATTATGAGGTAAGGGCAAAAAGCACAACAGAAGGTAGAGAAGGTGAAAAACGAATGTGGACTGAAAGTATCGTGGGAAAATTCTGTGATCTAGGTGAGCAAGAAGGAGGTCGTAGGAGTGAGGGAGCAGGTCTTCCCAGGCATGGGGTAGAGAGAGCAGAGTGTGGCTAGATGGTTGTGGGAGTCAAGCTAGAGGACAGGCCAGGGCTGCCAGGGAGAGGCGGGGACACGCAGGCCGTGTGGGTGGGCATATTACAGAGTGATCTGAAGCCAGAGGTGTTGGACCTGATAGGGGCTATGAGGTATAAATGGCAAGAGCTACTGAAAACTGCCTGGGGAAAAACATCAGCAAACCCAGTTTTCATTTCAGCTGGAGAAAAGGAATGAGAGCTTTGGAACTGCACGTGGGCCTGATGACATCAAAACACCTCTTCTTCCTAACTGGCCTGACTGCTTGTCATAGAGAACCTCCACAAGTGTCTCCGTGGGGCCATCCGCAGCCCCACACTAACATCCTCCTACGCTAGTAAGGTTCAGATGCATCTTGCTCCTGGTGCCAGCTTGTGCTTCTCCGAGTTCTGAGGAGGGCTAAGCATCACTTCTGTGCTTACCTCTGCAGTGGTGGGAGTTGGGGGGTATTACACTTGGAAAGATGACACCAGAACCATATAGAGAAGAAGGTGCCTCAAAGGAAAGAAAGCTGCAATAGGAAAAAATGTCCATTAGAAGCAGAGTTGCAGTTCCACGCCGAGACCTTAGTTTTACTTCCTTTTCCTTTAATGGCCACATCTTTAGTGGCCAGTGTGCTTGGCCTTGGCAGCCTTCCCCATCCCTCTGAGGTTTGCTTCTTCGAATTTCTGTGGGTCAAGCAACCAGAAAGTAGGTCTTTAAAGGCATATAAGCATGAATATGACTTTGAATGAGAGTTTAAGGGGGGATCATTTACACCTCAAGCTATGTGGGGTTACTCAGAGGCTTTTTCTAAGGATTGTGTCTGTATTTCTGTGAGTTGAGTTGGCTGAAATGTTAGGCATCACAGAATATTCTGTATGAAGTAAACGTAATTCTTTAATATAAAATCAAAAGGCCAGGCATCATGAGAGTTTGCCTGGATTATAAATTTTTATTTTTTTAAAAGATTTTATTTATTTATTTGACAGAGAGATCACAAATAGGCAGAGAGGCAGGCAGAGAGAGAGGAGGAAGCAGGCTCCCTGCTGAGCAGAGAGCCCGATGCGGGGCTCGATCCCAAGACTCTGGGGCTCGATCCCAAGACTCCGGAATCGTGACGTGAGCCGAAGGCAGAGGCTTAACCCACTGAGCCACCCAGGCGCCCCATGGCTTATAAATTTAAAGGAGGCAGTCCAGTCCAGGGTATCCAGCATATCCAGGAAATATATGATCTTTTCTTTCTTTCTTTCTTTCTTTCTTTCTTTCTTTCTTTCTTTCTTTCTTTCTTTCTTTCTATATTTTGTTTGTTTGTTTGTTTGTTTGTTTTTTAAGTAATCTTCACACTCAACGTGGAGCTTGAACTCATGACCTGGAGATCGAGTCACATCTCTACCAACTGAGCCAGCCAGGTGCCCAGCCTTCTTTTTTTTTAAGTCAGTATCTCTGTCATGACATACAGACTCTGATGAACAGCTTCTTGGAAGTTCCACTAGCTTTGCTCAAATTGAACTATTTTACTTCAATAACCAGCATATTCTATGTTCCATTGAGATAAAAATGCAGTTTGGAAGTTTGTTAATTGACTTATTCAACAAATATATTAAGCACCCAGTATGTGCAAAGTACAATGATACATGCTAGGATCCAGAGGACAAGATAGGGAGGCCACTGCTCTCCAGCAAGTAGATATAGACCACATCTTCTTGGGCTTCTTAAATGGGTTTCTCTGAACTCCAGCAAAGAAATTCTGCTTCTAGAAATGTTCTAAGAACACTGCTGTCATTAGTTTTCTTTTAGCACTGCACCCTGTTTAGCAACCAAGTCATTAACCACTGATTCTGTGGCATCACATCTTTAAAATGTTATAAAACATTTATAAAATCAGAATATACGGTGAAAATCATGAGTAAGCAAAAGTTGCTTTGAAATTCCTTTAGGAGGGCACCATGCTGGACACCAACACACACCATATTTAAATAAATCTAACTCAGCCATTGTTCCCTCCAGCTTTGGTTAGGCACTAAATTAAATGGTTGACTTGCATTTAGGGGCAATATTGTTGATGAAAATGCATCTTTATAACACTAGAATTACATTCAGCATCTGATACACTAGGACAGATTGAGAGAACAGCAGATCAATATGTAGGCTATTTTGAAATAGTAACTGATGGGTTATATTTGCTTTTAATAATTCTAATGGCCCTGCAGTTCCCAACCATTGAGTCAATGCATCGAAGTGTCTATGGGGATGGATCTGAAAGTAGCCTCACTCTCGCCAGTTGAGCATTCCTGAGTCCCCCAGGGAAGGTGCAGACATGATTAGAAGACCAGAAGATTCCTGAGTTGGGTCAAGGCAATGTGTAGAGAGTGGATCTGGAGCCTGGACTGCCAACCATCCACAGTGGGATATTGTCACAATGCCCAGGCACTAGGAAGGAAAAAGTCACATCTCAACCGAGGTCAGCAAAGACCAGAGAAGAGTGCTCAGATGAGACGCATAACTTGGGTCTCTCCTGAGCAAAAGGGCAGAAGGATGGTAAGGAGAAGAATCCCGCAGTTGCCTATGTATGTACTGAAACCCGCCGCGTATTAAAAAGAGGAGACTGAGTTACTTTTGACATAACAATATGTTTACATTGTAACAGAAATGAGGGCCTAAGAGTTAAATTATGTTCAGTTATAGAAAACAAAGTTCAACTTCTGCTCACATGAATAGTCAATGCATTCTAAGTCAGCTACACCTGTCTCCCAGGTCACACTCTCTCAAACATGCCTTCAGTAAGTGAAATGGCAGAAAGAATCACCAGCACAATTAAAATGGTTCTCTCTCTATATTGGAAGAAATACATATTGAGTTTTCATAACTGAAATGCATGCAGGACCCCATTCTTTGTTCCATCATTCCTATGGCTCTCTTTTCAGTGGGCTGAAAGAACACAACAGTTTGCTTGGATATGTAACATACTTACCAAAAGACAAGAGAAAGGAGAAGTTCAGTTTCTTAACTCTATGCTTAATACCTTTCTGTGTTCGAGAATGAGACTGAATATTCTGTCATCTTGGTTCTAGGCATTTCTAACTCTACAAGTGACTCTAGAATCATATCACATTCTATCTTGTTTTCCACTATTAAGTAGGGCACAATGTTCAGTAAATACTTGTTGATTAATAAATTAAAATATTATATTCATAAGCTGGATTGGTCAGCAAGACCTGGGGCAGGTTATATATTCATACTTTAATATGAACCAATAGAGTATATGGAAATTTAGTTAGATAATGTGGTACTGAGACTCTACCTGACCTAAAATCCTATGATTTCTAGTCCAAACCACCCAGTATAATAGCAGTTTCATCTTTAGGGATAAAATCCTATTGATTCTCTTATAGAGAAGCAGCATTATCTTTTTCTATCCTCAGTCTAGCTCTCCAAAATGCTATTTTTAAGAAGCCCCAGGTAGAAAGGCAAACAGCAAGGTGGGTTGGACTTGGTGTTAGAAAGGTGGAAATAGATCCTTCTTCTACCTTGTTGAGAAGGACTACTCAAATAGGTCAGATAGGAGACTGAAAACCCATTTGTGCTGCCTAGGGCAGAGCTCAGTGAGATTATTAAAAGGTAGAAACTGAGAACAAATCTATTACAGAAATGCAATTAGCTGTGGAGAAGAGTGTCTCAAAGCCATCCAGATGGAACCAAGGTGGCTCTTCTCAGTGAGCAGGACATGAGGCACGTAGCTGCTCAGGCCTTGAGGGCCTAAGGAGAGAGAGTGAGCAGAGGCGAGCATGTTTGTGGAGATCCCAGTGCCCAGCAAATGTGTCCCTGTACTTACATGCTGGCAGCCTGCCCAGAAGGAGGCAGCTCAGCTGTTGGGTCTGGTGGCAGTCTATTTTTTGCTCCTGATGATACTGGGAGCAAAATCCCAGCTCTCTAGTCAGCGGGGCATTTTCCAGCTCTGGTAAGCATTCAGTTCAGTGGTCTGTGCAAATCAGGAAGGGCTGAAAGAATGACAGGCAGATATACCTACCCTTTCAAAGAAGAGTTAATTTGAATGTTTTATGGCTAGTTACACTATGATACTTATAACCAGAGTCATAGCCACCAACCAAGATTCTTTAAATCATCTTTATTATGAAATTCTAGAGCAGAAGGGACTTTGGAGTTTGTCTAGTGTTAGGAAAGAATCGGGAGAGTTTGAGACATAGCAAAATTACACAGCTATCTCATGGCAAAGCCAGGATGAAAACCCAAATCACCTGACTGCTAATCCAGGGATCTTTTCATTATATCTAACAGCTTTTGTGAATATGTAAGACATTTCTCTCTTGTCACTGCCCAGTCATCATAGCTCCCTTCCCCCAAGTATCTGAAAAGGGTGTCTCTGAGGGCAAATATCTGGAAAGATTTTACAAGTTTTGTTTAGAAGCTTTTCACTTGCTGCCAACATCCTTTCTAACATTTTGTGACATTTTCTTAAATATATTTATTCTTCTAACTGCAAAGATGAAAATAATAATTTAAAACATATAGAAATAAAAAAAGAAGTTTTCATAATTCCCAACCTCTAGAGATAGCCACAAAAAAGATTTGGTGTACATCTTTTAGATCTTCTTTATATACACTTTATATATAAAAAATCTGTTATATAATAGACTTTACATATATATTAAACATATATCATAAATTTATAAATATATGTATAAAGATACAAAATATATGCTTTAATATATGAGTTGTCAATACTGTAATGCAGCAAGATAGGAAAACTCAATCACATTATTAAGCTTCTGCTGTTTCAGAAGAGGCATACTAGTTATTCTTGGTGGATGGGAGATGAGCTACTGAATATCTAAAGAGTGAGATTTCTTACTCAGAGAATGATTGGCCAGGACTTTGTTTATAAAGTCTATACTCTTTCCCTCTCTCCCTGTCTCTTTTTTTTAAGTCTATACTTCACCACCACTCCAATGCACCCTCACCCCTCACCACCCCCATTCTTAACATATTGTTTTTTAGGTCCAAAGACAGGAATTTAGGCTGGGATCAGGGTTGTGTACTCGGAGAATAAGAAGATAGTGGGATTGGAGAAAGTGTTGGTTTCCAGAAGACAGCAGGATGGGGATATGGCATGTTTCTAAAGCCCAGGAGCTGGTGGGAGCTCCGGTAGTGATGGATGTGCATGTCTAGGTAGGCCAAGAACTCAGCACCCCAAACAGGACACTAAAAATAGTAGTGCCAAGGCTTGCACAAGGAGAGCTAGACACTACCAGGGGAGTTGCCAATCCACAAACAGATTATGCAGGCAGGAAGACCAAGCACTCAGAGATAAACTCAACTGCCTGATAATCAGGGACTTCACCCCCAATTATCCTTAATCACAAGCCCTAGAGTTCTTTTATGATCCTAAATGGTGAAAGGAGTTCCCTGAAAGATGACCGTGATTAGATTTCTCAGCAACTCTGATGGAGGGGACTGAGTCTCATTGAAATAGATTTAGAGGGACACCTGGATGACTCCATCAGTTAAGTGACTGTCTTCAACTCAGGTTGTGTATCCCAGGGTCCTGGAATCAAGTCCTGCAAGGGGTTCCTGCTCTGTGGGGAGCCTGCTTCTCCCTCTGCCTGCCACTCCCCCTGCTAGTAGTCTCTCTCTCTCTCTTTCTGACATATAAATAAATAAAATTGTAAAAAAAAAAAAAATGGACTTAGAAAATTAAAGACATATGATGATTCTTTTCCTTATGAGTTGTGGAGCAAATCAAACATGTAACATATATGTGATATGATATAAGATTTTATCTTATGATGTATGTATGATGTATGTATGTATATGATGTAAGATTTTATTTACGTATCAGGATACCTAGTGATGTAAAAATTATTTCTTTCAATTTGAACATCTATCTACCTCACACTAAATAGATAAATTTATTCAAGAGAGATTAAATACTCAAAAGTAAACAAAACCTCAGAAGAAATTTTAGGAGACTATAGGTATAAGCTTTGGATCAGCTAGAACTTTATATGATTTATATCAAAACAAGAAATTTAGAAGTGAAGCTGATGGTTACCAGAAAGGAGGTAGGTAGGGGCGATGGGTGAAATAGGTGACGGGGATTAAGGAGGGCACTTGTAATGAGCATCAGATGATGTATGGAAGTGTTGAATCACTATATCATACACTTGAGACCAATATTACATTGTATGTCAACTAACTAGAATTTAAATAAAAACTTAAAAAAGCAATTTATAAGTGATAAAAGATGTATATATGATTCATAAAAATGTAAAAATTTTGGTATAGAAAGACATATAATTGATGAAGTTAAAACAAATGCTAGATGAAGGGAAAACTAGCATAGATACATTAGATAAGGGGTTAATATCAGTAAAATGCAAACAACTCCACAAATTAATATGAAAAGATAAACAATGAAACAGACATAACGGCAAACAATATGAATAGAAAATTCACAGATGAACAAATCCAAATGATGATTAAACCCATAAAAAGATGCTTTATTTCACTAGTTTTCAGGGAAATGTAAACTAAAATGACAATGATATTTTTCTTCTCATTCATTAGATAGTTTTTTGAAAGAGATACACACACACATTGATACTAGAAATTTAAGTAAAATTTAAACACACACATATACCCGTTAGCCCAGAAATCCCACTTCTGGGAAATCTATACCACATAAATATTACGGCATATGGATAGGAAAAGATTCCTGTAATAAGACACAGAAAAAGCATGAAACGTAAAGGAAAATGTTGATAAACTGGCTCTATTAATATTTACTTCTACATGCCAAAGGATGTCCAGAACACATTTGAAAGAAAAGTTATAAACTGGCAAAAGATAGCTGTCATTCATATAATGAGCAGAAACTTAATACCAAGAAATATTTGTTTTATCTATATGAAATGGCCAATAATCAGTAATTTTTTACCTACAAAAATGGCAATTTCATGCAATTCAATCTACTACAAAGAATTTTTCCAAATCAATAAGAAAAACGTAACCAACCCAAGCAGAATAAATTGGACAAAGGATATAAATTCACAGATGAGGAAAACCAAATGACCAATAAATGAAAATATGCTTAACTCACTAGAAATCTGTGAAATAAAAGCTATGATAAGGGCCCCACACTGGGCATGGAGCCTACTTAAAAAAAAAATCTATGCTAAGATAGTCTTTCATATTACAAAGGTTAACAAAGATGGAAATATATTGGTTAAAATGTGGGGAAATAGAAATTTTTACACACTATAGGAGTGCAAATTGGTACTAGTTTGGCAATACCATGTGAAGTTGATGAAAAGCATAGTAGCTGACCCATCAACTTCATCGTTGGATATACACACCAACTAGAACCTCAGAAGACTTGTACAGGAGGATTAATGGAGCATGGTTTATAATAGTGAATAACTGGAAACAATATGGATAACATGGCATTTTTAAAAAGATTTTAATATTTATTTATTTATTTATTTGAGAGAGAGAGTGAATGAGAGGGAGAAGGAACTAGAATCTGAAGCAGACTGTGCACTGAACATAGAGCCTGATGCCAGGTTGAATCCCACAACCGCAAGATCATGACCTGAGCTGAAACCAAGAGGTGGACAGTTAACCAACTGAGCTACCCAGGTGCCCCAGTAACATGGTATTTTATAAATAAATATCAGATACATAAACTGTGGTAGAGTCATCTGTCAAAATTAAAGAATTGGATCTACATGTATCAATGTGGATAAGTCTTAAAAGATACAATGTTAAATAAAAAACAAATTGCAAAATATACCTAAAGTATGAGCCTAGTTATAAGAATTTTAAAATTACAGAGAACTATATATACATAGTAAACGCGGTTGAGAACAATATGTAGCTGATTAAAGATAATGGTTAGGGAGGGGAAAAAGTGGAATGGAAGAGTAATGAAGAGGTCTTTATAAATAACATTTTAAAAAATCCTGAAATAAATATGAGGAAATGTTAACAACTATTTAAAAAAAATATATTAGGTACTTCAGTGTTTTTGGATTTTCAGCTTTTTTTCCCTGTATATTTGAAATAAAGAAAATAAAAAGTTTCGATATATAAGATTCCAAGAACAAGGATGTTTGTAAAACTGGGACCAATGCCAGCATCCATTGACAGGGCAGTAGTTGAGAAAACCAGGGTACATTCATACCATGCACTTCACTCATTTGTGGCTTTCAACTAACAGAATTGGGCTCTTTTTAAATTTAACTATTAAAAATAATGCAACATTAATTTAGTGTCTCACATTGCTGAAGTAATGAAAAATGGAATCCTATGATAGATAGTGTTCTGAAACTGGCTGTGTAATATGTCATCATGTAGAAGCAGGTGACATCATAGGTGAATGTTTGTCTACTTGCCTCATCCTGTTTATTAATGATACATTTTCTTCCCTCTGCCCCTCCTGTGTCTTTGAAGTTTTCACTCGGAGTGTCATTTACCAACCTCCAATTCCTCTGTGGTTATGGCTAGAACCTCTGGGTCACATCATTTTGCAGGAGAATAAATTATGACACCAGGGTCTTTGGTTGGATTTCTAATTAAGCAGAAAGGCCCTTAATAACTAACTCATCAATTTATGTGGGTGGCAAATGTCAGAAAGCACTTTGGGATTTCAGCCTTCTTCTTCCCTGTCAAGGGAAGTGTCCCTCCACCATTTTGTACCTCTGTGTCCATAGAACCTTTTTTAAGAGTTTAGTTAACCCCCATCACTGTACAACTGTACTTCTAGGTCATGCCAGGCAGGAGATTAAGTTATAGACATTCTTAAAGCATCTCTGCTGAGTAGCCGAGGGACTGGAGAAAAAGTAGATAATGGGTGTAGGACAATACTAGTAATAGATAAATGGCTAACAGGGGCCCCACATGTCAGACCCCCCTGTGCTGTCTCCATGAACTCAGTTCTGTCTGAATACAGCCCATGAAGATTGTTGCCCTGTCACCAAGGTTACACCATTATTTGAAAGATTCAATAACATTCAATCGTTCCTTAAAGACATACTTCTCTCTCTAAACTCTTCCTTTGGCTGATATTTTAAGAGCTATCTCTATACTTTGGATGTGTAGTCTACTGATGTTCAACAGCTGTGAAAGGATCACTCATATACCACACCATGGCCTTCCAAAGCCCTTGTCATCCAGAAATAAAATTCCATTTCTTAGGAGGAAAATGAAAGTTGAGTTTTTTTTTTTTTTTTAAATGTTGAGAGTTTCTTCTCACTACAGCAGATTGGATCAAAATCTCCCAAAGAGGTGCAGAGACAAAGAGAAATGATCTGAAGCTTCCTGGTGAAAGCAGGTCACATTATTTTCCCTTCCTCCTCTTTCCTGTCAACACTTCTGCAGGAGGTATGCCTGCAGAAAGGCAACTGCACACATGGGCTTCTCCAGCCTGGGAAACAGGACTTGAATTGATAACCATGAGCACACTGGCCACTTGCAAAACTGTTCCCGATTGAGTATTTAAAAGCATTTTTGGTCAGTTGAGGACAAAGGAAATGCCCTTTTCTATGTTGTTAGAAATCAAGTTAACAACTTCAATTGCTTCCCCTGCAGTGGCTAGCTGATTTCCAAGATCTTCTTTACCAGTAATGGTTTGGATGCTAGGGCATTCTTTTAGTGATGCTGACATATCTGGACAGTAGAGCACTAGTGTCATACTGGGGTAGCTAGGGGGTATGGACTTGGCAGGGGGAATCTGTAAAACTCAGAATCCAGTTCCCAGAGACAGAATAACATTAGATGTCAAATGTGGCATATTAAAGAAGAAAGTGTCTTTGTTTTAGATTATATCTAATTCACGGTACTAATGCCCACTCAAACATTAAAAGTACTCCCCCCCCCCCAACAGATGCATTTGCCTTTCTTTAGATGCACTTTTAAACCTCCACCTGTAATAATTCTGGCCTTATATAGAGCCCATAAGCCTAAAGTCATACATTCTCCTCATCAGGATTCACTTGAAAGAGCCTGTAATCTTTCTGGTGTGCAAAAAGCCCTACTTTTTATTTTTCTCATACTTTTAAGTAGCTCTCCTAAAAGGTAACAGTGATGGGTCTGGTCCAGGACTGGAGACTGTTGCCCCCAGTGAATGGGGGAAGGAGGCCTTCAGGCACCACACATTCCAATTTAAAATGCTTCTGTGACAGATGCTGAGACTTCTCTGTGAATTAAGTTTTGGCTTCAGGATCAGCTCATAGCCTGGGAACCAAGAGTCCTGAGGTATTAGCCTGTTTCTGCATGAAATTCTCTCAGGAGCTTAAAACACATCAGCACTTTCTGATAGACTGTGCGTTTTAAGGTTTTACATCTTACCTGATTGTATTTGGGGAGGTATGGAAAGTGAAGGGTTAGAGGCTGAAGATGTGGAGGAAGGGTCAGGATTCTTCAGAGGTCAGGCTGCTGCAGGTTTATCTGCATACCACCTCTTTGGGGGCTATGTCTGCTTCTTACATTCCTCATGCTTTCCCACTATTCACAACATAATTCGTACCATCTAGGCATTCCGCCATTTTTGCTAGCCTTGACATAATTAACTCATAACTCAACTACCCAGACTGATATAAATTTGTGATTTTCTTTATTCAGCATTTGCATGTGTGTGTGGGGGGAGGGTAGAGGGAAAAGGATTCTCTATAGAAAGTGAGCAGACTATTTACCATCAATGTCCCTGGCAGGCCCTGGTATCCCTTATTTAGAGATAAGTACAAATTGAATTTCCAATAATAAAAAGTATTTAAACAGCTTATTCTGATCTTGAATAATGAAAGTTAATTGCACATTCTTGAATTTCTTTTCCCCAATTCCTGTAATTTATCTAAAATTTGTAGAGAAATTCAATACTCTGATACATTCTTCTAGAAAGCTTTAGTGCTCTAGACATTTAGGAGTACTTTTAAGAATTAAACTAAGTCAGCACACTTCAGTGCATTTTCCTTAGACTTCTCAAATGGGGAATTTGGAGGTGGGGAGCCCCTATACGACGCATAAGAAACCAATGAGGGATGCCTACTGCCCCCTGCTGGTGAAAACAAACCAATATTCTTAAGACCTCTAAAACATTGTGCTGAAACTATAGTAACAACTTCACATGATTTTAAAGAATTCTAAACATTAAGCTTTTTTTGAAGGGAGAGAGGGGCAGAGGCAGAGAGAGAGGAAGAATCCTAAGCAGGCTCCATGTCCAGCGCAGAGCCCAACACGGGGCTCCATCCCACAACCCTGAGATAATGACCTGAGCCTAAATCAAGAGTCAGATGCTTAACCTACTAAGCCACCCAGTGACCCCAATATTTAGCTTATTTTTAAAAGATTTTTATTTATTTATTTATTTGACAGAGAGAGAGACAGCAAGAGAGTGAACACAAGCAGAGAGAGTGGTAGAGGGAGAGCAGGCTTCCCGCTGAGCAGGGACCCCCCCCCCCCCCCATGATGCAGGGCTCAATCTCAGGACCCTGGGATCAGGACCTGAGCTGAAGGCAGATGCCCAATGACTGAGACACCCAGGCGCCCCAATATTTAGCTTTAAAAAAAATAAAATCAAGCAGTAAAAAGCAACCACTTGGTTTTTCTCAAATTATACTCCCATTCCTCTATCGTCTTAGTTTTGTTTCCAACCAGGTTGATTATATGTCATTTGAACTTTAAGGGCAGTCTATACCAAACTGTTGACGTCTCTTAGGTACTAAAGTCCCTTTTATTTGTGATGATAGATACATGTATAAAACTTTCCTTTAAGTGTTCTTTTTTTCTTTTTTTAGAGAGAAAAAGATTTATTAGATAACAGAAAAATAGATTCTACAAAACAAACAAACAAAAATTTGTAATAATTATCACCCAGAAAAGAATAGAATGGGAACTGACATCTCACAAGAACCCCATTTGACAGTAATAATTAAGATCTGGTTTAGAAGCCACAAACTCCTTTAGTGCTTGTTTGGGAAATTCTTGATCTCTTGATTCTGAATGGTGCCCTTCCTGGATAGAGTCTTCTTGTCTGCAGGTTTTTTTTCCCATTCTTTTTTAAAAAATTATTTAAATTCAATTAATTAACATATAGTTTCAGGGGTAGAGTTTAGTGATTCATTAGTTGCATGTAACACCCAGTGCTCATGGCATCAAGTGCCTTCCTAATACCTGTCACTCAGTCACTCCATCCCCCCACTCACCTCCCTTCCAGCAACACTCAGTTTGTTTCCTAGAGTTAAGAATGTCTTGTGGTTTGTCTCCCTCTGTTTTCATCTTACTTCATTTTTTCCTCCCTTCCCCTATGATCCTCTGTTTTGTTTCTTAATTTCCACATTTGTCTGGAAAACAGTATGCAGTTTCCTCAGAAAGTGAAAAATTGAGCTGCTCTATGAGCCAACTGCACTAATAGGCATCTACCCAAAGGATAGAAACATAGTGATCAGAAGGGGTACCTACGCCACAGTGTTTAGAGCAGCAATGTCCACAATAGCCAAACTGTGGAAAGTGTCCAGATGTCCATCAACAGATAAGTGGACAAAGATGTGGGATATATATATATATATATCCCACATGGGATGGAGATATATATATATATATATATATATATATATATATATGTGTGTGTGTGTGTGTGTGTGTGTGTGTGTGTATATATATATATATCTGTCTCATGGAATATTACTCAACCACCAAAAATATGAAATCTTACCATTTGTGATCAGAGTTTTCTTCCCATTCAGCATGTTGAATAGATTTTGCCATCCCTTCTGCCATCCCTTCTGGCTTGCCAAGTGTCTATGGAGAGGTTTTCTCCTTCCATCCTTGCATTCATTGCTTCAAGCCTGTTTCCCATCTCAGTTATTATATTTTTCACTTCTGACTGATTTTTTTTAACTCTTTATCTCTGTGGTAAGGGTCTCCCTGAAGTCATCTATTCTTTCCTTAATCTGAGTGAATATTGTTAGGATTGTTACTTTAAATTCTGCATCAGGCATGTTACTTCTATCTGTCTCACTTAGATCTCTGGCCATGATTTTCTCTTTTTCTTTCATTTGGATGAATTCCTCCATTTTGGCTTTTGGCTAAGTATCTGCCTTCTTCTGGGTGCAAGAAAAGTCCATTTGTTTCCCACTTTGGAGAGAAATGGCTTTATGAAGAAGAGGGTATGTAGTACTCGGAGTCTGGCACTTGAACTAACATCTCTGGAATGTGCTATGTGCACTCTGCTGCTCTAGCCTTCAGGCCGGTCATCTGCAGAGGCTCTCCTGGCCTGCTGTGGACAGTGTTTTGTCCCTGGTCTGAATGTGGCCCAAGTTTGGACTAGGTGTACTCTGCTCTGCTCATGAAATGCGACCTGACGCTATCTGCATTAGAACTGCAACCCCCCAGAACTCTCTAGTCAGGGGACACAGCAGGGGCTGGCCACTCTGGGACTGAGGCAAGCTTGACTGAGAAGAGCAGCACCACCATGTTATAAGGGGTTGGGACTTGGTGTCAGCAGATTAGGCAACCTTTGTGCTTGCTGTGCGGCTGACTACCCCAGATGGCTCTGTGTTGATGCTGACAGGCAGGGGAGGAAAATGGCCCTGGCCACCTCTTTTGTCCCTAACCTGCTGCCTCTCAGGAAAGCCCTCTGAGAAGAACAAATCTTCTCCCCTGGGTGTGTCCCAGGCCTTTTCCTGATCACTGTTTCCACACCATCTGCTTCTGGCTTATTAACCTGCCTCGTCTCCTCACCAGGAGAGGCACAGTGCCCTGCAGCTTCTATCCCAGCCACGCCTGCTGACTTTCCAAACGCCATCTTTAGGGATGTGACACAGGCAGGAGCCTGCGCTGCTCTTCTGGGGGGGTTTCACAGAGCTGGGAAGTGGGGTTTGGTGGGAGCATGAGAGGCAGCCTGTGCTGGTTCAGTGCTGCCTCCTGCTGGTGCATCTGTGTTTCTGCTGAGGGTGGGGAGAGAAGTGCCGGCCGCTCCTGTGTGCCCAGAGAGGTGTCTTCAGGAATACTACCTCTCAGTGACTCCTCCAAGAAGGGCAATGATCTTCCCCGCTGTGTACTAGAGGCATTCTTCAGTTGGCTGTTCCTATGGCATCTGCCCTCAGGGTGTTTGCCTGCCTTCTCTCCGGGAGCAGGGCAGGACCCTCAGAGCTCTAGGCCAGCTAAGCCCACAAACCTTTCAAACTCTAGGCTTGAAGCCCTGCTTAATCCAAGAACTCATGAAATTGGCCCCTCTCTTTTTCCCAGCAAATGGATTTGGGGAAATGTTCTCCTGTGGGTTCCCCTGTGTGCTCCTCTCTCTCTCTCTGTTTCTGCCTCGCTTCTGCCACCATGGCTCCCTCTCCTCCGTAGCAGTCCTGATCCCTTTCTGCCCCAAACCACGTCCTGCTCTTCCTACCCTCTTTGGTGAGGTTGTGGAGTTTGTTCTGTCAGTCTTCAGGCCTATTTCTGGGGTATTTAGGATGATTTGGTAGTTATCTCTTTGTGTTCCACAGAAAGACCAGTGTAGGGTCCTCCTAGTTGGCCATCATCTTAGCTCCTTTAGAGCGAGCGTTCCTTTGAGACTATGTCTTGAAAGTAATTACATGGGGGGCGACTCTGGCTGTAGCATGTGCTGAACTTGGCGTCATACGTAATAGCTGAAGTCTCAGCTCTGACACCTATTTAGTTGGGAGACTTCGGCAAATCCCCTACTCTCTTAGATCTCATTTGTGAAAATATAATAATAATATATAACACGCAGGGTTGTTATAAGGTTTAAACGAGATTATTTCAACGAAAGTGTTTCTCAAAGAGCTGTACAATTGGAAGGCATCACAACTAAAGGAGCACATAAGTATGGGTTTGCCCATGTAACTATTATTGGACAGGTATTTGGCACAAGCACTCTAGAGCATAGTAAGAATTAAACATTAAACTTTAGACATTCTTTGAGATTAGCATTATTACCACTGTTTAATATTTAATTCTTACTCTTCTCTGGGGGACCAGATTCTGTGGAGATGTAGATTTAGACATTCACTGACTGACTACTTGAATCCAAAAATAAAGTGCATACGTAAGAAAAACATCTCGCAGACATAATAGAAGAGTCACTCCTTGAAGCATTCTTTTTTTTTTTTTTTTTTAGGATTTATTTATTTGAAAGAGAGAGAGAGCACATGAGCAGGTGGAGGGGCAGAGGGACAAGCAGACTCCATGTTGAGCGCAACAGAGGGCTCAGTCTGAGCACCCTGAGATCATGACCTGAGCCGAAGTCAGACACTTAACCAACCTAGGCACCCAAATGCCCCTCCATGAGGCATTCTTAGAATGCACTTTCTTCAATAGTATGACTACCAGTTTTAAATTGGTCTCAGCCAATCTCACTCTTCTGGGAATAATGAAAACTTATTACACTGACAGTTTTGTGTGGGGGTTGTGCTTTCTGACCTGGGTTTTTCTGCTACAAAGGGTCTATTACTGATAAGACAACCAGAAAATTAGAAACCCTACAAATTCACCAAAATTATCTGACTGCTGCTGCCCAACTATTTCTTAGTTCTTTTCAATCAGTAGCTTATACTTTTTATTTGGATTTACTTTTTAGAATTCTTGGTCTTTAATCTAATTTTGAACCTTGGCACTGCCTCTTTTAATCCATAAAGAATATTCTGGAATTTTAAAAGAACTACAAGAAGTGAAACTCAAGATATTAATTTTTGTTTTTGTGTTAGGGTAAAAGGATTGTCATATCTTATTTTGCACTCATTCTGTCCCCAGTAGGTTTTTCTTTGCTCACATCTCACACAGAGCATACTTAATTTAGTGAATTGATTTGGTTGTATGATAAACACTGCAGAGAACCTATGAGAATCACCATCAGAAAAGACAGAAAAAAAGCATATCAAGGATGCACCGAAACTGTTTCAAATATTGTGTTCTCTCTGAGTTTCTAGAAAAAAAAAGTGGTTGTGAAATTAACTTTGTACATAACTATAAGAAATGAAGTATCTTCTTAAAAAAAATGTTTTGACCATTTTAAGAGGAAGTTATAAAACACAAAGGGATTAATCAGAACTGGGCCTTTGTGAGCTTATCCCCAGACTGAAGTCATGTGGTTCCTTTGGGAGAAACCTGGACTAACTCCTCTGGGAGGGACCTGTCCATTTCTAGCAGAGGAAAGGAGAACCACTGGGGCAGCAGGCTATCATAGTCATTCCCAAAAGGGCTCAACCCACAAAACGGCCCTGAAAAGAATGAACTGTGCTGTTTCCCATGAAAGTGGATGACACTTGTAGGTAGGAGTAGTAAGGCAACACGGATCCACAAACACCTGGGTTACTTATGTTGGCCATGATGGTGCCAATGGGAGAATGAGAGACAATGATCTGTCCATAAATTCCTGAGTTCACAGTCTCATTGGATCCTCTTTGATCCCCAGCCCAACCATTTCTACATATTCTGTTATTGTTCCAACTAAACCCCATTTCTTCCCTCTCTCTTGTAGTTATAAGGATGAAAATTTGACCATCTCTTTCTCTTCACCATGATTACTTTTCCAAGTGTCTTGGCCACCATGTGTTCTTTACCCAATTCTACTGATTTAATACAGTCAATTTCTACCAATAAAATTTAACTATGTATGATCACATCATTATGCCTATGTGGTATAAAGTGGAACGTCTTAATTTTCCATTCATACTAATTATTAAATAAAATTTATTTTTATTTTTTAAAAATTTTTTTTTTATTTATTTGACAGACAGAGATCACAAGTAGGCAGAGAGGCAGGCAGAGAGAGAGGAGGAAGCAGGCTCCCTGCCAAGCAGAGAGCCCGATGCGGGGCTCGATCTCAGGACCCTGAGATCATGACCTGAGCTGAAGGCAGAGGCTTCAACCCACTGAGCCACCCAGGCGCCCCTAACTTTATTTTAATAAAATGTTTTCTTAATCTCAAATACTATCCTACAGATGTCAGCATATAATACCATAGTTTTAATATTTTCTGGAAAATAATAATGCCCATTAGTGTGTTCATTTACCTTTCTAATGCTACTGAATTTCTCAATGAGTTTAATTGTTATTAAAAAGAAATAAATGATTAGATTCCAAAATATATTTGAATTTCATAGTTTGTCATTTCATACAAGAGAAATACTCAGCCAATGTTTTTGCCTACTCTTCCTATGAAGATTTCACTTATCTTAGAAATGATTAATACAGAGTGACTATAAATAGTATGCTTAAATAGCTGATACATTTTCTGTGTAGTTATTCTTTTGCTGTGGGCTTTAACCTGTTAGACTTTATAATGCCATAAAAGAACTGTAAAGATACCCTCAGCCTGGAATTTTTTAATCAAAATTTTCTTCCATTTTCAGAAGGAATAATTATTCAGGAACCTTGTAGACTAATTATTTCTTAAGAAGATAGATCATTTGGTAATGTGTTTTAGCCAACTGTCCAAGGTCAGCAAAATGCTGTGGCATGTTCTTTTTGATGGCCCCAGGCAGAAAACCACAGCATTCTCACTATTAATATCTCTTGACCTTTTGATTTACAAATAGAAGCATCTCTGTGGCCTTTTCTTTCTTTTGTATATCCCTGAAAAACCAAGAATCTAGGGCTTGAGATAAGAAATATTTTAATTTACTTGGTTTTAAGCCATAATCCTAGGCTTTTATATAATGTATGGACTGTTTATTCATTTCATGAAATTTTCTTAAGCACCAACTAATGTGCACATTACCATTTTATGTGTCAGGAAAACAAAGGTAAATAAATCGGATATGCCCTCAAGGAGCTTATGGTTTAATTGGGGAAAACAAATATAACAAAATACTACAATGTAAGGTAAAAAGTAGGAAGTACCATAAGAGAAGCATAGACAAGATGATTGGGGCGGGGGTGGGAGGATGTTCAGAAAAGAGATATTATTGAAATTTTGTGGGCTGGAGGCAAAGAGAAGGGAATTGACGGTTAATCTGAGAAGGAAGTGACATTTGAACTTGCTCTTGATGGATAGAATTTAAACATGTGGAAAGAAGATGTAAGTGTGGACATTACAGATTGACAGAATAGCATGATTAAGGGCAGGGAGCTCAGAAAATATGGGGTGAAGAAAAAAAAAGCTTCAAGTAGTTCAGTTTGGCCAGAGAACAGGGTGTATAAATGAAAGATCATGGAAAATAAAATTGGAAAATTATGGGGTGCCTGGGTGGCTCAGTGGGTTAAAGCCTCTGCCTTCAGCTCAGGTCATGATCTCAGGGTCCTGGAATCGAGCCCCACATCCGGCTCTCTGCTCCGCAGGGATCCTGCTTCCTCCTCTCTCTCTCTGCCTGCCTCTCTGACTACTTGTGATCTCTGTCTGTCAAATAAATAAATAAAATCTTTAAAAAAAAATTGGAAAATTACTTTGAGAGCAAACCTACAGGGCTGTTAATGCCAGATGATTGGAATGTAGACTATTTTACAGACAATGGAGTCCCACTGTAGGGGAATGCCACATTCAGTGTGCTTCAGGGGTGTGTTGGACTAAATTGGAAAAGGAGGAGCCTGGAAGTGAGAATACCAACACCCTGGATATTCTACAACAAACCAATAAGAAATAGCCTAGATTGTCTAGAAAACAGAGCCTGAAACAAGGATTAAAATACTGATACATTATTTGGGACATAAAAACCTAGGCCAGTGAGGCAAGGAAGAAGGAAAGAAGGGCAGGAAGGATATGAAGTAATGGCGAAGAAAAATGCCTGTCAGAATTAGCGTCTAACTTGTGAGAAGCCATGATGAAGCAAAGTGAGTAGCTCAGCAGGTCTGTTCCTGGCTGGCCATGAAACATCTTGAAGTATGGTATAAGGAAAAACCTTGCTTCTAGTGTTCCTCGGGAAGGACAAAAAAGAGGGAGTCTACTTCTCAGCTACCTCCCACTGCCTGTTTCTTGTTGGTCAAAATTGGCCCCACTGAGAATTAATTACCTCAGAAATCAAGTGACATCCCCAATTCCTAAACTCACCAGATCCTGCAACCTAATGTATGGTGTTTCATCTAAGTCTGGATGTTACAGGAAGAGCTAACAATTCTAGGTGAGTGCTGGCTGGCTTGGCTGTGTGTGTGTGTGTGTGTGTGTGTGTGTGTGTAGTTGAGAGTTCAGGAGTCAAGGGGCTACCAAGACAAGTGATTGGTCAATCTCAGCCAGTGTTGGGTAGGAGAGCAAGTAGGAGATGTTATCTGAGTTTCTGAAGGTCCTAAAAGTGAGCTGTGACCATGATATCTAAGGAGGTGCATATGCTTTATGTTGGAAATAATGATTCAAGAGAAAAGAAGAGCATTCATTCATATCATAGTTAGGGAATAATTATTTTGGTGGGCAATCATGTTCCTTGGGTTAAACTCTTTTCCCTGCAACATTATTTAGAAAATCTCCTCCCTCTCAAGTTTGAAGACTGAGAACCATTGGCCTAAAAATATTCCTGGATATGGGGCTCAGTCAGTTAAGCGGCTGCCTTCAGCTCAGGTCATGGTCCCAGGGTCCTGGGATTGAGCCCCACATTGGGCTCCCTGCTCGGTGGAGAGCCTGCTTCTCCCTCTCCCTCTGTCGGCTGCTCTGCCTACTTGAGCTCTCTCTCTGTCAAATAAATAAATAAAATCTTAAAAATTTAAAAAAAATATATTCCTGTATATTATCTGAGTTAGTGTGACTTCAGTATTACATTTTTTTTCCATTTCAATTCTATGACTTGTCATAAAATTTTGGCATGTATGGACCCAGTCTTTGGAAGAGGGGTTCAGAACTGTGTAGTATCAAGTTCAGCATCATGAAGTTCATCATCCGTATGAGGATGGGACTATAAACACTAGTCTGGTCATAGTGGAGCACACTTAGCTCTCTCGTTTGCAAGGACAATAATGTCACAAAAGAGCCATCTGCAAGAAAAAATTCTCAGTTGCAGATCACTTTTGAGTACTAGTGCCAAAATGTAATAGTTCCCCCTCAAGACTGAAGAGGGAAAGGAGACCCTTTTCCTACTTTTAACCTACCAAAAGCTGACACTAGCCAAATTTATCCTTATTTTTTTCCTTGGATTTTTTTTTTCCTAATCTAAAATAGGCCTGGTGCACTGAAAAAGGAATTAGAATTCCAGTCAAACAGTCAGCCTCAAGTTGCTTCTGCCTCTGTGTGAAGCAAATAGCTGAGAACAACTCACTTGGAAACTTGGTCTCCTTGACTGGAAAATGAAGATAATAGTACTTACCCAGCTAACCTCAGGGACTGTTTAAAGAACTAAATGAGATAGATCTCTGAAAATACTAAAGTGCTTTTCAAAGTGAAGTTACTGTGCTTTCTGTAAAGTTAAAGGCAGTCCTCTTTAACTGGGTGAAGTCAAAGCATGGACAGAACTTGACAACTGAGACTGGCTCAAGGGCTGGAAAAAAAAAAATGCCTCAAATCTCTGCTTCACTCACAGTGTGGAAAAATGCCCAAACCACACTGCATCAGATAGGGTTAAACTGATCCTAAATGTTTTAGGAATTTTAAATGCCTAAGAGACTTAGCCAAGCCTTCATCTACTAAATGTCATGCTGCTAACCTACTATTTGTAGGTTTCCTCAGTGCTTTGAAGATTTCTCTAGTGGCACTGGACTTGCTTTGCCTTTGATTTCAAATTCCAGCCAAACCATTTACTATATGTATGACTTGGAGCCTTTTTAATTTAGCTGATCCTCGGTTTCCTCATCTATAAATTGTGAGTAAAAGACCTAATTTGTAGGATCTTTGTAAAGTTTAGAAACAATATTTCTAGTATACCTGATACAGTTAGTATTCAATAAATAACAGCTTTAAGTATCTGTTGTTATTTTTAGCATGACACAGTAGTAAGAACAACAGCTTTGAAACTGTACAATCTTGTATTTAAATCAGCTTTGTCACTAACAAGGAATATACCCCTAAGCAACTTAAAACTTTCTGAAGTTGAGTTTTGAGACAATGATGTCTTCAGAGCATAATTGTGAGAATTTCAGAGATACCTGTAGTAGATTGAGTGGTGGTCCCCCAAGAGATATATCCATGTCCTAATTCCCAGAACCTGTAAATGTGACCTTATCTGGAATAAGATCTTGCAGATGTCATTAAGTTAAGGATCCCAAGATGAGATCTTCCTGGGTTATCTGGATGGGTCCTAAGTCCAGTGACTGTCTTTGGAGCACCTGGCTGGTTCAGTCTGTTAAGCATCTGTCTTCTCCTCAGGTCATGATCCCAGGGTCCTGAGATCAAGTCCTGAGTTTCACATTGTACTCTCTGCTCAGTAGAAAGTCTGCTTCTCCCTTTCCCTCTGCCCCTACCCCCCCAACTCATGCTCTCTCTTTCAAATAAATAAATAAAATCTTGGGGGAAAAAAATCCAATGACTGTTCTTATAAGTGACAGAAGAGGAGAAGACACAGAGAAGAGGAGAAGGCAATGTGACCACAAAGGAAGAGATTAGAGTGATGCAAACACATCCTAAGGAACAGAAGAGGCAAGGAAGAATTCCCCCCTAGGGCCTACTGAGAGAGTATGGCCCTCCCAACACCTTGATTTTAGACTTCTGTCTCCCAAATTGTGAAAGAATACACTTTTTTGTTTATTTGTTTGTTTTTAAGTAGGCTCCATACCCAGTGTAGAGCCCAATGCAGGCTTGAACTCATAACCCTGAGATCAAGACCTGAGCCAATAGCAAGAGCCAGATGCTCAATGAATGGACTGAGCCATCCAGGTGCTACTAAAGTTCTTTTTTTTCCCCCCCATTTTATTTTCTTTTCAGTGTTCCAAAATTCATTTTTTATGCACCACACCCAGTGCTCCATGCAATACGTGCCGTCCATAATACCCACCACCAGGCTCACCCAACCCCCCACACCACTCCCCTCCAAAACCCTCAATTTGTTTCTCAGAGTCCACAGTCTCTCATGGTTTGTCTCCCCCTCCGATTTCCCCCAACTCACTTCTCCTCTCCATCTCCCAATGTCCTCTGTGTTATTCCTTATGCTCCACAAGTAAGTGAAACCATATGATACTTGACTCTCTCTGCTTGACTTATTTCACTCAGCATAATCTCTTCCAGTCCCGTCCATATTGATATAAATATTGGGTATTCATCCTTTCTGATGGAGGCATAATACTCCATTGCATATATGGACCATATCTTCTTTATCCATTCATCCATTGAACGTCATAGCAGCTCCTAAACTTCTGTTGTTTTAAGCCACCAAGTTCATGGTAATTTGTTCTCAGAGTCCTAGGACACTCACACAAGATCTCATGCAGAGTGCCTGGTATGATGCTGGTATGTGACAAGTGCTCAGCAAATGGTGGTCCACAGTGGGTTCCTCACTTGTCTTCACTAGCTCCTCAATGAGTAAATACCTGTCTGAATCCATAGGTGGCTTCCTGAGAGTCTGCTGCCAGGGAGCAGGGAGCATGGTTAGCCTCAGCCCATGTAAGACAAAAGCCTGACCTGAGTTTTGTTAACACCAGGCTGTACCATAGCAACTGACACAAGGATTCTTCTACTTTACAATGGCACAGATCCATTCTCATTATACATTGAAGAGTTTGTTCTCCTAAAACTCTCACTACTGCCCCAAAGGTTTAGCATTTTAAAATAACAACCACAAATCTCTGTTCAAAGGAATGAACAATACACTTAAAGATTCTTCTGGTAACAATAGCTTCCCTTATCCTGAAGTGCTATAAAAATTCAGAGAGTAACGTCACCCAGTTGTGGAAGATGAAAGAATAGTAGCTAAAATAGACAGTCATACCAAGGCAGGGAAACGATCTGTTGTCTCTGGGCTGAAAAATGGCCCTGAATGCTAAAAGATAAAAATCACTCTATAGGGGGTGTATGAGTGCATGTAACAGACTTCTGCAGCCTGTGTTTCTGAGCTTAGCCTCTGGAAGGAAGCAGGACTTTTGACTTACTACTCCCAGGAGCTGGTCTCTTAGGTGTAACTCTGTTGGAGCCAAGTATCTGTCTTGGTGGGGCCCAAAATTTACAAAGCGCAGGTGATACACAGCAAACATGGAGCTTTAAAAACTCTAACAGATTTTAACTTCTTCATGAACCGTCATCCTGTGTAGAGAAATGATCATAGCAAACCCTTACTGGTTTTGGTTCCAGGAACTCAGCTAATGATTTGATATATAGCAACCATTTAAACCTCACACATTCTAGGAGGTGGTGCTATTAGGATCCCCATTTAGCAGATGAGCAACCAATGTTAGAGAATTAAGTTATTTGCCCAAGGCCATATAGCTCTCAAACGGAGGAGATTCATATCCAGGTCATCTGGCTCCAGAGTTCATGCCCTTCCTCACTATGAGGAACTGTGAGAAATAAAATTAAAATTGCCAATCTTAAAAGGATCTATTCATGTCAAGTGTAAATAGTCTCCTTCAAATAAAGTCAGTTTCTTTTGGGTAAATGCTCAGTCATGTCCTTGTGTCTAGGACAGAGGCCCTGCTGGTGCATGTAGTAGACATCACTACAGAGAGTATAGCTGGGAAGTCCTACAGTCTGGTCTTTGTTGGTCTCTTCGCCTGGCTGGTCTCTAGCACTGGCAGTGTCTAGTAGCTGGCTATTTCATGCCATGAAAGAGTGGTCATGAGTGGCCAGAAGGGCACTTCTACTACAGCCTGGTGACACTAAGAATTTCATGGAGGTGTGTCAACTCTCCACCTCAACCATCTACTCCCTCAGCTTTGGCACTGAGTCCTTTCAACCGGCTGAGCAGGCTCTTGGTCTTCTCTAGGCCCACTGAAACCTTGGAATCCTTATAATGTCAATGTCAGCTCCAATAAACAGGAAAAGACTACCTTTGTCCTTTCCTGACTCTCATCATGCTATCAAGTGATATCCAAACCACCACCAGATGCTGCTCCAAAGGAGCTTATGGTATTCCCAGTCTGCATTCAGGGAGGTTGAAATCCAAACATTACAACTCAAATGTGCAAAAATGTTGTTCTCCCTTATTTTCTATGATGGATCTCAGCTTGCTATGGGGCCCTATTCCCACTCAGCAGCAGAGAGAATTTTTAAAAACTTAAACTTCAGTCTGCTTTTAGAAAAATCTCTTTCAGTTTAACTTTCTCTGTTTGAGGTAAATATTCAATCAATGCAAAGTTAAATCTCCCATCAGTGCTGATTTTCTGAAATCCCTCAAGAGGGCTCTTTTCTCCTCTCTTCCCAAGATGGCCTCTAAAGAGTGACCCAGTCAGGAATGGGAATTCTGGTCTTCCCACTAGCAGATTTTTTTTTATGAATCTGGTCTGGTCTCTGAGTGATCTCTGCTGGTGTCCACAAAGTATAATTGATCTTGGTTGGTGTTGTAGGGGTTATGCTAGAACCCACTGCTGGTTAGACTCAGGGGTCCCTGCCATTTGCTCCGGGTATGAGGCATCCACCTTTTGTGACCTTCTCGTTTTCCCCTCAGGTCCCTGCAGATTCACTGGTTAACCTGTATACTCCTTTCAGGTACAAACGGCACCACTCATTTGGAGGTGGAGGTAATTTGAGGCAGTAGCTGAACCTACAGTGAGACAGGCTCTTCTAATAAATATGGTAGAAGAAGTCTTTGGCTTTTCCTGGGTTTGCCGTGGAAGCATTTCTGCTCTCAGTTCCTAACATCACGGTTGCCTCTAAGAATAATTCCATAATGTAACTGAGTGGTTCTTCTGGATGTGGTGTACTTAGCTGATTTGTTCTTAGTCACATAACCTCCAAGCCTCTTCTGTTCAGAGATTCCATGAACTACCTAATATGCTTTTAATTTTCCTTTTCTGTTTAGATGACTCCAGTGGAGTCCGTTGCCTGTAACTCAAAACTCTGACCAATGCAGTAACCCTCTCTCCACTACTCCTATTTCTCCTCCTCTCAAAACATAAATCAAAGTATAACCATGTTTACAAAATTCACATAAATTACTTTAAGAAATTCTATCAAACTAGAGGGCTATCTGTCTTAGTCAAGGCTGTCTTGGTTTTAAATAGGAGCCATTAACCTGAGCTATCTTTCATCTAAAAGGAAAAATCACTAGGATACTAAGAGCTGTGCAGTGGGGGCACCTGGGTGGCTCAGTCAGTAAAGCATCTGCCTTCAGCTCAGGTCATGATCCCAGGGCCTGGGATCGAGCCCTGCATCATGCTCTCTGCCCTGCCAGGAGCCTGCTTCTCCATCTCTCTCTGCATGCTGCTCCTCCTGCTTGTACTCCACCCGCCCCTTGCCAAATAAATAAATAAAATCTTAAAAAAAAAAAAAAGAGAGTTGTGCAGTGCTCTGGGAACTGGAAAACCATCAGTAGACAAGGAATATTATTTATGCTTCCTTATGCACAGTTCCTGAATTTATATTACTTAAGTTTCAGCTACAAATACAGACTACCTATTTCTTGATGTCAATTCCAAATTCTTGAAAGAAAGATCAAGCCTAGAAGAAGTCTTGATGGGGCACCTGGGTGGCTCAGGTTAAGCCTCTGCCTTTGGCTCAGGTCATGATCTCAGAGTCCTGGGATCGAGGCCCGTATTGGGCTCTCTGCTCAGCAGGGAGCCTGCTTCCCACCTTCTCTCAGCTTGCCTACTTGTGATCTCTCTCTCTCTGTGAAATACATAAATAAAATCTAAAAAAAAAAAAAAAAAGAATGTTCTTAGGGAAAAAAAAAGAGTCTTGTCTGAGAGAAGTCCAAGGTCAAGTTGGAACCATTGTAGGACGGACTGCTCTGATTTTCCTTTTCTAGAAATTATGTTAAAGATTCTAAATATGCCATGGTCGTTATATTCTAAATCTTTACACCTTGTAAGAAGGCACCAGAAACTTCAAGTCAACATATAACCAGTTTTACCAACCCAAGTTTTCACCAGACAACTCAATCAATGGTGGAGTCCAGGTCTTTAGGAAGGCTGAAATTTACTGGCTTAAGTGGTATTTGGAGTTCCTAAATGAGATGAAGAACTATGGCCTAAAAACTCTAGGGACCAGCCATGCTCTAAGTAACAGAACAAGATGGGACATTTCCTGTTGCCTCAGAATTTTGGCTAAGGGCCCAAAACTGAGGACAGTAAATACCAAGTACTCACACAAAACCTTTTTTTTTTAAAAAGACTTAATAAAACATGGAAAAAACAGTCCATCAATTACCATCCCTTCTAGACCTTCTATATGAGTAGTTTTTTTTGTTGTTGTTGTTTTTTTTTTTGTTTTGTTTTTAGAGAGAAAGAGAGGGAGGGAGAGTACATGCACACATGTGCACAGAGTGATAGAGAGGCAGAGAGAGAATCTTAAGTGGGGCTCAATCTCATGACTCTGAGTTCATGACCTGAGCTGAAATCAGGAGTTGGACGCTTAACCAACTCACCCATCCAGGTGCCCCAAGACTAGACATTTTTATTTTTATTTTTTTAAAGATTTTATTTATTTATTTGACAGATAGAGATCACAAGTAGGCAGAGAGGCAGGCAGAGAGAGAGGAGGAAGCAGGCCCCCCACTGAGCAAGAGCCTGATGTGGGGCTTGATCCCAGGACCCTGGGATCATGACCTTAGCTGAAGGCAGAGGCTTTAACCCACTGAGCCACCCAGGTGCCCCAAGACTAGACATTTTTAAATAGATTATCAGAAAGGACCATGTACAAATAGAGAGATCTTTGACCCCTCTCTCCAAGAGACATATTCATAGGGACAGGCAAGCCTGCAATGAGAAGAGATGGTCATCTTACTTCCCACCTGGATACTTGCAAAGCTTCCCACACTCAAAGGTCCAACTTCTGCTTCCCCAGTAGAGCAGACTTGATACACTGGGGAACCCTACAACAACTTGATCCTGCATGAAACAAAATTTTAATTACACAGGTAGATAAGCACCTAGGGTAGAAAAAAAAAAGCCAAAGTAAAACAACAAAGCTCTTGATTTGAAAATAAAACAGCAAGTAGGTGCATATACATGAAGGACAAAATTACTCTGAAGGCAGGTGCTCACAATAATCCAAGAACTGGTTGTGGGCTGAAGAATAGGTTATATTTCAGGATTGAGGAGCATACAGGGAGACCCTAGCTGTTTGGTATACTGCTGTGGGTCATACAGTTAGTCAGTCATAGAGTCAAGGGCTCTGGAAGAACCCAAAGAGTACAGAGATAAGATTATAACAACACTGACAGGTAAAATACATTTACATCTGATCCCTCTTCCCTGGCTCTACACAGAGAAGAAAGAGAGAACAAGAGGTAACAAATGAGAGGAAAAAGAGAAAAGGGAAAAGAAAAGACCACGCTCTTTCCTTCTCAGGGACACCAAAGCTACGGGATAAGCCTGATATGGAAACAGGCAGATTTTACTTAAGAGGACCTCAAAAACCACACCTGAGAGTGACTGGAAAATTATGTGTGGGAAAGGAGATCTAAAAGCATATTTGCAGATAATGACAGGAGAAGAAAAAACTCCATTGAGTTTTGGCCATTCAATAAACAAGTTACTCTCACCCAAAAGGCAAGCAGCCTGACCCTGCTTCATAGTTGTCTCAAATTATTCTGCATAAACTTGGGTATGATTCCATGAAGCAGCATGGAAATTAGCATTGGACAAGGAAGTAAGGAAATCTGGCCTCCAAACAAATTAAAAACAAATCTCATGGTTCATGTTTTTATAGACTTATGGACAACACACCCCAAATCAAACCCACAGGAAGTATACTTTAGAAGATGTCTGATATAACCCAGTTAGTGCAAAAGGTGCTTCCTCAGGATCTTTGTCATAAAACTGGCTCTGCTCTATTGCCTCTATTTCTAGAGGATTTCTTTCTGACTTATTGAGAAAATAATGCATATTTGAACCTCGATCATATGGATACACTAGGAGAAGGGATAAAAGGTAAGTGAGGGGTTCAATAGAACAATGAGGTATGAAAGCTAGTCTCAGAATTAGGGGAGTAGATCATTTATTTTGTTTTGTTTTGTTTTGTTTTGTTTTTGTGATCACAATATCAAACAGCACATATTTAAAGGAAGAAAAAAATTTAAGATTAATATAAATGAAAATCACCACATATCGATGGGCCCCAGAATGTTGCATGGTAATGGTAATGCAACAGGATGTTGAAATATTGTTAAAATATAAACACTGTATTTTCTCTTTTTTTGTAGAATTAGATAATGAACCTAGAATGTGAAGTCCTTTTAATGAGATCCTTCATTTTCTGAACTACTAATTTTAAGCAAAATTCCTCTTATAAGTATATATTAGTTGAAAACAAATGCTTATTTTGAAGTTATTCTATAAGAATTACATATTTGTATCTAGATTATCAGAAATTTTAAATTCTTACGGTTTTTTTTTTTAAATAAGTAATAAGGCTGAAGTGTTCTTGTATTTTCTTTTTCTTTTCTTTCTTTTTTTAAAAGTAATTTCTGTGCCCAACGTGGGACTTGAACTCATGACCCCCAAGATCAAGAATCATACTTTACCAACTGAGCCAGCCAGGTGCATTTGTCCTTGTATTTCTCAGCCATTTCACAAAGACAGTTGGGGGGCTGGGTGAAGGAAAGGAGAACTTTTTACCCTAAAACCTTCATTAGAAGCAGACAAATTTTTGGTGGATTCTGGGTTTTCTTGTTTTTGTTTTTGTTTTTGTTTTTTAGAGAAGGGAAGGGAGGGGCAATGGGAGAGAGAGAGAGAGAGAGAGAATCTAAAGCAGGCTCCACACCTAGCATGGAGCCCCACTTGGGACTCGATCTCATGACCCTGAGATAATGACCTGAGCTGAAATCAAGAGTTGAATGCTTAACTGACTAAGTCACCCAGGCTGCCCATGATTCCTTTGCTTTTGATGGATGAAGTGCAACAGTAATTTCCTCAGCCTTCCATGGATAACTTATATTTATAGAGCACCAGACAGTGTTGGAAGGGCTTCACCCAAGGTATAGCAGTTACAGCCTTGAATCAACTGAGGAGGCCTGGCTCTTAGTGTATTACAGATTGGCTTGGGGCCTCTGGCAAGCCAGTCAATCTCCTCATTTATAAAATAAGGGCATATTATGACCCATCTCAATGTTCCTTCCAAGCCCCAGATTCAGTGGTCTTGCCCTCCCAGCAGCCAACCATAGAGCCTAGCCACTCTAGCAAATAAGTAGAGGTTGGTGGAGTTTGGCAAGCTGAAGAATATGTTTATGGACCCAGAGCATAGTTAAAGCTGATGTGCAAGTACTTCAGACAAAGCAAAAAGGAAACCACTTTTCCGAATACAGTTGGTGATGTGTATGTAATTTACTTCCTAAAAAAAGACAAAGCATCTTCATGGCTGGTGTGGGTCCAAACATGACACAGTTGCATGCAATGCGCATTTTGGTTATTTTAAATGCTAAGAAGTTTAGTGACAAGGGTTCTTCCATTTTTTCTTTTTAAAAAATTATTAGAGTTTGGGGGTGAGGAGAAGATGTAGGGGGAAGCTTGAATAATCCTTTCAAGGGCTTCTTCTTACTTTGGCACACAGATCGTTCTCAAGAGGAAAGAAGAGATTTTTCCACCATGTAGTTTTCCAGGAACAGGAAATTCATAGCAAAACATTTCCCTTTATTTTGAAGTAGTCACAACAGCACAAAACCCAAGGGCCCATACTGAGAAAGGCATCTATAATTCTTTGTATTTTGGCCAGACTTCCTTGCCATATTGTTTATATAAAACATATGCATACACCTAAATTCACATACATGTAGATCTAAATGTAAATATCTTTTGCATACTTATTATATGCATATTGAAACAAGTTTATATAACAAGCTTAATCAGAAATATACAGTATAAAAATTGTGATCTTATTCAAATTATCCTAATACCGTAGTACAGTGATTGTCAACCAGGGTCCTGTAGGACTTTGATATGTTAGAGAAAGCTTTCAAGTGTCCTAACAAATCTTGAACAGTGGCTACATCCGAGTATGAAGGCTATTATTAAGATGTCCATCAGATGGCCCAAAGAGCTCAATGGCAAACAGACAATTGCTGGGAGTGGGACATATGTGGTGGTAACAACAAACCAAAACAAAAAAGTACTTACTGAAAAAAGGGAGAACATTGTCTTTAGAGGCCTGAAGAGAGTAAGTCAGATAAACACATTGTTCTGCTCAACAGAAGCAAAAATGCAACCAGTATGAGCTGTTATATCATAGAAGCAATTGTTTTAGTTATTGTTGACTTGTTAATTTTTAATTTCTTCATATATACTCACAAAAATCCTAACACTAGCAAGTATGTTGTAAACACAAGAAGGGTGAAGATCCTCATAAAAAGAAAGCCTTTGGGGTTTGGTCCTGACTTTCCTACAGTGCCCAAACCCACCCCCAGCCTCTTCGTGTAGGTCTCATGGGTCTGCTGGGCTAATCCAGGTACATTTTGATCTTGTGGAAGCCATAGAATATAGTCCTGCAGGGGTGGACATTCCCAATATGTGCCATCCAAGGAAAAGGATCTCTGGCTGGAAAAAGGTATTGTGAGATAGGTAGGAAGGGATGGATTATCTTTCTTTGGGATTTGGCCTGGTGGAAGAAATTGAAGATTTCCTCCAAAGGAGGTAGAAACAGAGCAGAGAGCTGAACCTTACAAACCAGATCATCTGTTTTTATGTAAACTTTAGTATTTATTTCCTTTTTGTTATCCCAAGGTTTTGGGGAACTAAAACTTTTGCTCTAGATTGGTCACAGATAATGTTGTGTGCTTTGGAGAATTAAGGAGAGAGTGGGTCTGCCTTCGGCCTAAGCATTATTGGAAGAGGAAAATTCCACAGGAATTAATGTGGTGACAATAGCATAAGTAAGAAATCCCCATGGGGAGAGGAATCCTGGGAACAAATGCTGCCCATACTACCTGGCTGTTCCTCCCAAGGTGAAGACTCTTCCTTCACCGCTAACTCTTGATGAATCTGGCTTTGATTTACCAAGGGGTCTTGCAGGTTCCTGTATGAACATGTGAGGAAGGAGGGGGGTGGGTTGGCTGGTAAGTTTAGCATTATAGGAAAGTCAGGATCAAAGCTAAAGTGTAATCATAACAATGACTGACAAACCCTCAGCATGAGATCCTGAGGAGGTTAAATTGCTGAAGGAACAATAATCATTCAAACTGTACTTTGGCATTATTATAGATATTGAATTTAATACACGAAACTGGAAGTGGCATTTATCAATTTTTTAGCTCTTCAGTTAAGGAAAGGGTTGAATAGGGACAACTCCCAGAATTTCCTAATTCAAGAGTATTAAATTTCTCAGATTAAATTCTTTCATTAAGTGTCTGCAGTGTTGCTTGTGAAAAAAATTGACTGTATTTCCTAAAACCAAGCTGAGGTTCAAGACCAGTAGATTTTCATTTATGGGGATAGAAAGAGAAACCAAAGTGAGATAGGGAAATGAGATAAGAATTCAGATTAAAAATTTCACTTTCTAAAAAGCAAAAGAGGGACCCAAAAAACTACCACAATCCTTTGCCAATCGAGACCATGGCACTGAACCACTTAGACATAAAGCCAGGCCAGAGCTCAAACTTCTAGAAAAACACAGACTCTAACACATGTATCTATAAATTCAGTTCCTAACAAGCATAAAACAATCCTCCCAACAAGAGACACCTGAAAGTATCATGGTATTTTAGTCCTAGTTATCTTCACTGATGACCATAATGTTACCTAAGAACGATCTCCATGTAGGGGAAAGTTGATTTAAAAAAGTCTATAAAATGAGTTTCTAGATATTAGCTCTGAAGTTATGACTGATATTTATTCTAAAGATTTATTTATTTGACAGAGATTACAAGTAGGCAGAGAGGCAGGCAGAGAGAGAGGAGGAAGCAGGCTCCCTGCTGAGCAGAGAGCCCGATGCGGGGCTCGATCCCAGGACCCTGGGATCATGACCTGAGCCCAGGGCAGAGGCTTTAACCCACTGAGCCACCCAGGTGCCCCATGACTGATATTTATTCTAAAATGGAAGAGGTGGAATCTTTCCCTCCTCTTCTCACTCCAAAATTACCCCCAAGATATAAAAATTACAATTTGAAAGACCAAACTCATAAAAAAATCACAAAGAAAAAACATAATATATAAATTATAACTACCAATACTCAAGATTTGGCACAAAATAAAAAATACTGCAAATTCCATAAATAACACAATGCCATTCTGTATCAACCAAATAACATTGTTCTGCATATGTTGAGATAATTTTCCCTAATAATAATACTGGATCTGTATTAACCCATCCACATATTTTTAGGGGCCCTTGACAAGTCACACAGACATTTTTTTTTCCCTGACATCATAGCATTTTTTTAAATTTTATTTTTATCAGTGTTCCAAAATCCATTGTTTATGCACCACACCCAGTGCTCCATACCACACACACATTTTTTTTTTTAAGATTTTCTTTATTTGAGAGAGAGAGAGAGTAAGAGAGAGTATGAGGGGGAGAAGGTCAGAGGGAGAAGCAGACTCCCCATGGAGCTGGGAGGAGCATGTGGGACTTGATCCCGCAACTCTGGGATCATGACCTGAGCTGGAGGCAGTTGCTTAACCAACTGAGCCACCCAGGTGCCCCCACATACATATTTTTTTAAAAGATTTTATTTATTTATTAGAGGGAGAAAGAGAGAGATAGTGAGAGAGAGCATGAGCAGGAAGGAGAGGGAGAAGCAGGCTTCCCGTGAGCTGGGAGGGAGCCCGATGCAGGGCTCAATCCCAGGACCCTGGGATCATGACCTGATCTGAAGGCAGACACTTAACAGACTGAGCCACCCAGGCGCCCCACAAGACATATTTTAAAGGTGGTTGCCAGGGTAGGACTACAGAACAGATGACCTTAGCCAGGTGGAGCAGGAATTGAACCAGTGGCCATAGCTTCATTAGCATGAAACTCTCTCAACTGAGCTCAGCTAAAGAGCACACCTGTGGTGATGGATGTGGTAAGCAGGGGTGGAATAAGCTGGCCGCATCCAGTGCCTGTCGACTCCCTCTTTCAGGCCACATCGGAGAACTTGGCATCATTCTTACCTTAACTTGGGTTCAAACATTATTTGGTAGCAGATGATATTGTTTTTCTTTCTCCGCGAAGTGAAAATGGCATATCCATTGACAGGGTGGGTGAATGGGCTAGTAAACAGAAATTTAAGGGCTGAAAATCATTTGTTGTTACAGCTGGAAGAAATTGAGTCCAACATCAATAGTCTACAGATGAGAAAACTGCAGTGTAGAGGGGTTAAGTCCCTTGCCCAAGGTCATGGAGTTATTAAGTGTTGGAGCCGGGACTAGAATTACATCTGGTCTCCACGGTGAAGGCTTCTGGACTTCACACCGGTATGTGGAGGAAAAGAGTTGCAAGGGTAGGAAGAAAGAAGCTTTGATCTCCCAAATGGCTCAAAACTTCTTTTAAAAAGTGATTTTTGTTGGCATGACTGGGAGCACTGCCCTGGCAAGTCTCTTTTGTTCGACCTCCTCCACACAAACCTAAACTGCAGCCAAGGGAGCTCAGCACTCTGGCTGCCTAGAGGGTCTGGACAGGAGAGTTTGTTTCTCTGAGGCCCAGGCTACCGGCAGCTGCACATATACCCAGGGCCATGATTCACCCTGAGGTGCAAGTGCCTGTGGCGGCGCCCCATCACAGTCCTGGAGGCCCCCACTTCATGCTGATCATGGATCTCAGGCAGTGCTATACCAACTGCCAGAGATTTCAATATTTAACAATAATATTTAACCAAACAACTGTACCAGCACATACAGCAGTCCTGAAATCAGCCCTGCATATGCGCATTTCAGATTAAATACTCTTAATGAGATACTCAGCTTCTAAGTCTCAGAGTAGTAAACTTAATACAAAACGGTGCTGCATAGTATGTTTCCTTAAGTATGGGATATACTCAAAGAACTTGAGGCCTAAGGTAAATCATCATGCGTAAGCCCCCAAATCCACCCCAACCTCCTTATAAAGCCCCCCACCTCAATCCCGTAAACAGACACCAAAAAAGCAAACAAGCAATTTTAAAAAGGAAGTCACAAAAATCTATGAGTCTAGGGGTATATGTGTACAAGGGTCCTTTGCTTGCATGTAAATCTCTTTGTCCTCTTCCCCTCAGTTACTTCCCCAAACAGGTTTAGGCCCTGGAAATGGCTATATCTATCAGATCATCTTTTCATTTAGTCAGAACCATGCAATAAAGTCAAAAGACATTATCTGGTAAAATGTGTTTTGGCCTGGATTTGCTGGAAGAGCTCTTTGGACTTGCCCAGAACTCACCCAATTACTGGATCTTCTTTCGTTCAGCTTTTGTGTTTGCTGGACAGAACCCAAGAGAAGGATATTATTATACTGGGGTTAAACAAGGTCATCTGGTCTGAGTGATGGACGGTAACACCTAGCTCCAAAAAAAGGTACCTGTTTTTCAGGGTGGTGTGATCAGTATTAGGCAAGAATCTTGCAAACCATCTTTTATAAGGAGGCCAGCAAGATCACAGAAGGCAAATACCCCGTTTGCTCAGAGACAAGCTGTTTTCTAATCAAGTTTTCTTATACTCAGAACTATGGAAACATTTTCAAAGGTATTATTCTCGGCAGGTTTCCAGTAATTCAACATTTCCAGACTTATCCAAATGGCTTCTGAAATATTTGTTGTTTGTTGAGAGCAGCTTTCAGGATGAGGTAATTAAAAGAAACCTATCAATTTGAAATTTTTTTTCCATGAGTAAATAATGTTGACATACTGTTCAAATAAACCCACAATTTACTGCAATCTGTTTTTAGACAAACCCTCCACTTTAACCTCCAAATGGGAAAAACGAAGAGACTTTCCTCTTCTCATTTAATCAAGAACATATGTTCAAAGATAATACCGGAGGCTTATTCTGGGAAGCGTTCTGCTCTTCCTCTGACAGCGACGCAGTAAGCTCATGAGGCAGCCTCGACACATAATGAAAGCAAACGCCACCATAAATCTCCCGCCCCACAGAGGTCACTTCAGAAAAATCGCCTGCTGCTCAAATAAGCACTGGCTATGCTGAGGCACACTGAGGGGGAGAAATGCCAACTGTGATAAACACTAGCAGGTATGCACCAAACCGAGGCCAACCCAGGCAACTGGAAGAGAAAGGAGCCCAGTGAAGCAGGTGTGTGTGTGTGTGTGTGTGTGTTTACACACAACCTTGCTAGTCCCTTGTGTTCTGGCTGAGCGAGGAAAGCGAGTTCACTGCAAGAGTAGCTGCTTTCCCTCTTAGGAGAGCTTGGGAGGCACCAATTTTCATTAAACCTAAAAGTACACACAGTGGCAGGAGGCCAAAACAGTCCTCAAAAGTGAGGCTTTTAAAAACATCTGTTAGGGGCTTTGAGATCCTAAGGAGAAAGAGAGAGAGAGAGAGAGAGAGAGAGTAAGAGAGAGATTGGACTCCAAGACCAGAGCTCTTCATTTCCAGACTGTGAGTCATAAAAAAGAGTGCGTAAATCCACATTGCCAGAATACACTGACCCGAGTCTGGGTTTACTAACACCTGAAGTACATTTCATGGGAATTAGGTTTAAGTATCAACCTGATCATGAAGCTTGAAAGGCTTTTCTCCCATCTCAGGATGCCAGGAGTGATCTGGAACCCGGAATGGAGTTTTCTGACAGCGAAGGTTTACTGTAGCGTAAAAGAAATTATGAAGATTTTCCCGCTAGGCATAAGGACGTGATCAGTGTAGGCACTTGTGGGCCAAAGCAGGTTACCCACCAATATTCCTTTAAACACCAAATTATGGACGATTAGGCTACTGCTTCAAGGCTTCCACAAATGTGAAACCTTGAAAAATTCCCAAATAAAAGCCATAAAACCAATCATTTTTTAAACCTGCATGAGTGACACCAGAAAAATTAGAGCAGTGTGGCAGGTCACTGTGAAATAAAGCTGCCATAAAGAAGCTTATGATGCTGTCATGGAAAAGGCAATTAGAAGGTTACTTTCTCTCAGGTTTAAGACTGGTTCTTGTTCTTCCTCCAGCCCCCTGCTTTCCACCTCCCTACTGCAAAATGGATCAGTCTATAATAAGTAGTAGTTATATATCATAAGGCAGCAATTCCTTTTAGTTGTTCCACTATAAAAAAGCATCCAGATTTAGAACTTGACAGGAACCAGTATCGCCTGCCCCCAAAAGTCGGCAGAAAGTCTGTGTGTGTCATTCAGCCAGCATGGAGTCTGGGTGTTTTAAAAGCTTTAATTTGAAGGGGATAAAAAACCTGGGCGTTAAGCAATTTGGCTGTGGATATTTAATGCAGCAGCCATGCTACAGAATTGGAGCCCCCTATTTAAAATGAGAAATTGAAAACTTACATGCTCTGTAGGCAAGGTGTAAGTAAATGTAGGATGGTAAGCAAAAATCAGCTGAGAACCTGCAGAAACACCATTAGAAGGACTAATGACTTGTTCAGGAGTGCCCTTAAATAAATGCTATGGTGTCATCTGCAGGTGTGTAAAACACGTTTGGCTTTTAATTAGCCAGAGTCATGCCTCCCAGTGTTTAGGTTAAAGGCACCATGAGGAAGCAATGGCCCAGGGAGATTAAGATTTGCCCCAAAGCATACAGCTCCTCAATGGCAGCACCAAGATTGGAACACTGTCTCTTGATATCTAATTTCCACTCCAACATACTTACTATATGCAGAATAGTGTACCCCAGAGATGTCTATTTATCCTAATTCCCAGAACCTATAAATACAGAACCCTACATGGTAAAAGACACTTTGCAGATATGATTAAGTTAAGGATTTTTGAGATGGGAAGATTATCCTGGGTTAATCCAGGTGGCTCAGTGTAATCACAGGGGTCCTTATAAGTCATAGAGGGAGTAGGAGAGTGAAGGTCAGTCAGAGATTAGAAGCCACTTTGAAGATGGAGGAGGGTTCACAAGGCAGAAACTGCCGGTCGCCTCTAAAAGCTGGAAAAGGCAAAGAAGTGGGTTTTTCCCTAGAGCCTCCAGAAGGAATGCAATCCTAACGACACTTGGATTTTAGCGCAGCAAAACTACAAGAGAATAAATTTGTGTTGTTTGAAGCCACTAAATTTGTGGTAAGGTTTTACAACAGCAATAGGAAACTGATATAATGTCTTGGATGGGCATTGTATTTACCCCTCATTTTGAGCTACTCAAAGTTACCCCGTTATCTCAGTGGTGGTCGGCCTTTATAAAAACAAAAAAGGACCCCCACAACCACCTTTTTTGGTCTTTAGCATGTTCTGCTCTCTTTAGAACTTTAGACACCCTCTTTCTCCCTGGCCCCTCATTGGCTCTTCTCTGTATCCTCTTTCTCATATGAACTACTGTTAAAGGGAAAACTTTTTCTAATTATCAACTGAGCCATGTTGAGAAGTTAGTTGGTAAGGAACTTAAAAATATTATTCACCAACTATTTTCCAAAATATTAGAATACTCTATTTGGGTGTATTTCACATTCTCACTTCTGCTCCCCCTATAAAGTCTTGAAGACTGGAAAAAAAAAATCTCTATGGATGGAATTTTAGGTTCCTGATTTGGATGGGCCTTTCTCAGAGTGTTTTAAATCACACTATAGACATGGGCCTTGGAGTCAGAGAGGACTTGGTTTGACTTCTTGGTTCACCATTAATCAGTGATGTGGCCCCGGGAAAATGACTTATTAAGTCTCTCTCTGCCTCTAAAATGGAGCAATGATCTTGCTCCAATGTGAGAAATTAATGAGATTTTGTACTTAAAGTGTTCAGCACCGAATGTGATGCACTCTGTGTGTAGAGGTGGTGGTGTGACTATTGAAGGTACTTAGTGTAGTGGTACCTGTAACTTCCAATTCCAAGGCAGCAAAACCCATTTAAATCTTGTGGTACCAGAAGTTTCAGATTCTGAGTGTTGATAAGGGATATCTACCCAATATGTAACAGCAGCAAGCATTTACACACTGCTAACCATGTACCTTCTTAAATACGGGGGATTTTAAGGGCCAAGCAACTCATAAGAGATCATATACAGCCCTGTCCAAAAGAAACTTGTGGTTTAGTAGGGAGCAGATATAAAACATAATTACTAGCACTTATCACTCAGTAGTGAAAACTTAAGCACAACAAAGCGTGACCCAGAAGAACAGAATCTTTCTAAGGGATCAAGAATGCAGTCACAGAGAAGATGATTTTTGAGTTGGGTATTAAAGGATGAGTAGAAGTTTGCCAAGCAGAAAATAGGAGAAGGAATATACAGGGCAGAGGAAAATGTGTAAGAAAAATGAAGTAAAAGAATATCAAAAGAGAACATCTCCTAACCATAACTATAATACTGAAACCATTGGAACAAATTAAATCCAGTTCAACAAATTAAATACATGGCCTCTTGCTCTGAGTCATCAACAACTCAACTTTTTCTGGATCTACTACAAAGTGATTTCAGGGTCACACTAAACAATCCATTCTTCCTTGACAAAAAATGATGCCTTGAGAATTCACTGATGGCCACAGTGCAATCAATACTAATCAGGTAATATGCACTGGCCCTGAGATAACAAAGCATCCAGAATCCCAATGTATGAATTCATGCTTAATCAATACTGTCCTATATGAGTGGAAGATTTTTTTTCACATTCCAAAGTATTTTAGTAAGATGCTAAGAAAAATCAATAACTTATTAAATCCCAGTTACCTCATTAAAACAAACTATTAATCACTTTTGTCGTGATTATTTTGGGACCACAGATCTGACTTTATATATTTTGTAGTGCTGTGTCTGCTCACAGGTTTGCTCCACTCATTAGAGGAAATGATGCACAGAATGAGCACACACTGCAACCAAGATGGGGCTACTACAGGAAATGTACTTCTATGCATTATTGACAGAAAAAAAAAAAACCCCACAATTGAAAAACTAGAAATGCTATAACTTCAGCTGGAAGTGGTAAAAATTAATTGCTAGAAGTAGGAGAGAATTTATGTTATGAAATACCAATCATCACTTAAAATATTTCCTGTACCTAAAATATTTTGACTACCATCCATGTAACACCAAGGAAAAAAGTTCTAGTTGTAAGATGGCCCCTTTCAGCCACATGAGAGTATACAGTAATGTACATGTGTATTTTGTGAAATCAAGAAGTGAGATCTACTCACACACAGTGTTGAGTACATTCTTCAGCAAATGAAGACTTCTAGTTCTATTTCACTGAATTGTTAGGGGGTTTATTTCCCTTGGGATGGTTAACTTTTTAATTTTTTTGAATACAAATATCAAGCTGCCTCTTCCATTGCCATTCTGCCATCATTTTCTTAGGAATATAGAGAGAAGTGTAAGCTACATGTTTATGAATTTGTAAATATATTACTTTTATTATCATAAAAATGTACCCTCACTTAAAAAGTAGGGTCATCATTTTAAACTTGAGAAATGCCAAGTTAAAACTATCACACTAAATTACATAAGATACAGGTACTTTCCAGTAATCTTTGTATAGCATCTCTTGAGAAATTGTGATTATTAAACCCAAATAGAAAATAGCCACTCCAGGCACATACCTCAATATTATCAAAGCCATCTATGAAAAACCCACCGCAAAAATCATTCTCAATGGAGAAAAACTGAGAGCTTTTCCGCTAAGGTCAGGAACGTGGCAGGGATGTCCATTATCACCACTGCTATTCAACATAGTACTAGAAGTCCTAGCCTCAGCAATCAGACAACAAAAAGAAATTAAAGGCATCTATTTGACAGACAGAGGTTACAAGTAGGCAGAGAGGCAGGCAGAGAGAGATGGAGGAGGAAGCAGTCTCCTTGCTGAGCAGAGAGCCTGACGCGGGGCTCGATCCCAGTACCCCAAGATCACGACCTGAGCCGAAGGCAGAGGCTTTAACCCACTGAGCCACCCAGGTGCCCCAGAAATTAAAGGCATCTAAATCAGCAAAGAAGAAGTCGAACTATCACTCTTTGCAGATATTATGATACTATATGTGGAAAATCCAAAAGACTCCACTCCAAATCTGCTAGAACTCGTACAGGAATTCAGTAAAATGTCAGGATATAAAATCAATGCACAGAAATCAGTTGCATTTCTTTACACCAACAACAAGACAGAAGAAAGAGAAATTAAGGAGTCAGTCCCATTTACAATTGCACCCAAAACCATAAGATACCTGGGAATAAATCTAACCAAAGAGGCAAAGAATCTATACTCAGAAAACTATAAAGTACTCATGAAAGAAATTGAGGAAGACACAAAGAAATGGAAAAATGTTCCATGTTCATGGATTGGAAGAACAAATATTGTGAAAATGTTTATGCTACCTAAAGCAATCTACACATTTAATGCAATCCCTATCAAAATCCCATCCATTTTTTTCAAAGAAATGGAACAAATAATCCTAAAATTTATATGGAACCAGAAAAGACCTCGAATAGCCAAAGGAATATTGAAAAAGAAAGCCAAAGTTGGTGGCATCACAATTCCAGACTTCAAGCTCTATCACAAAGCTGTCGTCATCAAGACAGTATGGTACTGGCACCAAAACAGACACATAGATCAATGGAACAGAATAGAGAGCCCAGAATTAGACCCTCAACTCTATGGTCAGCTAATCTTCGACAAAGCAGCAAAGAATGTCCAATGGAAAAAAGACAGCCTCTTCAACAAATGGTGCTGGGATAATTGGACAGCCACATGCAGAAAAATGAAATTGAACCATTTCCTTACACCACACACGAAAATAGACTCAAAATGGATGAAGGACCTCAATGTGAGAAAGGAATCCATCAAAATCCTTGAGGAGAACACAGGCAGCAACCTCTTCAACCTCAGCCGCAGCAACGTCTTCCTAGGAACATCGCCAAAGGCAAGGGAAGCAAGGGCAAAAATGAACTATTGGGATTTCATCAAGATCAAAATCTTTTGCACAGCAAAGGAAACAGTTAACAAAACCAAAAGACAACTGACAGAATGGGAGAAGATATTTGCAAACGACATATCAGATAAAGGGCTAGTGTCCAAAATCTATAAAGAACTTAGCAAACTCAACACCCAAAGAACAAATAATCCAATCAAGAAATGGGCAGAGGACATGAACAGACATTTCTGCAAAGAAGACATCCAGATGGCCAACAGACACATGAAAAATTGCTCCAGGGGCACCTGGGTGGCTCAGTGGGTTAAGCCTCTGCCTTCGGCTCAGGTCATGATCTCAGGGTCCTGGGATCGAGCCCCGCATCGGGCTCTCTGCTCAGCCGGGAGCCTGCTTCCCCCTCTGTCTCTGCCTGCCTCTCTGCCTACTTGTGATCTCTCTCTCTGTCAAATAAATAAATAAAATATTAAAAAAAAAAAAAAGAAAAAGAAAAAGTGCTCCACATCACTCGGCATCAGGGAAATACAAATCAAAACCACAATGAGATATCACCTCACACCAGTCAGAATGGCTAAAATGAACAAGTCAGGAAATGACAGATGCTGGTGAGGATGCAGAGAAAGGGGAAACCCTCCTACACTGTTGGTGGGAATGCAAGCTAGTGCAACCACTCTGGAAAACAGCATGGAGGTTCCCAAAAAGTTGAAAATAGAGCTACCCTATGACCCAGCAATTGCACTACTGGGTATTTACCCTAAAGATACAAACGTGATCTGAAGGGGCGTGTACACCCGAATGTTTATAGCAGCAATGTCTACAATAGCCAAACTATGGAAAGAACATACATGTCCATCAGCAGATGAATGGATAAAGAAGATGTGTGTGTGTGTGTGTGTGTGTGTGTGTATACATATATACATATATATGTATACACACACACACACAATGGAATACTATGCAGCCGTCAAAAGAAATGAAATCTTGCCATTTGCGACGACGTGGATGGAACTAGAGGGTATTATGCTTAGCGAAATAAGTCAGTTGGAGAAAGACAACTATCATATGATCTCTCTGATATGAGGAAGTGGAGATGCAATGTGGGGCGTTTGAGGGGTAGGAAAAGAATAAATGATACAAGATGGGATTGAGAGGGAGACATCCCATAAGAGACTCTTAATCTCACAAAACAAACTGAGGGTAGCTGGGGGGAGGGGGGTAGGGAGAGGGGGGTGGGGTTATGGACATTGGGGAGGGTATGTGCTATGGTGAGTGCTGTGAAGTGTGTAAACCTAGTGATTCACAGACCTGTACCCCTGGAGCTAATAATACATTATATGTTTATAAAAAATAAAAAATATATTAAAAAAAAGAAAATAGCCACTCTATTTGGGGGTGGTTAGTATTTGTGTAAGTTTTTTTTCAAAGAGCATTTATATGTTGGTTTTCCCTACATGCTGCATGATATGGTGGAAAGACACAGATGCTACATTTATTAGTCCTGGATTTGAATCCTGTGTAACCACTCTCAAACTCTGTCCTTAGGTAGTCACTCCACTTTTCTAAGTCAGTATTTTCAGGTACTAAAAGGGGGTTGATAATGTTTTACTTACCTATGTCACTGGATTATTGTTATGATAAAACCATATGAGTAAAAAAAGTTATAGTATGTGAGACCCCAATTGATCAGTGTTACTGTGGTTTTGCAGTAAAAAAAAAAAAAAAATGACTCCAACGGCCAGGACTTGAGGCTTGTCTATGTCTTTCTCATCCTTAAGCTCTGTGTACTGCCCCTTTGCCTCAAGCTTTTTAAACTTTTCATCGCATATATAATTTTAGCTTCTTTGACTCCCACAATCCTGTCATCCTCCAGTTTCTCCACAGCAAAACCTAGGGGAGAATCTAGCAGGCAGGAACATTCCACACCACTCTCCCATACCCCAGTGAGTGGCATGGGTTGAAGAGAAAGGATGGAGAATATTCATACAGTAATACTTTTTATCCTTTTACACATTAATATTATCATCTTACCTAGTGTTCACAATACATAGTAATTTTTTTTTTATATTTTAACTTAGGTAATAATGTCTTTATTTTCAAAATAAAAAAAAAATCACAAGGAAGTTACACAGCGATTGATCAAGGGCAGGGCCCCAGAATGGGTCAAGAATGTAGTAGAAAGTGGACTTCATTTTTGTCCTACTCTACAGAACAACAGTTCTGAAAATACATACCAAGACATCCCTGGAGATGCTCTGAAAAATAAACCCAAGGCTGGAATACAACAGGGAAATGTTGAATTCTTTCTCCCTTCAGGGAGGTCCCCAGTGCATATTAACAACTAAGAGAAGTCCCAAAGTAAAAAAAATCTATTCATGAAAACAGAGATTAGAGACTTAAATGTGAAAAGCAAAATTTTAGAACAGTTAGGACTATATCTTTATGACCTCTGGGTACTGGGTAAATAAGTTATTTCTTAAATCAGACCCCAAAGCACAACATAAAAAATGATATATCTATATTAAAATGTACAAATTCTTTTCATGAAAGCACACCATTAAGAAAATAATAACATAGGGAGCCTGGGTGGCTCAGTCAGTTAAGCATCTGCCTTCAGCCCAGGTCATGATCCCAGGGTCCTGGAGCCCTGAGTCAGGCTCCATGCTCAGCTGGGAGTCAGCTTCTCCCTCTCCCTCTGCCCCTCCCCCTGCTTGCATTCTCTCTCTCACGCTCACTCTTTCTCTCTCAAATAAATGGATGAAATCTTTTTTTTTTTTTAAGATTTTATTTATTTATTTGACAGACAGAGATCACAAGTAGGCAGAGAGGCAGGCAGAGAGAGAGGAGGAAGTAGGCTCCCCGCTGAGCAGAGAGCCCGATGTGGGGCTCGATCCCAGGACCCTGGGATCATGACCCGAGCCGAAGGCAGAGGCTTTAACCCACTGAGCCACCCAGGCACCCAATGGATGAAATCTTTAAAAAAAAAAAAAGTAATAACACAAATCAGATATTGGAAGAAGAAATTTACAAACATATAATTAAGAATTATAATGAAGAATGCACAAAGAACTACAAATCAATGAGGAAAAGATAACACAAACAGAAATTGGGCAAGAACAGGAAACACATTCACAAGGATGCCTGGGTGGTTCAGTCAGTTGGGCGTCTTCTTTCAGCTCTGGTCATGATCCTGGAGTCCTGGAGTCAAGTCCCACATCGGGCTCCTTGCTCAGCAGAGACCCTGCTTCTCCCTCTTCCTCTGCATCTCCCCCTGCTTCTGCTTTCTCTCTCTGACAAATAAATAAATAAAAACTTAAAAAAAAAAGGAAACACATTTACAGAAGAGGAAATTCAAAGGACCAATAAATATGTAAAAAGATGATCCAACTTACTAATAAGAGAAATAAGAATTAAAACCACAAAACAGGCAAAAAATTTAAGTCTGACATTACCAACTGTTGATGAGGATAGCACAATAAACTCTTAAAGTCTGTTGGAATGAATAAAAATTGTAACCATCATTTTTAAAAAGATTTTATTTATTTATTTGAGAGAGGAAGAGCGAGCACGAGTGGGGGCGGGGAACAGAGAGGGAGGGAGAAGGGGGTAAAGAATCTCAAGCAGACTCCCTGCTGAGCACGAAGCCCAATGCCAGGGTTAATCTCATGACCCTGAGATCCTGACCTGAGCTGAAACCAAGAGTTGGATGCTTAATTGACTGAGCCACCCAGGTGACCCTGCAACCATTTTTTTTTAAAAGATTTTATTTATTTATTTGAAAGAGAGAGAATGAGTGAGAGAGTGAGAGAATGACGAGGGGGAAGAGGGAGAAGCAGACTGCCCTGCTGAGCAGGAAGCCTGATTTGGGGCTCCAGGACCCTGGGATCATGACCTGAGCTGAAGGTAGTCCGCTTAACAAACTGAACCACTCAGGCACCCCAGTAACAATCATTTTTGACCACAGTCTGGTTTATCCTATAGATGAAGATGTGCCTAACCTCACATTCAGTGATTCTACCCTTACATATATATCCCAGAGAAATTCTTTTTTTTTTTTTTTTAAAGATCTTATTTATTTATTTGACAGAGAGAGGGAGAGAGTGCACAAGTAGGAAGAGCAGCAGGCAGAGGGAGAGGGAAAAGCAGGCTCCCCACTGAGCAGGAAGCCCAATGAGGGGCTCAATCTCAGGACCCTGAGATCATGACCTGAGCGAAGTCAACTGCTTAACTGAGCCACGCAGGTGCCCCATCCTAGAGAAAATCTTGCACATGTGCTCCAGGAACCATGTACAAGGAAATTCATAATCCCATTGTTTGTAATAGTAAAACATTATAAGCAACATAATATCTATCAGACAAAAGAATGGTAAATAAATTGTGGTACATCCATAGAATGAATAATGGCAATGAAAAAGGACTAGAGTTGTGTGTATCAATTCATAGGAAGGCCAGGAACATAGAACTGGATGCACAGCAAGTCTCAGAAGAGTACCTACAGTATGTGATTGATACAAAGCTAATTCAAAAGCATGTAAAATTTCAAAACATATTATCTAAGGATATATACATATATAGTTGAACCATTATGAAGACTAAAATTCATGCATAAAATTCAGAAAACTGGTTACCTGGGGAGAAAGGAGGACAGAATCAAAAGGGGCAACCAGGGGGATTGATGGGATTAGTAATGTTGTACTTAGTAAGGTGGGTTTTTATTGTTCTTTATCCCTTATGTATATTTTTATATAGATTTTTCTGTTCACATGAATAGCACATGCAAATATTCCAAATTTTAATTTAACTTGTTTAACTCAGTTCTCACAAGAATTGTCCTTGTAATTCTTATATCTCCTCACACATATTCACCCCCTGTTGCGTTCAGTTTGGGAAACACTGCCCTAGGCTTTAAAACCTCCTTCTTTTGGCAGAGAGAATCACTCCAGCCAAGATTTGTGGCCATTATTCCAGCAGGGCCAGGATGCAGTCACAGATGCAGAGCTTTTCCTGGTCTGAGAATCCTACGGTATATTTGCACATGTCCTCATCAGCAGACATGGACTGTATATATCAGTCTCACCTTGGGTTTAAAAGTGCCAATCACGGACATAGTAGGCAGCCTTTTGGTCTGTACAAAGATAACTGACATTCAAGTCTCCCATGTCCTTGGGAGTCCACTTTCCCTCCCCAACCTGTCCAGATACACACCATAGGAGGAACACACTCCAAGCCAAAATGCAGAATCTCATAAGAATGAAAATTGCTTGGGAGAGCTCAGCATCTTCTAGGATTTAGTACAGAAGTATCTAGTCAGGGGTGCCATTTTCGGAGACAATTTCTCTGTGCAGTTAATGCTTAATAATCTTCAAATATAAATAGCTCCTCCTGGGCTTTTGAAGTTCACACCTTGGTGGATTTGTTGAGAGATACTTTATAGCTGGTTGCATTGCTGAGAAGCCAATGTATTTCTCCCCCATGTCTTTGCTGATAAAGGACTTTTGAATCAGTGTGATTGTTGAAATATTAAAAGCCCATCCATGACCACTGGACTTCAGTCCCTGATTAGTATCGGGTATAATGAGGTCAGGCTAAGAGGGGATTGCATGGTCTTAAACTGAGTCAACATTGGTTGCTACTAACGGTGGAGCAGCCTACTATACTTTAAACCCCTGGTTTTGAAGGAATATTTAATTTTTGCCGACTTTGTCTTCCATTGTGAATATTGATTTCAGCATAATGATCCATCACCAGAAGAGATTCACTCTGCTGCTCCTAAACTCATATCTTGCAACCAGACATTTTATATTCTGCAAGCTTCCCAGTCCTCAGCAACCCAGCGTACTGCCGAACAAACCCACAGAGCTCCCTGCTATTTGCTTCGGCACTGGCTTTTTCATCACCCACACCTCCCCCTTTTAGACACTGCTTACTCGGCCCCGTCTCCTTGTAGGGGATACCACAGACACGTTTGGCTCTCACTGCTTTTTCTCCATTTTCTTCTTCTCGAAACCCCACTGACTCACAGTTCCTAGCTAAAGAGCAAGTAATTCATCTGTCATCATATGAGGTGAAAATGGCACGAAGTAGCATGTGCTAAAGCAGAACCAACATGTTAATGGCAAATTTGTTTTCATGGAGTGTTAAATTGACTGAGGTATCTTCACCACAGTAGCTTTACCTGTGGGATGGTATTTGGAGGGCAGGCTGCTGATATTTTCCTGAACCCAAGGGTAGGAGTTTAGCTGGGCAGCAAGAAGATATTGAAATCAAGACCTGGAAAGTCACCCAGACTCTCCCCCTGTGTCTCATATCACATTTTCTTACTGTACATCAACTCGGTATCATTTCTCTGTCTCTGCTCACCAGCCTTCTTTGATCCCCAGATGAGAACTCATGACTGTCTGGGGCTCCTGAGGATACATGAGATCGTCCAACTATATGACTCTCAGCCCCAGTTCCAAATTGCCAGGGTTGCAATTTTGATTGGCCCGGCTTGAGTCAGCTGTCCAATTCACTGCAGCTAGAGGTCAAAGGCATGCTCAAACAAATTGTCACGGGAGCCTTGTCCTCTGAATTACGAAGTTCAGTTAAGAGGGTCATTATAAGCTAAGCAGATGCTCCAAAATGTGTCAGTGTATGCACCTGTGCTTAAATATACAACAATACTTTTTAAATCATTATGATGCATTCTTTCACTTCTTTAACAGATATTTAGTAAATCCCTAACTTGTCAGACACTGTGTGGATTTAGACAGATGAGGTCCAGCCCTCCAGTGGGAGCGATAAGCAAAAGAACAACAAGCTTACAAATAAAACAATAATGGATTGGAATAATTGCTACATAAAAAATTGAAAGGGGGATGTGATAGAATATTTGAGAGGTTTATGTGGAGATGTGTTTACTTGAGGCCTCTTTGAAGAGGTAATGTTAAATATCTAAGGATAGAGGTGAACCCAACAGAGGGAAGGCAGGTGCAAAGTTGGCCCTGAGATGGGAAAAGACTTAGGGAACACAAAATGAGTTTAGAGAAATGGACAAAAATCTAGCCCACATAGGCCCTTGCGTGGCATGTTAAGGGACTTGATTTTATTCTTAGTAGGTAAATGTTGATGAAGATTAAGCAACAGGGAGAAAGAAAATCTGCTTTATGTTTTGAAAGATTACTTTAGGATGAGATTTCAGGCAAGCAGGAGTAGAAGCAGGGATACCAGTTAGGAAGCTATTATGGTAATTCAGGAGAGAGAGAGCAGATGAACCTTTGGACTAAGGGAGGTGGTAGTTATTATTGGGATGGACAGAAGGCCCAGATTCTAGATGTATTTTAAGGTAGGACAACCAGAAGTTGCTGGAGAGTAGAATTTAAGGAGAAAGAAAGAAAAATTGCAGATGACTCCTAGCTTAGGTTTGATTGGCTGGGTGGATGGTGAGCTATTTTCCAGAATAGGCATGCTGGGGTGACTGACCAGGTTCTCACCACAGAAGACGCCAAAGTAAGAATACTGCAACCCCAGATATCAGTGTCCCTGGATCATGATGTGGTGAGAAATTCTTGGTTCTCTCTGAAACCCAAAGACTCCTAATCTTTGAGAACTCCATTATAATTCTGCCTTAGCTGTACTGGTCTCCTTGTCCAAGTTATGCCAACCACCTCCCCCATCAAAACCCACCTCCATTCCAAAGCCTCTCCTCTGCCCTGAGGAGCTTAGAGGAAGAAAGACATAATGTTGAAGCAGTATTAGGAGGCACTGAATAATCCAAATATCAATGCTCTCCTTTCTAGCTTTATACATTATTAGAACATACATATTGCTCGAAGTGCTTTATCAGCTTCCCCCATCTATTATAAGGGCAGGGAGGAGATACTGCATAGAGTTTTCATTTTTAAGAGTGAAACAAACTATATATGTAAAGCACTAAGCACAGTGCCTTAAGCATGTGAGGTGTTTAATACACAGTAGATGTCATTACTCTTAATGTTTTGTTCTTATATCCATTTTCAAAGGAAATTTATTACCAGCTACCAATTTGCTGCTTATACAGAGAGACTGGAAATAAGTTTTGTTTGTCCCTAGCTCTACAGACTAGGAATGTTTAGTAGCAATATAATTATTCAAGCAAAAAATTCTACCACCATGAAAACAGATATCTGACTACATTTGCTCAAACTAAAAATTAAGATGAATTAAGACATAGGAGCTTTCTCCAATTTGTGAAATTATTTGTATGAAAAGTCTTACTGAGATAAAAAAATTACATTGTATTTATTTATACATTTAATTAATTCTTTGTAGAGAAGAATAACATTATATGAAACAAGAACTATTCCAGAATTCAGGTCATATGGTCCTTGTCCAATGGAGATCAATATAATGAGAGTTTACTTGCGTTTCCTGCCAAAGAATAACTTCTTTGGCATGTAGACATAACATAGAGGCTGAAGACAACAAAAGAATGTCTCACTGAGGAATATTCTGGTATCTCTCTTCCTATAAATTTCCAAGTGTGGATACGACAGAATAACATTAACTTTTTCAAGAGGTTAGAACTTGTGCTGTCTAACTTGATTCCCTCTATTTCCATATAGAAATGAGTTCCTTCTTGGGAACCATCTCACCAAATATTTTGAAGATCATAAACATTCAGGGTTAGGAAGTACCTTAAAGATAATGACCCAAATCTCCATCTGGATAAAAAATAAATAAGAAAAAGAAATATTCCCTGCTATTCCAATTCTATCCAAGAACTGCGACTGCTATCTCCACTGTCCTCTATTCAGCCTCCCGTGCAGGAAAAACTAGCAAACCTGCCCCATCAATGGGCTTAGCTTTACCATGATTACAGTGCAATTGCATGAGACTCCCATGATAGGCCTTTTCTTAGTCTCAGTGGCTTTTCTCTTTATAGGAAGTCTCCAGTAGCTTCAATTTTCTAATAAATCAATACATCAAAGAAGCAAGGTGTGATAGGCAGAATAATAATCCCCTAAAGATGTTCACATCCTAATCCCTGGAATATATTTCAGATATATTATATCACATGTTATGGGGGCAAATAAGGTTATTAAGGAGTTAATTTTGAGATGGGGAGATTATCCTATCCTGGATTATCCAGGTAGGCCCAAAGTAATCACAAGGATTCTTATCAGTGAACGTGGAAAGGAAGAGGATGAGGGTCAGAGTCAGAGAGAAACTGGAAGAAGCTACCCTGCTAACCTTGAAGATGCAGGAAGGGGCCACAAATTAAGGACTATGGGCAGCCTCTAAAAGCTGGAAAGAGGTAAGTCAATGGGTTCTCCCCAGAGCTTCCAGAAAAGAACGCAGCCCTCCTGGCATATTGATGTTAACCCCAGTGAGACCCATTTTAGACTTGTGACCTCCAGAACTGTAAGAGAATACTAAGTTTGTGGTAATTTGTTACAGTAGTAACAGAAACTAATAACACAGGTGGGTAAACAGAGGGTAATGAGAGACACGGTTTCCTCCCAAGGCCTCTTGAATGCCTTACAGGGAGCAAACACCCTCGGTGCAGAGCTTCCTGTCTCTTTGGCCCCCAAAGGTCAGCCTCCTACTCTTCAACTACTGAAGGCTTTTACCATAGCACAGAGATGTGAAATCTCCAGAAGGCCAATTAAGGGTTAGTGTGTGAAATAGTTAGGAGGAGACAGTTCAAGTGGGAGGCAATTAAAGGACACTACATAAGGGCCAGGTATGAGGCGACGGAGCACAAGAACACAGTAGCCATGAGAACAGGAAAGTCACCACCATCGGGGTTCCCTGCACCAAGACTAACTACCCCGGAGCCCTAGCCACCCTGGCCTTCCTTCTGTTCTTAGAACTCACCAAGCTCATCCAGAACTTAGGCCCTTCTGCCTGGAAAGTGCTTTCCCCTAATACCACATGGATTTTCAGACCGCACCTTCAGTAGCACCTCTCAGACAGCACCTCCACAGCAGCCAGCCTGGTAGTGTTATACCACTTGCCTTAGTTCTCTTCTTAGCATTTACCAGTATCTGATCATTTTCTTATTTTTTTTTTTTACATATTTATTACCTGCATTCCCCAGCCAGAATATAAGCTCCATGAGAGCAAGGACCTTATCTGGGTTTGGTTTTTTTTTTTCACACTTATCTCCTCAACGCCCAGATAGGTCAGTACCTGGCACATAGGAGGTCTTCAGTAAATATATGTGGAATGAATAAACGACAGTGGAAAGGTCTAAGCTACTCACTGGATATAGGTGGAAAAAAAAGGATGAGTCATATATGGTTTGAAAGATTTTAGCCTTAAATGACTGAGATGGTGGTGCCAAGGACAGTGAGACAGGAACAGAAGGAAAAAATAAATATAAATAAATATAAAATAATAAAGAAATAAAATCTAAAAAAAAAAAAAAGCCAAAGATTAGTTTGGTTTTTAATATGTTGGGCATAAAGTAACAGTAGGAAGTCCTGTAGCTCAACAACTGAACTCAACAACTCCAGGGCCTCACTTGGTGTCTCATCATCTTCTTCCTAAACTGGCTTTTGTTCTCTCCTCCATCTACCTCATCTGGTGACACCACTGTTCAGGCAGTTGTTCAAGCTGGAAAGCTCAGAATTCATCCTGGACTCCTTTCTCTCACTTGTTCCAACACCCAATCAGGCCAATTTTCAAAAACTGCCAAACCAAAATAAGAGCCATATTTTTTTTCTTCTACAAAAAGACAAATAGCCTACATTTGCGGCCTTTTCTTTGATCGTGTCAGTATGCTATCTCACAGTTGTTTTAGGAAACAAACAAACAAAACTTATCCAGGTCCTTCAGAGTAATGCTAACATTTTAACCAGTGAGAAAATAACTACATTTCAAAAGAAATTCCTGCTGAAGAGAAATTTGAAAATAGATATTTGGAAACATTTCCATCATTTTGAAATTTTATTGCCAAAAATAATATAAGGATGTCACATGTACAAATATTTGTATCAGAATACTTTAAAAACATGGGATACAGAATTTGCTTACCTATTTTTTAAGTTTTTAAACAGAAATTCAGCAGATATTAAACCTGTTTTGTTAACACTAGGAAAAATATGTGCCACCTCCAATTAGCTTACAAGAACAACTGATTGATACCAGGGATGAAGGAAATGTACTAACTTGAATTTCAACAAAAATGTATGCATAATCATAGCACAGAACTAGAACTGAGCCTCATCATTTAGAAAGTATACTTTCATTGGGAGCTACATCAGTTTAAGAGGCTCTTGGCATCTGTATCAGCCATTGAACTCAAAAACTGAAATAAACTTAGAGCAAGACCTACAAATCATAGTATCACAAGTATAAACCAAGATTTAAAAAAAAACAGACACACTAAATCATGAGGTTTTGTTTATCACAAGTAAATAAAATAAAAACTACTCTAAGTGTTTTAATCTCATCCTTTAATAATTTCCATTTTGGAGTATGTTTTTGAGTGGGCACAATATATTCATGCAGTAATAAATATGTAATTTATTTGAAAAATAGCTACATTGGGAGTGTGTGGCTGAGATTTCCTTACCCACAGGATGCCAATCACTGCTCTATGAAGCCAGAGGAATCGCCATAAAATACACGTGGGCCCGCAGTGTGGAAACCCTTCCATGGCTTCCCAGTCTACACAGCCACAGTCCTGTCATGACCAACAAGAGGAGTGAAATACACTCATGGATGTGTCCTATCCCCTGGGTGTATGCAGATTTGACGAAACCCCAAAATACCGGTAAGGAGATAAGGTGCGAAAATAATTTGTTAATACAATGTCTACTAGCTTGCAGCTTGGATGAGGTGAGCAGAGAGTTATCCTCAAGTCCTGGCTTCTAGCCCTAGCTCAGTCCCTTTCTTTCTCTATTTCTTTCTTTCAAGAAAACATATGGAATACCAGTGGGGGAGAGTCACCATATTATAGGGATAACCTTGAGTTTGCTCTAATTTAAGATTTTTAAGAAGTAAAGTCATCACAAATCTAATACTTTATTATTAGTAACACATTATTTGGCTGCTCCCTGGTGAGTGAAAAAGCCTCTTACGGCATCAAATCTCAACCCTTAGCAGCATTCTTGACCGTGCTGTTCTCTGAGGTCTCACCTCCTACCAACTCTGTTGCCTGCACATAACATACTATTTCTTACCTTGTTCATATAGTCCCCTATGCCCAAAATGTACTCACTCCCCATCCCCATCTAGCTAACTTCTATTCTTCTGTTAAAACTAAATTCAAACCACCTCTTCCAGGAAGTCTTCTCTGACCGACTGCAGGCTAACTTTGCTGGCCCTCCTTTATGTTCCTGTCAATTCTTTTTGCATGACTCTCTCACTGTACCAGAATTATCTATTTATGGGCTGGTTATCCCCCCCAGACTGTGAGCTTTCTTTTAAGCCAAGGATAGAGACTTACTGGTAAGCACAGTGCCCAGAATGTAGCAGGCATTCCATAGATGTTTGCTGAATGAGTGAGAGAGTGAAAGAACATGTGAATCATAGAGCATATGTAAGCCATTGGACTTTTTTATGTAAGTATTTAGGACTGACAGAATCAAAGGTCGTTCTAGGACAAAACATTTACACTTAATTACTGATCCTTCATTGCTTAAGAATATGACTCCAATAAGAAATTTTCAAAGAATGAGAAATTAAAAGGGGAGGTAAGGCAGTGAAAAGACAGAGGAGAGGAGAGAACCTTGGATGGTTCCACTCTCCTTAACAAGGCCACTTTTCCCCTTCACAGGAATCACCACAGAGCAAAGATCTCTGAGGTAATCTGTAGCTGGAGAGGGTTGGAAACCAACAGACTGTCAGACATTAATCCTGTAGTTGCTATATTGTCCAGAGGTCTGAGGGATTCCAGAGAAGACAGGAAATATGGACAGTAGAGAGGGAGGGGCTCTCAGGGAACCCCCAACTGTGGCTATTTTCCAACAGGTATGAGACTATTTCCATTTCTTAACAATTGGGACAGCCACACCAGTGACTATCAGTTTACTATCAGATTGTCTATAGGTAAATCAGGTAATATTATCTATACTTCTGTATGTCTAGGGAGAATAATGGCTTCTTTAAGAGATGGCAGGTTTTATTAGCTCTTGACATTTGAGAATTTTCTCAGAACTTGGGTGGATAGAACAAGCTCTAAACGAACCCTGAGTGATTTTTGTCCCCCCACTCTTTTAGTTCCCTTTAACAACTTGCCTGTAATTGTGTTGGGTAGTTCTGCTCTTCCCCTTTGCAATGAAATGAAAGCTGATTCAGGCCTTACCACGTGAGGGACTTTTACTCACAACAAGCATAGTTTTACATTTATTTGCATTCTCTGCTTCCTCCTTTGTGTAACTGGAAGAGATTTTGATTCAGTCCTTAACCTAGTTTTTACAGAGCCTCTACCAAATGCCTCAGACCCAAACACACTCCATCACTCTTGGCAAAATAAATGGGCTTTCATCAGAAATGATCACTTCTCCCAGAGAGAGTTTCTATGCTTCCAGCACTTGATGGGTTTTTTTCCTTCCCACCTAATGGATTTATTTCTCACTTGATTGTTCTTTCCACGTTAAGTATAAGCTGCAGCCTTTCTCACACGGAGCTCATTCAGTGTTTTCATTTTCTAGGATTGATTCACTCTCAGAAATGAAAGGTGGGGGGCTCTGAAACCATCTCTGAAATGACCCAAAATAGCTGCAGTGTGCAAAGCAGCTGATTAAATTATTTTGAAGAGCTGATGAATGCTTTAAAAATCTCTGCACTGAATGCAATTACCAATGTTTTTCAAAGTGCACTTTGAGGCCACCTGCATCTCAACCACCCTCATGTTTGTTAAACATGTAAAGTCCCAGGTTCCATCAAAGGACTATATTTTTCATGGTAAGGGCTGGAAATCCGCACTTTAAAAAACCCAAACTTTTAATAAAGTATAATAGACATGCAAAGAAGTACACATACCCTAAGTGGACACCTTGCTGAAGTTTCACAACTAAACCCATCTGTAAAACCAGCGGTCAAATCAAGAGACACAATATCACCTTCCCAGGTTGTTCTCTTTCAGGCACAACCTATTCCCCTACTCCAGTGTTAACTAGTATCTTAACTTCTAAAGCCAGAGATTAGTTTCTTTTGTTGTTTTTTGGCTTTGGGGATTTTTTTGGGGGGGGGGACTCCCTATAAATGGAATCATACAGTATGCATTCTTTTGTGTCTGGCATCTTTCACCAGTTATATTTGTGGGATTCATCTATATTGTTGCATGTGGCTGTAGATTGTTCATTCTCTTTGACTAAATTGTATTTCACTGTGTAATTAGACCAAAATGTATGTGTTCATTTGATTTAAATCTGAATTACAATGAAATATTTCTACGGAACCACCAGAATAAGCTAAAATTAAAACAGAAAATACCTAAGTGTTGGTGAGGTTGTGGGACAACAAAAACTCTTACACACTGACAGAGGGGACTCTGGAACACTTTGCGGCAGTATCTCCTAATGCTGAATATATGGCTAATTGGTGATACAGAAATTACACCCCCACATACATGCCCAACAGAAACACATACATATGTTTATCACAAAGACACAAACTAGAATGTTCACTGCTGTTCATAATAGGAAAGAACTTGGTACTACCTAACAGTCCATCAACAGTTGAGCCATATCTGCATTTTAACAAGTGCACCAGTTGATTCTTTTTTTTTTTTTTAAGATTTTATTTATTTATTTTAAAGAGAGGGAGAAACATGGGGGGCGGGGTGGCTGCTAAAGGAGAGGGAGGAGCAGGCTCCCCGCTGAGCAAGAAGCCTGATATGGGACTCAATCCTGGGACTCCAGGATCATGACCTGAGCCGAAGGCAGATGTTTAACTGACTGAGCCACCCAGGTGCCCTCACCAGCTGATTCTTATACACACAGAAACTTTGAAAATCTTTGAATTTGATATTCTTAAGATTTACTTTGAGAATAAGCCTAGGAATTTTAGCAATTATAAAAATCCATAAGGTCAATAGTTTTGAATTTGTCAAAGAAAAAATATTTTTTCATCATTAAACTTACAACAGGGCTTCAAGTAGAAGTTAATACTTAAGCACCATATACATTTCCCCATTACTTCGAAAGCTGAGTACTTCAGAAAAGAATGTTTCAAAAAATGTGTTAAAATTTTAATTGTGTTTTCACAGCCATGGACTTAGGGCAGCTGCTGCTACTCTTCAATCACACTATCACTGTTGTGAATGAATATTTCATATACTGCTGTTTTCCCATGAAGTTCCTTTGATTAAATAAAAACTGGGATTTGTAAGCTCAAGAAATAACTGAAAAAACTCAGTTCTTAGAAACTTTGACAGGAAGCAATTGAGCAGACCCTTACTCTTAAGTCATACATAAGAGTTTATTGTGTACTGGTGGCAGCTGGCAGATTTGGAATAATCACCTTACGTAAGGGACTACCCTTAGGATAAACAGACTTAAATAACATACACATAACTCAGTAAGTACTCCTGAGGAGGTGGAAAAATATCCAGAAGTAAACCACCTTAAAGATAAACAAAGAAACAGCCATTCTTATTCCTCACAATTTTCACGGACTAAAAATGGTCTAAATAAACCCCCAACGCAAACTATTTGGAATCACCAAATGTTTAGAACTGAAAAAGACCTTAAAGGACATCTACAAAGAGGAAAGGAGACACTTACCACGGATATAATCAAGTAATCAAAATTATACATGGCTTTGATTTTGCTTTTTAATTTTTTTATTGAAGTATAATTGATATACAATATCCTATTAGTTTCAGGTTATGTCATAGTGATTTGACACTCTTACACATTATGAAATGATCCCCATGATAAATCTTGTTAGCATGTGTCACCATACAAAGTTATTACAGTATTGATTATATTCTCTGTGCCATATATTGGAAAATCTTAAAATTTTCCCCACGAAATTGGGAGATGGCTTTGATTTTAAAAGAATTCTCTATAGCCAAATTCTTAGGCACTCAATAAAGTGACTAAAGTAACTTAACAGTTACTAAAGAAGCACCAAAAACCTAAGGAAAATTTAGTATCTCCAGGTGTAAGCCATGAACATGCCTTTCTTTTAAAACTAGAACTATCATAGATATTGTTCTTTCTGTTAGACTTATAATGGACTATATGGAGGTAATCTTCCAAATTACAAGGTGCAAGAGCCTACTAGTAGGCACTAATATCTTTTTTTTTATATAAACATATAATGTATTTTTATCCCCAGGGGTACAGGTCTGTGAATCCCCAGGTTTACACACTTCACAGCACTCACCATAGCACATACCCTCCCCAATGTCCATAACCCCACCACCCTCTCCCAACCCCCCTCCCCCCAGCAACCCTCAGTTTGTTTTGTGAGATTAAGAGTCACTTATGGTTTGTCTCCCTCCCAATCCCATCTTGTTTCATCTATTCTTCTCCTACCTCCCTAACCCCCCATGTTGCATCTCCACGTCCTCATATCAGGGAGATCATATGATAGTTGTCTTTCTCCAACTGACTTATTTCGCTAAGCATAATACCCTCTAGTTCCATCCACGTCGTCGCAAATGGCAAGATTTCATTTCTTTTGATGGCTGCATAGTATTCCATTGTGTATATATACCACATCATCTTTATCCATTCATCTGTTGATGGACATCTAGGTTCTTTCCATAGTTTGGCTATTGTAGACATTGCTGCTATAAACATTCGGGTGTACACGCCCCTTCAGATCACGTTTGTATCTTTAGGGTAAATACCCAGTAGTGCAATTGCTGGGTCATAGGATAGCTCTATTTTCAACTTTTTGAGGAACCTCCATGCTTTTTTCCAGAGTGGTTGCACCAGCTTGCATTCCCACCAACAGTGTAGGAGGGTTCCCCTTTCTCTGCGTCCTCACCAGCATCTGTCATTTCCTGACTTGTTCAGTTTAGTCATTCTGACTGGTGTGAGGTGGTATCTCATCGTGGTTTTGATTTGTATTTCCCTGATGCCGAGTGATGTGGAGCACTTTTTCATGTGTCTGTTGGCCATCTGGATGTCTTCTTTGCAGAAATGTCTGTTCAAGTTCTCTGTCCATTTCTTGATTGGGTTATTTGTTCTTTGGGTGTTGAGTTTGCTAAGTTCTTTATAGATTTTGGACACTAGCCCTTTATCTGATATGTCGTTTGCAAATATCTTCTCCCATTCTGTCAGTTGTCTTTTGGTTTTGTTAACTGTTTCCTTTGCTGTGCAAAAGATTTTGATCTTGATGAAATCCCAATAGTTCATTTTTGCCCTTGCTTCCCTTGCCTTTGGCGATGTTCCTAGGAAGACATTGCTGCACCTGAGGTCGAAGAGGTTGCTGCCTGTGTTCTCCTCAAGGATTTTGATGGATTCCTTTCTCACATTGAGGTCCTTCATCCATTTTGAGTCTATTTTCGTGTGTGGTGTAAGGAAATGGTTCAATTTCATTTTTCTGCATGTGGCTGTCCAATTTTCCCAACACCATTTATTGAAGAGGCTGTCTTTTTTCCATTGGACATTCTTTGCTGCTTTGTCGAAGATTAGCTGACCATAGAGTTGAGGGTCTAATTCTGGGCTCTCTATTCTGTTCCATTGATCTATGTGTCTGTTTTTGAAGTAGGCACCAATATCTTAAACCCAAGGTTCAGAAGGGCCCAGTGATATTTAGAACAACTACGCCCTTGAGGGGAAGTGTGTGTCAGGTTCAGCAGGTAAAAGAGTACTGTCCCTGGGCCTTTGGAAACAAACACTATGTGTAAGTGACAGTAACATACAAATATGGAGGAAGAACTCCAACTGTGGCAGCAGGAAGTTTAAAGGCTAAGAGTAGAGAGAGGAAAAACAAAAAACAAAAAAACCCACTCCCCCTTCCATCATTAATCTGCGTGGTCTCAAGAGAAATGGCAAATACTTACAATATCAAGAGGCTTATTCACTTACAAGCAGCCCATCTGAGAATATACATCTAATCCACCCTAAAGTCCAGAATATCACTTCACTTGGCTCTTAAGATTACACTTAACTTTCCAGGCAATGGAGTTATAAGGAAGGTGATGGGAGTAGGGCCGAAGGTGATTATAGTTGGCCTGTGCACAAAAGCACTGCCAAGTCTGATTTTGGAATGTCCTCTCTTTGTGACCTCTGAGAACTCCACCACCATGTCTTCAAGACATGGTCTCTAGAATGACATGGCTCTAGAATGACAGCCTCAAAAGGTCTTGTCAAGTAAAAAAATCTCTTTGTTTTGGTAGTTTCTGCAGAGAAAAGAAGTTGACTCTTTTCAAGACAATGAAATGATTTTAAATATGGTGATTTTTTTTTTTTTTTAAGTTGGAAGCTAACCTGGTAGTTAACTGTTCTTTGAGACAAAAGCTTTATCCTCATAATTTAGTTTACTTGGACTGCACAGGAGTTTTCTAATTAAAAATGGTCTCCAACAGTGTTACTAGTGAACTCACTATAATTTCAGGTTTAAAATATAGGTTTGCCCACAGACAGCAAAGACAAACCAAGGACAGCAGCTTTGGCTCGCTGAGGCCCTCCTTCTCCGAGCAGGAAATAGATACTGGCACACTTTGGTTGTTCCATGCTTCTGAACTCTAATTAAATCCACCTGTACTTCTCAAACAGAGCTGATGTGGCTGCCAGCAGGGTGAGGCCAAGCATTGGTGCCAAACAGAACTTGTTATTCTACTGCTTGCACCCCATGCTTAAGGCCATCCTGGCACTACCCAGCCCAAGGCTCTGCCTCACCTTCTCCTTTTGGGTCAACCAAGTAATCCAGTTGAGAAACCCCTTACATTTCTGATAAATAGAGGAAACTTGTGGACTGTCTGGCCTAATTCCCATCAAGGCCACCCTGGTGTGGTACTGTTTCCCCCACATGTTTGTGTGGTATTGGGAGTTGGGTGAAGGTATACAGGAGCCAGATACACATGAATATGAGTTCCTCAAAAGCAGGTTTTTCTGTGTACTTTATTCAATTCTACCTCCTCAGAGCCTAGAACTGTGCCTGGCATGTAACAGGAGCTGGATTAGTTTTTGGTGGGTGTAGTGTTGACACAGAGAAGATGAGAGTATGAATCACAAGGAACTCAGCGACATGGGTCTGGCACTTATACACTAGAAGTAAGAGCAAGGTAGCTGCACCAGCAGAATTCAACACCCCCCCAGACTTTTTAAAAACTAGATCATCAAGGTAAATCCTCCCTTATTAGTGTTTTGTTATTGTTGTTAATTTGGCAAATATTTATTGAGTATCTACATTGTACTAAGCACTGTCTGGGTGCTAGATATACCACAATAAACAAGACAAATTCATGTTTCCATGAAGTTTACATTCTAGTAGGGAAGACAAACACACAGGTATGTTGGAGAGTTTTAAGTGCTAAGAAGAATATAATGATTAAAACCGGAGAGAGTGTTGGGGGAAGAGCAGAATTATTGCTGCTGCTAGGATAGTCCAAGAGACATCTCTGAGGACCAGATATTTGATCTGAGGCCTAAATAATGAGAAGAAAGCAGCCAAGGGTCCTTCTGGGAGAAGAACTTTTCAACCAGCCAGATCAAAGGCCCAGACACACAGATACATTGAGAAGGTTGAGGGACAGAGTATGTAAGTGGACAGAAGCTAAAAGAAGGAGGAGAAAAGTTGAGGTGTGGGTCCTTATAGTCCTTAGTGAGGAGCTTACATTCTAGTTTAAGTGCAAAGAAATTATAAAATGAATTTAAGCATAGGAGTAGGCTGATCTTTACTCATTAAAAGATCTCTCCTGCTGCTGTGTGATGAATGGCCATGGGGGGAACCAGAGAGACCAGTTGGGAGATCGTTGCTGTGGCTTGATTGGGTGGTGGCCGTGGAGGTTGTAAGAAGTGATTAGTTTTAGATACAGTATACAGCTGCAGGACCTGCTGACGGATGGCAGGTGAGGTAGGAAATAAAGTGAGGGATCAAGTGTGACTTCTAGGATTTTGACTCAGCAATTGAGTAGATGATGGGCTATTTACTAATGTGGGGAGTTTGAGAGAGGAGCAGGTGTATGGAATTAAGAGGTTTTTTTTTTTTTTTTAAAGAGTTAGTTTTAGCCATGCTGAATCTGAGGTTATTAGACATTCAAGAGTTTCATGATGTCAAGCAATAGTTGGATAGACAGATCTAAAGGTGTGAGCACAAACAGGGTTGGAGATAGGGATTCAGGAATCATCAGCATATTCATAGTATGTAAAACTCTGGGCCTAGATGAGACCACCCAGGCGGAGTAGCTTTGCATTAATAGCATCTTCTGCAGTGATGGCCGGTTCTGGGGTTAGTGGAAAGCTCCCCAGCATCCTGCTAGCTCATAGCCAGATTTCTTTCAGACACATTCTTGTTTCTCTTGTTGATGAGATGTGAACAAATTAGGGGAAATTATAGGGACAAAATGTCTAATTTACATGAAACTTCAGGAATGATGAAAGTTCCTTTTTTAAACTAGATAATCTAGAGGGGAAAGCAGCAAAATGTAAAAGCAAGCACAAATAATCATTCTTCTCTAACTTGGTTTCAAGTCTGTTTTCTTAGTGAAGCTAATGCCATGTGAAATGCTGGGGGGTGGAGGTAGAAAAGAGCCTCCAAACATTCCTTTTTAATGACACAATTTTCTAGCCAAAGAATCAAGACATCTTGGACAGCAGAACTTAGCAGATAAGGAAAAGGGCAAGCCATTAACATTTAGGTAACATAAACACAGAACATTTTTGTTTTTGTTTTTGTTTTACACTTTAAAAATATCCCATTCTGAAACCTATGATACATTGTTCCAAATATATTTGATTTTCATTTTAAATTGTAAGGTCTCATTGTGTTTACTGCAATAAGCTTCAAAGGCACATCTGTAATTTTGAGAAGAAAACTAAAGCTTAAACTTCTATAACAAATAGATCTAGTTTTCTATTTTGCCACTGGGAAACTAGGCAGACTGCACATTATGTTTCATAACCAAAATCCCCCAGAGTCCTTACACAAAACCTAAGCTGTATACATGACTCTACTTTGAAACAGTGGAATCTTGGGGTGCAGCCAACCTTCACAAAACAAGTCAAGGAATTTCCCATGATGCCAAGGACTCTAGTCAGAGTTTGCAGTATATGGGGGACCATTTTTCCCTCTTAACCATTTCAAATATAAACAGAAAAAAAAAAAACAAATAAAGAAGAGGAAGAAAGAGAAAGAAAGAGATGGAAAGAAGGAAGGAGGAAGGGAGGGATAGAAAGGAAGGAGGGAGGGAGGGTAAGAAGGAGGGAGGAAACAAAAAAATAAATTTATTCCTAGAGGTCAAAGAAAAGCTTAGCTTTTTCCTGGAATCATTAAATCTTGATCCAAGGGCAAAGGAAGTATATGGTTCCTCTCACTTTATACCAGAAAATAACATATTTCCTGATCCTTCACTCTAAAACCACTGCAACATGAAACTGGATCTAAAATCCTAAAAGTTTCACCTTGAATTGAGAATCAATCTGTATACTCTAAATGTTTTTCCTTATGCCTTCTTTTTATTGAAAAGAAAAAAGAGGAGAGCTATTGCTTTGTATATCCTTACTACAGTGCCATGCTACTGCTAATGGGTTAAAACAAGCATCCCCATTTTCTCTCACTCTCACATGGTGTTTCTTTAAACTTGACCTTGCCCATTGCATCCAATATATAACCAAGTTTTATCAAATCTACTTTGCAATGTGCCTGCTTTTCTCCACTCTCCCTTTAAACATTAGATTCACTACAAGTAGAATTACCTTACTAAAGAGCAAGCTCTAAACACACACACACACATTCTTATCTCCCAAAATAAGAAAATTAAAAAATAAAGAGCAAGCTCTTTCATGCCTCTTAACCTTTGCATACATTCTCCCCAATCCCATCACACTTATTTGTTTCGCATGCCTGTTTTCCTCATTTATGTCTTTCATGTTTATACCTTGGTCAAGCATCACCCCTAAAGGAAGAGGTCACAAGTAGAATATGACAATTTTTTTCACAACTTAGATCCTTTTGTAGATTGATTGTATTAAGGATCCTAGTACTTCACTTTTTTTTGCCATGTAACTTGGCAGTCCCCTCACAGTTTGGGTAGCGCATTCTGCCCTACTCTGACTCTGGGTTCTGATAGGTGACTTGTTTTGGCCACTGGGATGTTAGCAAACATAATTCAAGCAGAAACTTCTGAAAGTGCTTGCACATTTCCACTTGTACTCATGTGCCTCACCCATTGCTATGAGAATATGACCTGACTAACCTGCTGGTCAGTCATATAACGGAGCCAAGTTGCTACAGTAACCCAGGCTAAGCTATCCTAGAGCTGTCCACCAATCTCCAGACACGTGACTGACACCAACCTAAATCAGGAGATCTGCTGAGCCATCTCACAACTGACTACATATTCAACAAGGAAGTGCAGCCCAGAGCACTGAAGCCCAACCCAGAGCAGAGTCAAGGGCTAAATCAGGGAGTCCAGTCAGTGAAGTGCCTGCTTTCACTTCAGTTAGTGAAGTGTCTGCCTTCCGCTCAGGTCATGATCCCAGGGTTCTGGGATCAAGCCCTACATCAGGCTCCCTGCATCAGGTGCCTGCATCCAGCTCCCTGCTCAGCAAGGAGTCTGCTTCTCTCTCTTCTTGTGCCTCTCCCCCTTGCTTTTGATCTCTCTCTCTCTCTCAAATAAATTTAAAAAAAAAATCTTAAAAAAAAAGAGCTAAGTCAGGGGTTAGCCAACACTGACCCATGGGCCAAATCTAGCTCACCACCTGTTTTTGTACAGCCCGTGGGGGGGAAAAAAATCACAAACCATCCAATTTCATGGCAGAAAAATATATAAAAACCATTTCATAACATGAAAATTATATGAAATTCAAATTTGAGTGTGCACAAGGTTTTTTTGGAACATAGGTACATTCATTCCTTTATATGTTATCTATGGTTGCTTTTATACTACAAGGGCAGAGTTAAGTAGTTGTAACAGAGACTGCATGTTCTCAGAAGCCTAAAATATTTACTGTGTCGCCCTTTAAAGAAAAATATTGCCAAACCCTGAACTAAAGAAATATTTATTGCTGTATGCCCCTGGGGCTTAGTGGTATTTTGTTACACAGCATCACTGTAGCAAGATTTCATTGACACATTTTCTCTTCTGGAAATTAATTCCTTCTCTTGTCCCCGCAGCAAAGAATACTGGTGGAGTAGCAGAGGCCCAGGGTCAGAACAAAACCACCTCCTTCCTCCTCACCACAATAGGCATGGACTTCATGACCAGGGGCTCCAGGATGAATGCCTGTGCATCAAAGACTGTCATATTCTTCAGTGGTTCCCAGTCCAGGAGCACACAGCATCAACCTATCTGCCACAGTGACCAGTGAAAATCCAAAAGGCCCCTTATCCTGCTGACAGCACAACAAAATCTATCTATAAACCAGAGATTCCATCCATTGCCAGCTGCACACCCAGTAGGGAGAAGAAATCTGAAAGATGAAAGGAAACTGAGTATTTACTTAGATTATTATAATGGATTAAGTTTACCAAGTTAGACTAAAATTTAATTCCCATCCTGGGATCCAGGAGTGGAAACTTGGAAGTAACATTAGTTTAATTGATAAAGAAAAATTAAGAAGTTATATTTTCTTATCTCTCAGTATAATACGAATGCATTTTGCAAATCTGATATGAATTTTTATGGAATGAATAAACAGATGGTAAACTCCCCACCATATTGCCATGTACTGTTCCCACCACCTTCTGGCATTTCTATCCAGTTAAGGTATTAGTCCAGAAATAACTTATTCCTCCTCTTAAACTGCCTTCCAACTTCAAGGAGCAAGGAGCAACTACCAAGTCTGGCTCCCTTTGTTCAGAGATACCCAAACACCCTCCTCTTCCCTCTGGTCCCTTGGCTCAGGAATCTAATAGGTGGTCTCAAAGTCTTAGATACATTTACATGAAGCACACTGACATCCTCCATGTTAGAGGTACTCAGATCTTTCAGTAGACTTCGGCCTTAAACCTGTACTGAATATCTTCTGAGATTATAATGAGGCAATGTTTTCCCCAAGAGAAGAAAAAGTCAGATCCCACATCTGGAGTTTGACCTTTGTGCATGTTGTCATTTCACCCACCACAGGAAACCTTTCTGGGCTGGGCTGAAATGTGTAACTTCTCAACAGTGTGGCTGGTAGCAATCCCACCCAGCTGTGTGGAACGGGAAGTGACAGGGCAATTAATATTCTGTTAAAACTTCAGGGGGCTACCCTAAAGCTGGAAAGATTTCAGGGCTGACTCATCATGTTAAAACCAAACATGATATTGTCTGTTCCCTTCTGCTGACTCACTTGTCAGCCCTAAGAAATGTGTACCTGGGCAGAGCTGCAAAGTCTTGGATCTGCCTTTCTAAGATGTTACCCTTCAGTGCCAGCCATGTCCATTCACTTTGTGGTGAAGTTTCTATAATGAGCCATGGATGTGAGAGGGACTGTTTTATGGGGGCAGATGACCAGCCTCTTTCTTGCATTGGTTCCTATGAAACTATTAAGGATAGCAGCACAACTAACATTCGAAAAGAATCATAGCACTTCTAAACTAGAAGGGAGGCTTAGAGATCAAGGTAAAAGCACTTTTCCTGACAGAGGATGGGAGGGTGTATAGCAGAATGGGTAAGAGCTTTGAATCAAGCATCCTGAATTCATGTCTGATCTCTGCCACTTGAACTGGAATTCTAAATAGGAAGCTAATGTAGCTCTTAAGTAACTTTAAGCCAATTCCTCAGACTCTGTGAGCTTTGATTTCCTTATCTGTAAAATGGGGAATAATTACAGCACCCAACTCTTTGGGCTATTGTGAGGTTTAAAGGAGATAAAGTATAAAAAGAATGCAGTGCTTGGCACAGAGTGCTCAATAAATAGTAGCTATTATTAAGGCTGCTGAGACAATCCATGGAAACCTCTTTCCTGGAAACAGTATAGATCCCCCATGTGTTCATTATTAGATGGGTAAAGGGTAGAGGAATATCACTGCAAGCTGGGTATTGATGGACATGGGGAAGGAAGAGGAGGAGTAGTTGCCCAGGGCAAGGATGGGGCCTGAGTATCCTGAGGAGCTATGCCTTGGGCCCCAGGTTGTGAAGAACCCACATTTTGTACTAGCTTTAGGTCTTGATACTGAAGATAGACTTTTCTTTTTTTTTTTTTTTAAAGACCCCTCTGATTATAAGTCTTTGAAGGCTTTGCTCAGATTTCCCTTTAGGGCCCTGTTTAAATGCACACAGAAGGCAGCACAGACAAGTTTTTAAAAAAAAAAAAAAAAAAAAGGCCAGCCAGTAATGGCATATAGAAACTGATAGCAATATGATACTGTTAAGTGCACTCTTTTTAAACCACTAATTCTTATTCCATAGAAAGTGGTCTTTATGTCACAGTCCTTAAGAGGTCCAACAGCTTGTATAACTAGCAAACCTCATGGTTAGTTAGCAGCTTTCAGGACTTGGATTCCTGGTGATAAACAAAAGAATTCTGAAGGCCACAATCCATAAACTCTCCATAGAAACATATGGAACTACTTAAGTAGGTTGGCTCAAGATTGTTGTTTTGAAAACAAGTATCCTCAGCCAGAATCTCCACCGAGTGCTATTTATTGAATGGTTAGAGAAGGGCAAGACCCCATGGGCCCTGTAGGGCTGCTCCTCAGCAACCTCAAACATTTTGCAGATATTGCTGCAAGCTTCTAGATACCTGGAAAAGAATACAAAATTCTGTACGTTTGTATCCATTCCACCAAAGGCATTGAGGACCCTGCATTCCTTAAATATCCTTCTACAAATCTGTGATTGCAAGATTTTATGCCTCTAATTCTCTCATTTCTCACTCTAAGAACTTTTTTGATTATAACCCCCATTAAGATTCAACAGGCCCCTCTGTCCTTTGTACCTTAACAATATCCATCCAAACTTCTATGATAGATGATTCCAAAGCTAGTATCCTACTACTAAACTATAAGTTCCTTGAGAACAGCAACTTTTATCTGCTTCTCTTCTGTATCTCCAGGATTTGGCTTAATAGGTGCTTGATGATATTGTTGTATTAATAAAATCTAATTAATTAGTTAAGATTACAAATTACTGAAAGAACTAACTAGGTTATAACCACCCTGACCTTTTGAGTCAGAGGTAGAGCCATGATTAGAACTCAAAATTCCCATACTCACTATGATAAGCTACTTCACAGGGACTTCCAGGAAACCCATCATGTAATTGTTCTTGTTCTTTGATGGCAGATTTTGTGGCCACAAAGATGCAAATACAGGATAGCTTTGGGATCCATTGGTCAACATTCTTCAAAACAAGGACAGCCAACCCTTCTGGCTTGTCCTATTTGAGTAATTTGTCTTGGTCCCTGAACAATGCAGACTGTTTTTCTCTCTCCTTTATTTTAAAAGTAATAAGGAGGGTTTTTTTTTCCCCCTCATTATTAAAGTATTACTCAAGGTATTCTGTTTAAGAAAAATGCAGGCTAAGATAAATCTTATGACAAAAACCTAGAAATGCTGGATAAAATATAAATTTTAAAATGTTTTCTATTCAAAACCAAGCTCTCAAGAAAGAGAAATCCTCAAGTACCAGAAACAAAGAGGTAATTGAAAACAGAACAAAGTTTCAAAGTGTCAGCTCATGATGTGGTTGTATTATAGTGACAGAGTTTTTATTATTGATCTATTTACCTAAGGACTTGGAATTTCATGCTCATGTGGGGATATAAGGTAAGCATTGAGCCCAAACAAGCAAGGAATTGGAACGAGGAACACTGCATAAAAGCTACAACCCTTAAAGGTCTGTACCCTATATGAAAGAGTAGCTTAAGTAAAAATCTAGCCATTAGCATAGGGAGATATCAAGAAAATTAAAAATGTATGAGTTAAATAGCAATTCGATACAGGAAGGAAATTTATAAAGTGGAAAACAGATTTGAGGAAATTATCCAGAAGGCACAAAGACATAAAGATCTTTATGGATATAAAGGAAAATATGAAAGATTAAGAGATACAGAAGATAGAATAAGGAGGTCCAACATACATTTAATTCTAAAAAATGGAAAATAGGAAAAGAATGGCACAGAGGCAATCTTTGAAAAAATAATGGCTGAAATTATCTTAAATAAATCTTAGAATAGATCTTAAATAAATGACAAAAGGGAATATTTTATTTATTTTTTATTATTTTTTTTAAAAGATTCTATTTATTTATCTGTCAGAGAGAAAGAGAGAGAGAGAGAGAGCAAAAGCAGGGTAAGTGGCAGAGGGAGAGGAAGAAGCAGGCTCCCCAGTGAGGAAGCAGCCCCATGCAGGGCTCTATTCCAGGACCCTGGGATTATGACCTGAGCCAAAGGGAAACGCTTAACCAACTGAGCTACCCAGGCGCCCCAAAGGGGCATATTTTAAAATTACAAATCTGTTGGTTTTCCAAAGTATGGACCCTTATAGACAGACATACTAAGGATATACTCACAAAGAAGAAAACCATAACCAAAGTAAAGAAATGGAATGCAAAAAGCAAGAGTGCTCAGAGTAATTAATAAACATGTGGGTAAATTTAAATGAGCTTTGCATTAGACAGGGTTCTCCAGAGAAACAGAACCAATAGGATATATATATATTATATATGTGTGTATACATATATATGTATACATACACATATATACATATATATGTATATGTACGTATATATACGTATATATACATATATATGTGTATATACACATATATACATATACATATACATACACATACATATACATATGCATATGTGTATATATACATATATATGTACATACACATACATATACATATATACATATATATGTATATACATATATACAATATATGTATATACATATATACAATATATGTATATGTATACATATACATATATATGTATACATATATATGTATATACATATATAATATATATGTATATATCCTATTGGTTCTGTATACATATATATGTATACATATATATAATATATATATTCATATATATTATATATATATTCATTATATATGAATTTTTGCATAGACAGTGTTCTCCAGAGAAACAGAACCAATAGGATATATATATATTATATATATATAATATATATAGAACCAATAGGATATATATAATATATATGTATACATATATGTGTGTGTATATATGTATACATATATGTATGTGTATATATGTACATATATGTGTATATATGTATACATATATGCATATATATGTATATGTATATATATGTAATATATATGTATACATATATATGTGTATATATATGTCCAATTAAGTTGGACACATAAAATGAACCATCACAAGTACTGAAAGTATTAGATAATAAGAATAAGAGTAATAATAATGTTATAAGAGTAATAATAAGTCAGCACCCAGCCATGGAATAGGAACTGTCCTAAGTCTGTTTTTTTCTTCAGGTTTTATTGAGGTATAACTTACAAATAAAAGTTATATATATTTAAAGTGCACAACATAATGATTTGATATAAATATACTTTGTGAAATGATTACCTCAATCTGATCAATTAACACATCCAGCACCTTACACAGTTATTTTTGTGTATGTCTGTTTGGTGAGAATGCTTAAGATCTACTTTCTCCACAACTTTCAAGTATATAATACAGTGTTATTAACTACAGTCACCATGCTGTACATTAGATTCCCAGAACGTATTTATCTTATAACTGAAGGCTTATACCCTTTGACCAACATCTCCATATTTCCTCCTTCCCCACCCCAGTCCCTGATAAATGGCAACTATCATTCCCCATAGTTTCTATGGGTTTGTTTTTTTTTCAAGTTCCATATATAAATAAGATCATACAGTATCTGTCTTTCTCTGTCTGACTTATTTTCACTTAGCATAGGTTCATCCATTTTAGCAGAATTTCCTTTTATGTCATGGCTGAATAATATCTCATTGTATGTATATGTTAGTGAACCATCTTGCTCAACTATAGCCCCCAACAGTTTAAACCAGAAAGAGACAAGAATGCTTAACTCATACTCTAACTAAAACCTACTGTGCTTATTTCTTATCACACTTTCTTGAGACACTGATGAAGGTATTTTGCAATGACCCAGAACATCCCAACCACCAGTCCAGAAAAGCCCTGAGAGCAATGGAATGCCTAGAAGACCACATCCTGCACATCTCCCTTCCCTGCTCATGATCACAGGCTGAACACATACCAACCCCACCCATAATCATGAGCTCCCTGCCTGTTCTCTTATATGTACCCCCCACCCCGAACTTTTCCTATAAAACTCCAGGTGTTCATCTTGCCAGTGGAGAGGTCAGTTGTTAAGACTTGAGCCTGCCACCTGCCCCTGGCTGCCAGCACCCAAAATAATTTTCTCCCTTTCTCTTTTCCAAATCCTCATCTCTAGTTATTGGCTTCTCTTGCAATGAGCTTATCTGAGTTTATTAGGCAACACTGTTGGCAAATGAAGCCAGGAGCTATGCTTTTGATTTGTCTAGCCCTCTCAGGATTCCCTGGGACCAAGCAATTAGCCCTGGCAGGCCATTTGTTTCCTGGGTTAGTGGCTACGACAGATCATTCAGTAACATATATACCACATCTTCCTTATCCATTCATCCCTTGGTGGACGCTTTCAAGTCAGCCAGGCCAAGTGCTGACAGCTTCTGTTTGCTTTCCTTAGGGCAGTGATGATGCTTCTCCTAATCCTGAAGAGTCAGGCTGGCTTTCAGGTGGGTTTTCTATGTGTGCTCAGTAACCATCTGTGAAAGCTGATCCTGAGAAGGAGGCTGGGGTGGGGTGGGGGAGGGGCGGGGGGGTGAGCACAAGGAGCAATGGGGGTGCCCCTGGCCAAGCTGGGAAATATACACACCAGGTGTTCCCAGCAGCTTTCTGGTGGGCTTTCTGGTGGGGTCTGTGAAGCAGTTTAGTAGGTTAGCTGTTCTTTTGGTGTGATCTAACTCCTGCCTGCTGTGCTCCCAGCCTCTCTCTGCCCTACAGCTGGCAGATCACCTCAATATTCTGGATGGGGTGGGAAAGAACTGGGCCTCTTTGGTAGCATCCACACAACTGGGTAAACTCACTCACATGCTCTCACTTTCCCTCTTAGGGAAATCACAGGCTGAAAGAGTCTCTCTTGGCACTGAGCTGTGCTGCCTAGGTAAGGGGGAGGGGCACAAATCAAGTGAAACTCTTCTTCTGATCCTCTTTATACATCTACTCACAGATTTTTCTCCTCCAGCAGTGTGCTAGAACTCTTCCAACAGATTCCAGACTCCCACAAAAGTACTCTTGTCTGTGGGTGATTGTCAAAATCAGCATTCTTTGTGGGATAAGATGGTAGAAAACTCCTGTCACACCATTTTGCTGACAACACTTTCTTAGCCAAAGAAATACTTAAGTCTTTTAACAGAGAGAATTTAATTGCTTACATAGATGATAGATTTGTGCAGAAGTCAAACACAGAAATGAGGCAACCCAGAGATCAGCAACAGCAAAAAGCTACTACTAATCCCTGGCCTGGAGGAGCACGGCTGAGAAGCCAGTCACCAAAATCAAGACAAGGCTTCTCAGCTGGAACCGGGACCATAAAGAAAGTGGGAGCTTACTTTCTGAGGGAGTAGCAGTTACGGAGCATACTAAACAGTTAGAGATGCTACAGGAGGCTCCCAATCTTCTGCCAGTGTCTTCCTCGGAGTAAATTTACTCAGAAAGCAGAGGCCAAGGGAGCCTGGAAAGGTATTTGCTTGTAGTACTTAGCAAAGTAAAGAAGGGCAGGAAATGGATCTGAAAGCAAAAGGCAGCTGATTAGCACAACAATAATGACTAAGTAAAGGTTTCAAAAAAAGATAAAATTACATAATAAAAGATATAAGATGGGAAAGGAGTAATCAAGTAAATAAAAAATTAGTAAAAATTTAGAAAATTTGAGCAACACATTTAAGAAGCTTCATATAATTCACATGTGCTAACAGATATGCCAGGTACACTAGAATGCCAAGAATCTGTTACAGATATTGATTCCCTTTATCCCTCTGGGTAGTGTGGCAGGGCTTGGTTTTCTGGAATCCCCAAGCTATAAGAAGACTCATCCAAGGCTCCTTGGAGGGTGCCTGGAGCGGGAAAAGGTATGACAGGGAGCTCACAGTTCCTGGAGAAACTGAGCACAGTAAGCAACTGCAGCACTCACTGCTCTGTCACGTGCACTTTGTATACCTAAGATGCTCTCCTACCTGGAGGTGCACTAGAGCAAGCACAGCAGGGCAAAATCCTGCCTACTGAATATAGAGGCCATTGCATCTGTAGGTGAGATAGTGTTCTAGGTGCCCAAGGAGCAAGGAATGTAGTATAAACTGCAGCCATGGGATGAGGGAACTGGGAGATGGGACTCCTGGTAGGTGCTATTTCAGGCAATAGTCCTAAATACTTGTCTTCAGAAATATTGAATCTGTTGCTATACAAGTAACCTCAAAACATTATGGCTTAAGGAGCGCCTGGCTGGCTCACTTGGTGGAGTATGTGACTCCTGAGCTCAGGGTTGTAGGTTTGAGCCCCATTTTGGGTGTAGAGATTGTTTAAAAATAAAATCTTTTTTAAAAAGCCATTATGGGAACAACTGGGTGGCTCAGTTGGCTAAGCGTCTGCCTTCAGCTCCGGTCGGTCATGATCCCAGGGACCCAGGATTGAGTCCCGCATTGGGCTCCTTGCTCAGCAGGAAGCCCGCTTCTCCCTCTGCCTGCTTCTCTCTCTGCTTGCCACTCCTCCTGTTTGTGCTCTCCCTTCCCATAAACAAACAAACAAACAAACATTATGGCTTAAAACAACAACACTTCATTATATCTCAATATCTTGAGGATATTGGGCAGGGCTTAGCAAGGCTGTTCTCCCATGTCACATGAAGTGAATTGGGGTCACTTGGTGATACTCAGCTGGTGCCTGGGCTGGGCTGGAGGGCCCAAGACAGCTTTACTTATATTTGTTATCCAGACAAGATGGCTGGATGGCTGGACTAATCAGGACCCCTTACCTCTCCACATAGTGTCAGGTATTTTCTATGTGGTTTCTTTTGCAAGGTTATCAGATTTCTTACATGGCAGCTCAGATGCCATAAGGCCAAGACAGAAGCTGCCAGTCCTTTTAAAAAACAAGCCTAGAAATGGTGTAGCATCACTCTTCCCTATTCATTTGGTTAAAGAAGTCACAGGCCGGCCCAGATTCAAGGAAGGGGAGCCAGACCCGCACCTTGCGATGGGAGGAGTGTCAAAGAATTCTCAGTCGTGTTAAATCCACCACCAATGATTTTGTTGTTTGTGACCAAGTGCATTTGAAAGATCTTCAAGCTAGAGACAAGTAACTATTCTACTAGTACATTTGCATAGTAACACTTTCACTAGAATTTTAATCACTTTCTATGTGAAACTTTGGATTTGAAATCTATTTACCCTGTATAAGTAAGTGTTCAGTCCCAGAAGCAAAAACACTAGATCAGATGGTTAGCTTGCTAGCTGGCTGGCTAGACAGATAGATAGATTTGTTACAGGGATTTGACCTTATGCAGTTAGGGGAGTTAGTTAAGCAGCCTCTACAAGACTATTATTTTTCCATCTAATTCTGGATTTGAAGCCCACAAAATAGGCAAGATGCACATAAATGAGGGAGAGCAAAGTCAAATGGGAACCCACCAGCATGAGCTGGAACCCACAAGGATGGCCTGGAACCAGTGTCAGTTCTTGCCATCTCCAACCATAATGAAGTATCTCCAGTATATATGTTGATGCCCTTTGTCACAAAGCTAAGTGCACACCTGGCTCAGGAATTGGAGAAGCTGAGGGAAGACCCTGGGTAAGGTGTAGCAGTTTCAGGGAAGGAAGCAAATGAGATGAGCCAACAGAAAAAGCAATGTGTGTGAGCTAAATAAACAAGTACCTGCCCTAACTTCCCAGCATATAAAATTGCTTCTACTTTATTTTACCCTCCAGATCTCATATAAAAATGTCTTTTATAGGCCATCCTGTCAACCCACAGAGAGAGGACTTCTGTGAAATGAAGTCTACTTAGCCAATTTGACACATTACAGAGCCTTCATGCCATATCACAAGAAATTTCTATATAACATTTGTCAGTGAAATAAAAAAGAACTTTATATGCTTTCAAAATAATTTAATGATATATATTTTTAATGTTTTAAATTTTTTTTGTCATTGATTTGGGGGAAGTTTTTCATCTTTTTTAAAATTTCTGATTTATAGAAATTTAATAGTTAATATCTTATCTAATGTTTTACATTTTCCTTATATAAATTAAGGAATGTGTAATAGATGTTTTGCTAAGCCTTACAAAACATTTTCAAATCAATTCCAGCATATGCTACTGTGCTATACAAATATTACAATTTTCTATATGTGCCATGGCATGAAAAAGATAGGAATTGCTGATATAAATCCATATATAAAAATTTCTGTACCTAGTAACAACAAAAAAAATTCACATGCTGTTTAAGTGTGCACTATACATTCACAGAGACAGACTACATTCTAGGGCACAAAGCATATCTCAACATATAGCAAAGAACTGATATCATATATACAATGTTATTTACCACAATGCAATTGAGTTATATAAATCAATGATATAAATCAAAAAAAGCAAAAGACTCCATATATTGGGGAATTTTAAACATGATTTTTAAATTGAGGCAAGATCTTAAGAAACTTCTAGCTTTAACTTATTCTCCAGAAGAAAAAATCTGAATACATTTATGAAAGGAAGTTTTTGAAAGTGCCTTTAAGTAAATGATGGATCAAAAAATAAATGAACAATAATGGGAATTAGAAATACTAAGTTAGAATTAAAACTCTATAAAAATATGTGAGGTTTAGCAAAAGCTCCACAGAGAGGGAAATTCGCTGCCTTAAATACATATGTTTGACATAAAATATTGAAAATTAATAAGCTAAATAAGCAACTCAAAAAATTTTTAAAAATGCCAACAAAGGCAACTGAATAGAGGAAAAGAATAATAAAGATAAGACTGAAAATTAATGACTCTAAAACAATGAAATAATGGAATCCCCAAACCCAACACTGTTCTGAAAGCAAACTTCTTATACAATTTTCAATAAAAGAGAAAGTAAGACTAAAAGATATTATGAACAAAAGGAAACCTAGTTTTAAATATGGTTGATACTTAATCATAAAAGAATGCCTTGGATAACTACATTAATTAGAAAATAAGTAAAATAGACAATTTTCTTGAAATAAATACAGAAGCAAAACTGACTCAAAAATATAGAAAATTTGAATAAAGCTTTGAACAACTAGAGAAATTGAATCAGAGATTAAAATGTACCCATTATAAAACACTAGGCCCATATAATTTTTAGGACTTGTCTACTATACCTTCAAAGAATAGACAATTCCAAAACCATCCAGAGAATAGAAAAAAGGAAAGGAATCTACACACAAATGTATTTATTTCATGAGGCAAATATACTTTGATACCAGAAACAGATATAAAAGTGAAAAGTCAATCACACTCTTAAGCAGAGACCCAAAAACTCTAAATAAAATATTACCAAATGGATTCCAGCAATATATTTAAATACATATTAAAGTATTTTAAAATACTCAAAATTCTATGTTAAAAGAGAAAAATATACATATATTTTGATACATGTAGAAAAAGTATTTTATAGAATTCAATTGTCTTTTCATGATTAAACTGAAAGCTAACAAAAAATAAAGTCAACTTCCTTAAGCTGATAGAAAGTACTTTCTACTAAGCAATCTACAGATTCAGTGCAATCCCTATCAAAATACCAGCAGCATGTTTCACAGAACTAGAAAAAAAAATACTAAAAATTTTTTAAAAGATTTTATTTATTTGACAGACAGAGATCACAGGTAGGCAGAGAGGCAGGCAGAGAGAGAGGAAGGGAAGCAGGCTCCCGCCTGAGCAGAGAGCCCGATGCAGGGCTTGATCCCAGAACCCTGGGATCATGACCTGGGCCCAAGGCAGAGGCTTTAACCCACTGAGCCACCCAGGTGCCCCAAATAATACTAAAATTTATATGGAACAACAAATGACCCTGGAATAGCCAAAGCGATCTTGAGAAAGAAGAACAAAGCTGGAGTTATCACAATTTCAGCTCTCAAGATATACTACAAAGCTGTAGTAATCAAAGCAGTATGGCCTGGACACAAAAATAGACACATAGATCAAAGGAACAGAATAAAGAGCACAGAAATACAGCCAATTAATCTATGTCAAAAGAGGCAAGTACATACAATGGAAAAAAGAACAGTCTTTTCAATAAATGGTGTTGGGAAAATGAGACAGCTACATGCAAAAGAATGAAGCTGGACCACTTTCTAACACCATACACAAGAATAAACTCGAAATGGATTAAAGACCTAAATGTGAGACCTGAACAGACATTTTTCCAAAGAAGACATCCAAATTGCCAACAGACACAGGAAAAAATGTTCAATATCACTAACCATCAGGGAAATGCAAATCAAAACTACAATGAGATATCACCTTACACATGTCAGAAAGGCTAAAATAGAAAAGATAAGAAATAAGTATTGGTGAGGATGTGGAGAAAAAAGAACCCTCATGCACTATTGGTGGGAATGTAAATTGGTATAGCCACTGTGGAAAACAGTATGGAGGTTCTTCAAAAAATTACAAATAGAAATGCCGTAAGATCCAATAATTCTACTGCTGTGTATTTTCCCAAAGAAAATAAAAATACTAATTCAATAAGATATGTTTATCCCTAGGTTTATTGCAGCATAATTTACAATAGTCAAGATATGGTAACAACCTAAGTATCTTTTGAAAGATAAATGAATAATGAAGATGTGATTATATATATAATTAAATATTATGTAGTCATAAAAAAGAATGAGAGCTTACCATTTGTGACAATATGGAAGGACTTAGAGAGTATTCTGCTAAGTGAAATAAGCCAGACTGAGGAAGACAAATATCAAATTTCACTTAAATGTGGAATCTACAAAGCAAAACAAATGAATAATTAAGACAACAAACTGATGGCTGTCAAAGGGAAGAGGGATAGGGAAATGGACAAAATGGGTGGAAGGGAGTACAAGACACAGGTTTCTAGTTATGGAATAAATAAGCCAAGGAGATAAAAAACACAGCATAGGGAATATAGTCAATGATATTATAATAGCATTGTATAGTAAGAGATGGTAGCTATACTTGTGATGACTGTAGCATAATATATAAAGTGAATCACTTTGTTGTACACCTGAAACTAATGTAACAATGTGTTAACTATAACACATTTTTTTTAACTAAAAAAATTTTGTAAGTACTTCCTAAAAATATGTAGCAAATATTGTTCTTAATGATATGATTCAGAAATACTCCTATTTAAATTCCAAACAAAAGAAGAATGCCCATTATCACCACTTTGAGTCAATTTTGTTCTGATAGATATAAACAGTACAATAAGATAAGAAATAAAATGAGTAAAGGATCAGGGAGGAAGAAACAACTATAATTATTTGTAGGTGATATAAAGGAGTTTATCAAGGCTTATAGATTAAAATATCAACATGTATATATAAATAGCATTCTTATACATCAGCCACAAAAAACCAGAAAATGTAACTTTTAAAGTAGATTCCATTTATAACAGCAGCAACAAAAATAAAAACAAATAAGCACTGAGGAATAAATTAAACAGTAGATTTGCAAGGTTTTATGAAAAGAAATTATTTAAAAAAGTATTGATGGTCTAAAAGAAAAGCTAAATAAGTGGAGATATATATTTATTCATTAATTGGAACATTCAAAATAATAAACATCTCAGTTACCCTCAAATTAATCTATAAATTTAATGTAATTCCAATCAACCAGGTTTTTAATAGAACTTGATAAGTTATTTCTAATGCATGTGAAAGAATAAAGAATAAACAAGAAATATTTCTGAAACACACAGAATAGACTTCCATAACTGGAAAGATATGTTTGTTGTTCTTAGGACAACTCAATGTTGTGAACATGTCGGTTCTCCCTAAGTTAATTCATATATTTAGAGCAATCTCAATGAAAATAGCAACAAACATCTTCATTAAGTTAGACAAGTTGGTATTAAAGTTTATATGAAAAAAAGTAAGTATAAAGCAAAAGTCAGGAAAACAAACAAAAAAAGCCAATGGAGGAGAGAGGAAAGTAGCCCTACCATATTAAACATACTATAAGCCTCCTATAATTAAAATAGTGTGATGCTAGAGTAAGAACAGACAAATAGACCAGTGGGCTAAAATAGAAAGCTCAGAAATAGACACAAATTCATATGGAATTTTAATATGTGATAAGGATGGCAACTCAAATCACTGGTACAAAAATTGACTTTATAATAAATGGTACTTGTACAACTAGGCAGTCATTGGGAAAAGATCAATTAGGTGTATGACTTACACTGTACACACAAAAAAACTCCAAATGGATTAGAAATATAAATGGAAAAAAATGAAACCATTCCAGTACTGGAAGACAGCATGGGAGAATTCCTTTTCAGCCTTGGTATGGGCAAGGCTTTCTAACTATAACTCAAAATCTAGAAACGGTGAAAAAAATGGACAAATCTGACTACATTAAAAATGTTTTAAATTACATGACAAAAAAATGAAGGCAAAGGCAGCTGACAAACTGGGAGGAAATATTTGAAACATATACCACAAAATGCTAATAGCCGTACATGTGACAAATTCTTAAAAATTGAGGGACAAAAGACATGAACACAATTTACAGAAAATAGGTATAAAAATCTTCAAACTTCTTCATAATTAGAGAAATAATACTAAAATAATACAATGATATGTTGTACCTTTTAGATTAGAAAAAATTTAAAAACATAAGAATGCAATCCGTTGATGAACCTATGGGGAATAAGCACATTCATACAATGCTAGTGATAATGCAAACTGGTACAGCCTTCTGGAGGAAAGTCTGGCTGTACCTAATAAAACCACATAAGCACTTACCTTTTGACCCAGTAATCTCATTTCTAGTAATCTACTCTGCAGATACACTTCTGACAACATGTAGAAAAAAGTGTAGGCCTAAGGTTTGTCATTGTGGCATTGTTTGTAATCACAAAAAGTTGGAAACAACCAAAACTCTCATACATAGGAGAATGGTTGAATAAACTATGGTGCATTCATACAATGGAATGCTATGCAGCAGTAAAAAAAGAATATGGAAGAGCTAAATGACTTTTTTTTTAAAGCAAAGTTCAAAAGAATTATCTATAGTGCTACTCAAAAAGTGAAAAAAAAAAAGGTAAGAAAATACATGTATCTGCTCATTTGTACAAATGTAAAAGAAAGGTAGGAAGAATAAACCAGAAGCTAATAAAATTGGTTACCTAGCAGGGGCAGGTGAGAACAGAGTAGAAAGAGTGGGAGAATAAGAACAAGGATAAGTGAGGAAGTCCTACTTCCCTGAGGATACCTTTATACATAATTCTGATTCTTAAAATCATGATTAATTTTATGTGTCAATTTGATTGGCCATGGAATCCTAGATTAAACATTATTTCTGGGTGAGGATGTTTCTAGATGACACTAACATTTGAACCGGTGGACTTAGTAGATTGCCCTCCCCAGTGTGGGTGGGCAGCACCCAATCTACTGAGGCCCTAAATAGAAGAAATGACAGAGGAAAGAGTAATTCAACCCCTTTTTCCTACTTCACTGCTGAGCTGGGACATCTCTTCTCATCTTCTTCTGCCCTCCAACCGAGATTAAAACTAACAGCTCCACTGGTTGTCAGACCTTCAGACATAGACTAAATTATATATATAATTTTTTTTGTTATGTGAAATACCAAATATATAAAAATATAAATACACACACACACACACACACACACACACACACACACACACACACACAAACACACACACATACCTGTAGGGTTCTGTTTCCTGGAGAAGCCTGACTAGTACACATTACTTTTCACATACCAAAAAACCCTAATAATTAAAACCAAAAAAACCCTAATAATTAAAAATCAACCAGAATGTGATGGGAAACTTGAATGAAATACAAATAGTAACAAATGAACCTAACTGTATTATAAATGGCTAGCATAACCAAATGGAAGGGGGTGGTAAAGATAGGAAATTATCTCAGTATTTTTGAAAAACAGTATTTTGACTGGATACTACAAGGCTAAAGACCAAAAATAAAACTGTACGCAAATTCTGTACTCTAGATTAGTATGTCTTATTATTCTGAAACCACTTTATATGTATACTAGGATCAAAAAATAATGAATATATTGTGAATAAGAGCTAGTTTCCTCACTATGAAAAACAAAAACAAAAACAAAAGCTACAAAGGAGAGGAGAAAGGCTAGAATGAAACTTGTGATGTTAAACAAGGTAAGAAGGCGTGTTTTTTAATATGTATACATATAGACATATGCAGAAGTAAATATGAATGTATATATTTCCTGTTCCATTTAAATATAAACATACATATATATGTATATATATATATATACACATATATATATATGAGACTGAGAAGGACTAGAAACAATGATCTCTTGTAACGAGTATATTTGGTACCCAGATCTTCATTCAAAATACCATTCTTCAATAAAAGGAATCAGGGTTACAGACTCAACCCTAGAGAAATAGTTGATTCCAGGGGTAGAGTAAGGTAAATAGAAGAAGGTCTGAAACAACCTATGCTTCCAAGTAAGAATGTGCCCAGAAATAATATGGGGATGAGGGGGCACCTGAGTGGCTCAGTCAGTTAAGCGTCCAACTCTTCCTTTGGGCTCAGGTCATGATGTTATGGTCACGAGATTGAGCCCTGCATTGGGCTCCATGCTCAGCACAGAGTCTCCTTGAGATTCTCTCTCTCTGTCCCTCCCCCCACTAATGTGCACATTCTCTCTTTCTCTAATAAATAAGCTTTAAAAAAAAAAAAGAATAAAAAAATAATTTGGGTATGTTGAAATGGCAGAGAAACAACTTGAAGGAGTTCCCAAAGACCAAAGCTTATTCCATTTAAGCAAAAAATAATAATGGTATTGAATTATGACCCATGATTCCATACTAATGACCCATGATTCCATACTAATATAAACAAAAAACTGACGAAAGAAAAGATAGAGAAAGAGATAACTTTTTTTTTAAAACAATGGATTTCAATTATTAAATTTAGAGGAAATTATGGGAAATAGTAAAGTCACCACTACCACAGTAGTAAATGTTGTGGGCAAAAATGTTGCCTACTAAAATTAGTGGGCAAAAGTATGACAAGGATGTTTGCAAAGTTTTCAGGTATCTCCCCAGAAGATATTTATTGACTGCAAAGGGGAAAATAGTGGCTTTATAGTTGAGAAACCTGGCAGACATCACCTTAACCAAGAGATAAAGGCTAACATCAACAGTAATAAGTCATACTGACATCATGTGTCTGCTGATATGATGTGCTAAGATGAGCACAACGTAACTTCTGTAGTATCCTCGCCAAAAAGGCATAACCTCAATGTAATAATAAAAAAGTAAAAAAAATTCCAAATTATGGTCAAAAGACCATTATCTCAGTGTAAAAATTAAAAAATAAAGACCATTCCAAATTACATTCTATAAATAACTGATCAATCTCTTCAAAAGTGTTGAGGCCATGAAAGACCAAAAAAAAAAAAAAAATAAGATTGAAAATATGTCACAGATCAGAAAAGGCTGAAGAGTCATGACAACAAAATATAATGTAGGATTCTAGATTGGCTCCTGGTTACCAGAAAAAAAGAAATTAGTGGGAGATCTGGTAAAGCTTGAAAAAGATCTGTAGATAAGGTGACAATATTAAATCAGTGTTAATTTCCTGGCTTCCATACACTAACTATGGTTATGTAAAATGTTAACATTAGGGGAAACTGAATGAAGGGTATTTAGGAACTCTGTCCTATTTTTGCAACTTTTGTGTGAGTTTAATTTATTTCTAAATAAAAGTTTAAAAAATAGATCTGGGGAAAAAAGGAAAGCAATGAAATTTCTCTCTGCACAAAGCCTGACTTTCAATGCAATTACCTGACTAAAGAGATCAAGAAAGTCAATTCTGATTTAACTCAATCCATTTTTTCTGTTCCAGGTAATTCCCATTTTCTCCTTCCCAGCATATAAATTCTCATGGCACAGACAAGGAAATGGACAACTGCAAGGAAACATGATTTGTATGGGGAAAAGTCAATAATTTTTAACATTTAATATTTGCAAAATTTCCCCCTGTTTGCGAAAAGAAATAATCATCTTAATATTACTGTGTTATGGTCCTTTTTTAAAAAATTATTTATTTATTTGAGAGTGAGAGTGTGAGCATGAGCAGGAGGGGAGAAGCAGAGGGAGAGGGAGAAACAGGCTCCCCACTACACAGGGAGCCTGATGTGGGGCTCCATCACAGGATCCTGAGATCATGACCTGAGCCAAAGGCAGATGCTTAACTAACTGAGCCACCCAATTGCCCCTGTTTTTACAGTCCTAATCTAAGGTGCAAATGCTGTCAGATCCAAGAGTCAAAAATCAACATGGAGTATGATATTAGAAATAAGTGAATGTAGTGACAGAAGCTAAAACCAGAGACTCGAGGAAGCTGTTCAAAAAAAATTAGCCAGTGGCTGTATCATGAGTAGTCAAATGGCATTTTTGGTCAGAAGTAGCAACTTAAGTTACTCTCTCACTTCCATTAGCTTAGCAATATTTTTTAAATGTCAAATATATGGCCATAATTACTTTTCATGTTTCTAAAAATATACCCATTTACCTTGTTTTTTTTTTTAAATCACATTTGTCATTATGATGAAGAACACAAGAACAGTCCTACTGTTGTTCAGTGCTCTGCAGACAAAATGAGAAATACTAATACTTTGTTCTTCCCTATCTGTGACATTCTAAAACTCCTTGTAAGTTTTACCTCCTTTTGTTTAGTGTCACAGTAATTTTTTATTGTGTCTTATTTTCCTATTGCTATATGATTCTCTTGGGGGTAAACACCATACCAGGTCATGATGGTATTCCTAAGGCACAGTAGATATTAAATAAAAATGATGATGGCTTAAGGGCTGGGGCTGATGAGATGTTACAAATTGTGGGTGATGATTAGGACTAAGTAACTAGGTATCCACAATCATTTCATAGCTAAACAGTTAATGCATGTGGTAGGTACCAAGTTGGTATGCTAAGTGGTAGGTACTGTGTTAGGTATGGGAATAAAAAGATGAATACCAATAATAGTATATGCTTATATAGTGCATATAATGTCTCGGGCACTGTTTTAGGCACTTTATAAGTATAAAGTCCTCATAATAATACCATATGGTTATTTTAGAGATGAGGAAAATGAGAGGTTGAGTAACTTGCCCATTACACAGTTAGCAAGGGGCAGGGCCAGGATTTAAATGGGATGGAGATATCTGATAGACTATTGGAGAGCTATTTGCCCCAACAGAGTATGAAGCACATAGAGTAGGAAGAGGGCCTGTAACAATAGTCTAATGCCAACTTATAGAGGACTAGGTTCTTTGGCCCAATTTGAATACTTTAGGGAGAGAATTATATAATTGGGGTGCCTGATTGGCCCAGTCAGTTAAGTGTCTGCCTTTGGCTCAGGTCATGATCCCAGGGTCCTGGAAATGAGCACCGCATCAGGCTCCCGGCTCAGCAGAGACTGTTTCTCCCTCTGCCCATCCATCACCCTGCTCGTGCTCTCTCTCTCTCTTTCTCTGTATCTATTTCTCTCTCTCTCTCTCTCAAATAAATAAATAAAATCTTTAAAAAAAAAAAAAAGACGTGTACAATTGAGGCCTAAAAACACACACTTTACAATACAATCAGGTTTACGCTTATAGAATTTGGTATCACACTAATAAAGTGATAGATAAAATTAAAAAGAATAATGTTTGGAAGCAGAAAGGAGACTACACCAAAAATAGAAAATTAAACTTTCAGTAGTGATGAACACTTTCTCTTCAAGAGGTATATAAATCTATATAAATCTTAAAAGTTAAGCCATGAATAGTATAGAGGTTGCAGCTATCTAACACAATGGGATTTCAGATGTATGGTGTTCCATTTTACAATAAAAACATAGATATTAATTAGGTTCCAGTTCCATTTCTGGCTCATAGTTGATACAAAAACTACCCACCCCATTGCAGTTTAAAAATGTTTACTACTGGGGCACCTAGGTGGCTCAGTGGATTGGGCCTCTGCCTTCAGTTCAGGTCATGATCTCAGGGTCCTGGGATCAAGCCCCACATTGGGCTCTCTGCTCAGCAGAGAGCCTGCTCCCCACCCCCCTGCCTACTCATGATATTTCTCTCTGTCAAATAAATAAATGAAATTTAAAAAGATATTTACTACCAACCATAATGAAAGAAAAAAGTTTGTGGGTAAAATATTCAGAGAAACAGAGAGTACCTCCCCACCAAAATCTAGCAGCAGAGCAGAAGTTAAAAACAAGATTCAGTGTTTCCTAGGGCATATACCATAAAATTTGAGTTTACCTCAGACCCAATTATTGAGAATCATGTTGGAAGCAGAGGTATTTTGGAGAAGAAGAAAAGAATAAGGGCTAAAAGGTAACAATAAAATATTAGGGTTATACACCCATTATATCTCAATAAAGGTGGGAAAATATTAGGACTTTCCAAAACAAAGCAAAAATACCTTCCATAATAGATATAACAGACATAGCTATCATATTATTCCTATCTTCTACTTTTCCTATAGCTTCTGCTAAGTGAGCATAACCAGCAAAGGACATCTAAAGCAAAGACAGATAATCTATGGTTTTATCAGCAATGACCTGGGATCTGAATAGAAGAGATGAGATGAGCCCATCAGATTCCTCCCTCAGGAATCTGAAACAGGATACTCTGGGGAAGTTTCATTTAGTAGTAAGGGCAAAAGCCAAACAGACATTTCAGCAGGGGCCATGATGCAGCAAAGTCTGAGTTCCTATTATGGGCCACGTGCAAGCTACAGTGTAAGGGAGTCAAGAAACAGAGATAATAGGGTAGAAGAAACACACATGTTTTGATCATGTGGCCAGAAAGAGGAGGAGGGGGTAGGCAGGAGCAGCTATGGTTCATGACAACTCTTTGGACCCAAGTGTAATTCAATTACTGTCCTTAGATTTTTCTGAAATCTCTCTGAAACCTAAGGTTCCTTGTAACTAAAAGTACCCTAAGCAAAAAATTGCGTCCTAAGGTTAGGACACTTCTGACAAATCCTCTACATTTCATCTGTAATAACTGGTACTCAGAATAAAAGCCTTTGATTAATCAAGAAGCAATTTGCTATAAAGGGAACTGATTCACTGCTATTTATGTAATCTTGGGTAATTCATTTATTTCCCAAGCCTCACTTTTCTCATCTATAAAAAAAAAAAGGAATACATTTTAGGATTGTGCCAAACTAAACAATAATATGTATAGAGCATGTGGCCCCTAGGCACTCAAAACTTGGTTATTGTCATTTTCATCAAGATAAAACCTAAAATTTATTCAAAGTACTTCCACTCTCTTTATCTAATTGAATGCACTCTACAGCCCTGATAAGGTGGGTAAAGCAAGTGTTACTCCATTCATTTTACAGATGGTTTAGCGAAGATCCATTAACTCCCCAGGACCAAAGAGCTGTCAAGTAAAACACATGTAGACTTGAACACAGGGCTTACAATTGCCAGTCAATTAATATTTTTTATTAGATAGCCTCTCATTTCATCAAAGTCTGGAGAGTGCATTCATGGATTAAGAAAAAATTTACAACCAAAAAGCTGAGAAGCTGTGAAGAAAAGGGTCCAGATTAACCCTCAATTAAAGTGAAAAACCCAGTCCATTAAAGTTCCCTTTTCCTGGGAATTCCTGATCTGAGATTTGCCCATTCTTTGAAACACCACAAGATCTACAAAATGCACACACTTATAGCTCCATGAGATAATGGAAACAGTGGTACTTTCTACGGCAGAAGAAGAGAAATTCATTATATTAGACAATCCCAGAAGAATGACATGAGAGACCAAGCCCAATATAAGTAAATGTAGAAAAGGAGGGAGAAGGAGCGGGAAGGAGGGAGGAAATTATTTCTGGCACACCTAATTACTACAGAAACTCACCTCCTAATCCCCAGGGCAATTCACACTTTTATAGATCAGTATGTCAAATTCCTTTTTTTCAGATCTTAATAAAATAATTCTGAAACTTTCAGATTTAAATTGTGAACAAACTTTACATTAGACGATATGGAATTTCTAAATAAAAGCTAGTTGCTAAATCTTTCCAAAGTTTCTCTTTCATATAAAATATAAAGGTTTTCATTATAGTACACATTTACTTTCTAAAGACTTCAATAACAAAAACTATTAAAACCAGAGCCATGTCTTAGTATAGAAAACCTCACAGGGGCAAAACTTCTACTTCATGAGAATTCTGTTTGGCACCTGGAACATTACGAATACACAATACAAACTAAGCCCTGCTCCCTGTTCACTCCTGTTGGCAGCCTTGACAGGACAATCCAGGTCAGATGAGTTGAAGCACACAGGATTCTCCTTTAACTGCTCTAGGGCCTCAGGTTCCTTGATGACATGACCTCTAAGGTCTCACCTATAACTAAATTTCTAAGCTCTATGAACTTTCTTTCTGAGTCATTCCTTCAAATCAAGTTTAATGAGACAATCAGACGACTGAACTGCCTCTCCAGTCTAATAAATGTTCACCAGTTTCGCATGTCTTTTTTGGCCCCAAAGCCTAAAGTGATCATAGGCTCAGGGTTTAGAGTATACTTTGGCACTTACTAGCTGTGTCATCCTGGGAAAGTAACCTAATCAATCTCTCTGTCCTTTCATTTCCTCAACCATAAGATAGGATGATGTCTACCTCATAGTATTGTCGAAAGGATTAAATAAGTTAATGAGTTTAATACATATTAAATGCTTAAAAGAATGCCTACAACATTTTAAGTCCTCAATAACTATTAGCTGCTTTTATTATCATCTTTCAACTATGTAACATTCCTTAACACATGCAAGCACAAAGTTTATGGAAATACCTGCCAAATGTGCATAAAAATCAAGGACAGGAATGTATGAAACAATGCACTGCTTGCTACAGGCTGCTTCTCTTCAACTGAGCTGAAATGAGCTTCATGTTGTTCCATGGCTGGCCTGTACTACCAACCTCTGCTGGCAAATTCCCATCATAAGGAGACTGAATGGCAGAATATGGGTGGAACTGGAAAAATCCATTCCTACCACGGGCCCTGCATTCTTTGCTGTCTCTGTATTATAGCACACTGGATATGATATACTGCTAGCAGGTTCTAAGAGCTCTGGGGGTGGGCTGAAAAGAGAAAGAACTAAGGGCATATTGGAGGACGTGGCATTCAAGGTATCTCTCCATAGTCCACAGGGGAAGGTCTTGAGCAACTTTTTTGAAGGCCATCAGGAAGAGGGCTTGTGATAATTGAGCAGAAATTTCCAGATGGGAGGAGTGGGATGTGTGTGTCCCTGGCATGAAGTTTGGGAAAACCCACATGGAAGAAGGTTGCCAGAAAGAGGGAGCACAAAATAAGGTATAGCAGCAGGTATATTCAGCAATGTCCAGGGAAGAGTTTAGGCTCATTTTGCCAAGTTCCAGAGAAATAATCTCCAACTAGTGTTACTTTGTTATCCAGTTAGCTGCCTTTTAGTAATATATTTAGACTTTCTTTTCTTTTTTTAGAAAACCTCAAATGATTGCAAATTCCACAGAATGTTTAAATAGGTCACAATAACCAAAGAATGCTTTTTTCTTTTCAAATAGACCCCTGAAACTCTAGATCCCAGAGAACTAGATGTTAATTCCTTCTTTTTCCTGAAAAGACAGAATGGTAAATTCAACCTGTCCCATTCACATCTCCCTCCACTCTGTTTAAGGGCTCTTAGTCTACTGTTCAGTAGAAGGAAGGTGGTTTTTCTCAGGAAGAAAAAAATTCTCCAGGTTAAAGAAAGCTGGATAAGGATTTTTAAAGATTAGGGACTTCTCTAAGGACAAATTTACTGACAAAAATCAGGGAATTTTATATCACTCTAGAGAGATTACCAAGGGGACTGTAGGGATTTTAAAATAAAAACAGTAACATTTAAACCTACAAACCCCACTAACTTATTAATATGGCAACCAATAGTGATGCTCAATATCTGTTGCCATGGCCCAACAGGTAGATGTGAACTTCAACTCAATCTTAGAACTCTTTCATCCATGCTGCTCACATAGAAAAGAAAAAAAAAAATGAAAAATCTAGGCATGATTTCTTTTTTCCTCTTTAAAGTTCATCCTGGGGTTTAGAAAGAACTTGGAAGAAAGATTCTAATTAGGAAGAAGTTACCCTCATTGGGACAAGCACTTCCTTTCACTCCCTTTTATAAGCTATGAGCACATGTTTTCCACATTGTGAAGTCATGGCTTTCCAGCATCTTCATCTGATTCTTGTTTCCTTTTCCAATCTAGGGAAATGAATCCAGAAATTTTCACTGAATGTCACTTTCACCAAAAAGATCCTGATTAAGAATTTTAGCATCTTGGACTAGAAAACTTCCAGGATAGTTATTGCAACCCAGGGCTTCAAAGGAATAGAAACTGAGAGTAAGAGGAAGAATTATTGTAGATAATCTATAATATAGCTGCTATTAATTACCCCCTCCCCCAAATCTGGTTTTGCTCTTTCCCTATGAGCTTACTGTTGAGATTCTGTTGGGCATTCTAGCCAAGGCCATGGGATTTATGACAACATAATATAGAGAATAAATGAGAAAGGAAGATGACTCACAGGCTCTAAGCCTGAGAAAAAGAGAATGCCATAGAGGATAGAGGCAAGGGATTAATTTTAGAAGGAAGAGGATGGAGGTAGGCTGAGAGGCAGTTAGGAATATGAGACTGTAGAGAAGATGTGAAATGCAGCTTCAAAAATAGACAAACAGTTAAAGCCATAAGATAAGCTCCCCTAGGGAGAGAATAATGAGCAACATATACAAGTTAGTGTGTGTATCCATGTACACATACTCATATACATACAGGTTCAAGACCTGGGTGTTTGATGTACTCCAGAGTAGGAGAAAACAAAGAAGAAAGAGAAGAGCAAAGTAAAAAGGACAGGTTAGAAAAGCAGGAGGAAAAACTCCAAAATGTGCCAAAAGCAAAGAGTATTTTACTCTGGGGCAAACATTAACCAAAAGAAAACTCATGTTCTAGACCATTAATGTCATACAAAGTAGACTTAAAGGCAAAATTAATTACTCCAGGTAAGACACTATATAATGACAAATTCAACTTACAAGGAAGATACAACAGTTCTCAAGTTGTATGCAATGAACAATACAGTCTCAAAACAAATAAAGCAATGATTGAAAGAACGTCAAGGAAAATAAACATTCTAACATCACAGTGGGAGATTTTTATATATTTAATTCAGTAACTGACAATCCTAAAAATCAGTAATATCATAAAAATGTCTAGTTATTTTTGACTATCAGATTCCAAACTCTCTATTATTAATATTAAATATTCTTTAATATTATTACCTCACTTATATTCCTCCTACTTGAAACTTTTCAACTTGAAACATGAGCTCTGGTCAAACCAGTTCACCAAACACAATTTCTTGGTATCACTTTATTCCTCCCCTTAGGCTATGACCCCAAGCTGAGATGTTCTCTCCCACTCCATAGATTTTTTTTTTTTTTTCATTGCAATTGTGAGAGAGCCCAGAGCAAGTCTGGTAGGGTAGAGTTGTAGATCTCAGGGGTGGCGAAAGCAAAAGGGTAGGCTGGCTCCAACCACAATGCTATTCCCCAGCTTCCACTGGAAAACTGGGTTTGTTTCTAGACTCCCCTTCTGGTCAAGGGCCACTGCCCCAAGTTTGGGAATGACAGTCTGAAAAACAGATGACAATATGGAAAACTAGAAGGATTAGAGGCCAATTGTGTTATCTCTTTTAGGAGAAAGTCAGTGGCCCAAGAAAATGAGTCAGAGAAAGAGTGGAGTGTCTATCATTTCAAGCTAAAATGTGACAAACAAGGGAGGCACCAGAGAATAAACTGAAGTTGCCAATGATTAAATAAGGAATAGGAGAGTAATGAGAAGCCAAGATGGAAGTTGAGTCTAATGGAGATCAGGTAGAATCTGTTATATTTTTAAGTTTTAGGACTGGTCTCTTGATCTGACCACTTCTGGCACTTAAAGTAACCATGCAGTGACTCAGTATCTTGAAATGAAACCTTCACATTCTGCCTCTTCTAACAGGTATTCCTCTATGAGAATTTAGGCATACTTGGGACACACATGAGGAAAGAGGTATATGGCTTCCTTTTCTCCCTCCTGCAGCTGTATTGCACCTCTAAGTAGTTGATACATATAAAAGGACAAGTCATGATAAAGATAATTCTTTGTCTGCAACTTCCCCTAAGGGCGAGGAAAGCAGACGAGTCAATCACCTTTCTACACCAGCTTGTGGTCCTTGTCCTATTATCCCTGTCAACAGTTTATGAAAAAATATAAATAATTCAAAGCTTAGTGTCAGTTGATAGTTTTAATAAACTCATAATTCTGCAGCATGAAAGCCATTTTGTTTTCTCATTTTATTTGCTGTCTAAAATAAGAACAACAATAATAATAACACCCATCACATAAGATATGCCCTTAAATTAGGATTTACAAAACCCACATAATGTTGAAAGAGGCCATTTTCCAAAGAGCCAGAAAGCAATGGAAATCAAAGAGCCCCAGGACATGTCCACCCTAGGGACTCTGTTTAAAGAATCAAAAGATGTTTAATAAATCATGCTGCTTTCTCTACACTAATCATAGACAGTCCTGCCCCTTCCATGGTCTCAGAAAAGCTGGAAAGGCCAAAACGACAAACATGCTCAGGTATAGTTTGAGGCTGCTATTGGCACAGGCAACTAAAAGAGGTATATTGAAAAGGGTTTTAACTCCTTGGCATTGGTCTTGGCAATGATTTTTTTTATTTGATACTAAAAGCAAATGCAATAAATATCCCAATAATAGGATTACATCAAACTAATAAGTTTCTGCACAGCAAAGGAAACCATCACCAAAATGAAAAGGCAACTTATGGAATGTGAGAAAAGATTTGCAAATCAGTTATCTGATAAGGGGCTAATATCCAAAATATATAAAGAACTCATATAAATCAATAGCAAACACACAATCTGATTAAAAAATGGCAGAGGAACTGAATAGATATTTTTCCAAAGAACATGTACAAACTGCAAACAGGTACATAAAAAGATGCTCAACTTCATTAATCATCAGGGAATTAAAATAGAAACTACAATGGGATGGCACTCACAGCTGTTTGAATAGCTATCATCAAAAAGACAAGAGATAGGGGCGCCTGGCTAGCTCAGTCGGTAGAGCATGTGATTCTTGATCTCAGAATTGTAAGTTCAAGCCCCATGTTGGGTGTGGCATTCACTTAAAAATGAAATCTTAAAAAAAAAAGATAAGAGATATAAGTTTGGATGAAGATGTGGGAAAAAAGGAAACTTGTGCACTGTTGGTGGGACTATAAATTGGTGCAGCCACTATGGAAAATAGTATGGAAACACTTTATGTTAATTATAATGGAATTAAAATTTAAAGTAAATAAATAAAACTTTTTTAAAAAAAGAAAAGAACCGGGGTGCCTGAGTGGCTCAGTGGGTTAAAGCCTCTGCCTTCAGCTCCGGTCATGATCTCAGGGTCCTGGGATCGAGCCCCGCATCGGGCTCTCTGCTCAGCGGGGAGCCTGCTTCCCTTCCTCTCTCTCTGCCTGCCTCTCTGCCTACTTGTGATCTCTGTCAAATAAATAAAATCTTAAAAAAAAAGAAAAGAACCATAAAGAAACATGGTTAATGATATGCTTATGAAGTGTTTGGGGGTGAAGTGAACTGGCATTCACACTTACTTTGAAATGCATAGAAAAAGTAGGATGACTTGCTGGCTAGAAGTGGGAGGAGAGGTACTGATGTGGGATAAAGCAATAGAATAAAATATAGTCTCAGCACAGTGGGAAAAAAACAAAAGTATATAGGTTCTTCAATATATTTTTTTTTAATTTCTAAATAAAACTATCATATTATCCAGCAATCTCACTTCATGGTATATAACTGAAGGAAAAAAAATCACTATTTGAACAGATATCTGCACTCCCAAGTTCACTGCAGCATTTTCACAATAACCAATATATGGAAACAGCCTAAGAGTGGATTAAAAAAGAAGAGAGATATAAATATAAAGCACACACACAATGGAATATTATTCAGCCATGAGAAAGAAAATCCTGCCACTTGGGAGAATATAGATGGAACTAGAGTGTATTATGTTAAGTGAAATAAATCAGAAAAAGACAAACACTGCATAGTATCAGAAATACGTGAAATCTAAAATAAAAAAAGTCAAACTCAATCCAACAGAGTAGAAAACTGGCTTCTAGGGACTGGGTGGTTGTGGTGGGAGCAGATAGGGTGACACTGGCAGAAAGGTACAAACTTTAAGCTTATAAGATGAATAAAGTATGAGGATCTAATGTAAAACTTAGTGACTATAGTTGATAATGTACTGTATTGTATAACTGATCACTTGCTTAAATGATCTCACCAATAAACAAACAAACAAATAAATAATTATGTGAGGTGATGGATGTGTTCATTAACTAGATGGGGTGGGGACTCCTTTCATAATGTATACATCTATGAAATCACCATGATGTATACTTTAAATATCTTCTAATTTGGTTTGTCAACTATACCTTAATAAAATTAAAAAAAAAACAGTTTAAGCTCTCTAAAAAACCTTTTAATGCTGAGTCTCTGGTTTTTAGAGTACTGTCAAAGCTCTGCTGAAAAACAAAAAACAGAACAGGCACGGCAACAGCAAATAGTAGAGATATTAAATAACATTGCGGATAATAGCAGATACTGAAGGAGGGTTTTTCCCACACTATGGCTGATCAAAGGGGATCTTAATGCTATTTAAGAAACAAGGGATAAGGCCCAAAAGAGAGTACAGTGATCCTTTACTTGAGTTCCACCTGACAACAAGACTTAGCACCAAACTCCACATTATAAAAGATCCTGGTCTGTCAGGCTTCCTATGTAACTCAAAAAATGATTCTGTTGCAATACTTGGACAGCTCCTGTGGTCTAGACTGAAGTCCAGATTCTTTCTTGGTTTAATGCCAGTTTTCTGTCTTCTTTATATCAGGCTCTGTGTTGTTTTGTAATTTACACAATCAAATACTGTCTGTTCAAAGGGGAAGATCATTAGAGGGTTTGCAGGAGCCCCTCAAATACTCCATTCATTTTTAATGGGGTACTTGACATCCTGCAAAGTTCACATACATGAGGAAGAGATTGCACAGCATGAAATGGAAAAAAAATACACTGCCTATTCCTCCAGGAGGATGCTGATAATGTGAGGCGACTAGTACATGACATGTTTTATAGGACAGCTCTGTAAATGGTCATGCCTTTCAGCACAAAACAAATTAAAACATAATCATAACCCCAGTACCACTGTTACCACTGGGTGGCATTCTTTGTGATTAAATATATATCACATTGTTTCCAGGACTGCTAGGATAAAAACTGTCAAATTCAGGATGGTAATTTATTTCAAGTTTTGAAAATAAAAGTGATATAACAAAAAATTATTTTTTAATTAACACTTTATACTTAGTTACGAGTCAAATCATTATGATGAACATTGAGGGGTTGTCCAAATATCCTTCCAACATTGTAGTGTCATAGTGTTAAATATTGCTCAAAAAAATAGGTCATGGGGCGCCTGGGTGGCTCAGTGGGTTAAAGCCTCTGCCTTCGGCTCAGGTCATGATCCCAGGGTCCTGGGATCGAGCCCTGCATCGGGCTCTCTGCTCCGTGGAGAGCCTGCTTCCTCCTCTCTCTCCCTGCCTGCCTCTCTTGCCTACTTGTAATCTGTCAAATAAATAAATAAAATCTTTAAATAAATAAATAAATAGGTCATTTAGTAAATATTTTGAGTTCTTTAAGGTTTAATTTTACTCTCAAAGAAACCCCCAAGATATGAAAAGACGGACTTACAGAAAAGGTAAATTGAAAGAGGGTATATAATGTTTACGTTTTCTTCAGGAGTTCACCACAGGATTCCTTCATAGCAAACCCCTGTGATGAAATGGAGAACCTGTTACCCTCAGGTGGGTTCTTGCTACTATGTACTTTTCTTCTGTTAACATTTGGGGGATCAAAGAGAAGGGTGTTTTTTTTGTTTAAACTTTTTTTTTTTTTAAAGATTTTATTTATTTGCCAGAGAGAGAGAGAGAGAGTACACACAAGCAGGCAGAGAGGTAGGCAGAGGCAGCGAGAGAAGCAGGCTCCCTGCTGAGCAAGGAACCTGATGCGGAACTCGATCCCAGGACCCTGGGATCATGACCTGAGTCGAAGGCAGAGGCTTAACCAACTGAGCCACCCAGGTGTCCCAAAGAGAAAGGTTTTAAGGGTTTTATTTTTCTTTCAAAGAAAGAGTTAACCTTTCCCAGCCTCCTCTCTCTGCCAAGCTCCATTTTTGAGAGCACATCTAAGAGTCTGATGCAAGTTGGCTACCAATCTTTGCACCCTGTATCAGAAAGGGTACCTATTGTTAGCTGTTCATAACCTCAGGTTTTTTTTTTTAAAGATTTTATTTATTTATTTGACAGAGATCACAAGTAACAGAGAGGCAGGCAGAGAGAGAGGGAGAGGGAAGCAGGCTCCCTGCTGGGGAAAGAGCCGATGCGGGACTTGATCCCAGGACCCTGAGATCATGACCTGAGCCGAAGACAGCCACCCAGGCACCCCCATAACCTCAGCTTTATGTAAAAACAATTAACCAGCATTAATTAATAACCAGGGGCCTTCTGGCAAGAATTTTTTTATGGTCCTCGCACTCAATCTCTTCTCATCTGAGTCTACATTCAATGAAAAGAATATGAATGTTGGAGTCTGAATTCCAATCCTAACTCCACCTATTAGTAGCCAAGTGACTGTAATATTCTGGGGCTTCAGTTTTCCCATCAGTAATGGGAGTAATGATACCCAATTCATTGAAGAGCAGGAGGAGAAGTCAAATGTTGATAAAACATCCAGCCCTGGGCCTGTTACATAACAGGTGCTTAACAAATGGGAGGTTTCATGATGACAGCTACGATCCTGGGTATTTCCTGTCTTTTTTCTTTCTCTTGGCTGTTTTTTTTTTCTCCTTGTATGTTTTTAATATTTTTCCAGTAGGCTCTCTGTTGATCCAGAGTTCCTTTCTCTTAACCTGCATTTCCCACCATAAACCCCTAATCTCTTATTCTCCCTCCTCACCAGCAAGCTCAGTGGATCAGCATTCTCATCCCTTTCAACAGAAACCATCAGGCCTTTCTCTTTAACCCCATCTGGAACCAGACTATTTCTTTTTTTTTTTTTTTTTTTGCTTAATTTTTTTTTAATTTTTTTTTATAATCATATAATGTATTTTTATCCCCAGGGGTACAGGTCTGTGAATCGCCAGGTTTACACACTTCACAGCACTCACCATAGCACATACCCTCCCCAATGTCCATAACCCCACCACCCTCTCCCGAACCCCCTCCCCCCAGCAACCCTCAGTTTGTTTTGTGAGATTAAGAGTCACTTATGGTTTGTCTCCCTCCCAATCCCATCTTGTTTCATTTATTCTTTTCCTACCCCCCCAAGCCTCCCACATTGCATCTCCACTTCCTCATATCAGGGAGATCATATGATAGTTGTCTTTCTCCGATTGACTTATTTCGCTAAGCATAATACCCTCTAGTTCCATCCACGTCGTCGCAAATGGCAAGATTTCATTTCTTTTGATGGCTGCAGAGTATTCCATTGTATATATATACCACATCATCTTTATCCATTCATCTGTTGATGGACATCTAGAGGAACCAGACTATTTCTAAAGAACAATAGTACATCTGCATGTCATTATAATTCAGGTCCCCTGACCCTCATCAGGTTGAATAGGATGCCAAATCCACAAAGACTTTTAGGGGACAGAAACTCTGTCAAAAACTCCTCTGTACTTTTAAAATAGAATTTAATTATAAAGCCTTTAATGTACAGGTAACTTTTAGGATCAAGTCTATGGTTCTTGAGAAGTGAGGTTCACACGTTTAAAAAGAAATTCTATGCAATATTTGTTCTTTTCCTGTTTTGGAAAGGAGACAAGAATAAAAATACCTAAAATTTATTGAATGTCTACTTTGTGTAAAGTACTGTGTTAAGTGTTTACAACCATTATGTTATTTAATCTTCATAACTATCCTCATAAAGTGAGTATTGTTATCTTCACTTTTTGATGAAAAAAAAACTGAGATTCCAAAAGGTCAAGTGACTTGCCTAATACATGAAGCTAATAAGAGGCAGAGCCAATACAAATCTAAGATTGCCTCACTGTTTATGGCACAAAAAGCTTTACAACATGCACAACACAATAAAATATGTTATTCTTGTTGTCTTAACTATTTTACCTAGTACTCTGGATCGTGAAACACCTTCATATAGGTGGGAGTGGGAGAACTCTGACACCTTGAGCACACTGAAGATGGGTGGCTGCAACACTCTCAAGTTGCCAGAAGTCTTAAGGACCAGTCTGATCCCTTTTTCAGTTCAGGGTTTCCAGAAAGCCCCTAATCACATAGTGGGAAGTTCTTTAAGCTCTCACGATCATATAGAAAGCACTAACTCTGCTGACTACAAATTAATTCTCTTTTCTAGAACTCTGTAGGGACAAAAGTATGGAAAGACTATGGTCTCTTCCATTCTTGGATGGGTAAGCCATGGGCTAGCCAGGTAAAAGGCCAGGACTCCAGTCTTTACCAGGCACTATAACAGGACTGGGAGCTCAAATTCTATTGGAAATATAACCTAAGAATATGGGAAACTGTGTTTATCAGGGATTTTACTGGATGTGGTGGAAAGGAATGCCTTAATAAGCTGCTTCGGATAAGCAAAAGAGACTCACAAGGGGTATGATAAGGTCATGGCTAATGAGCTCTCAATTGTGTTCTAAGGAGGCGAGGTCCAAAGGACTATAGGGCCCTTGTTTTATAGTGTGGGGTTTGCATATTTGAATCCAGAGCTGGATTTCCCAGGAGAGGCTGAGCCTTGCTACCCAACATCTAATCGTTCATTCAATACATATGCATTGAGTGATTACTATATATGTTCTGTTTGAGATGCTAGGAACAAACCAGTGAACAACATGACAATCAAAAATATTTCAATCTTTCTTCTAAATAAATACTAAAAAATACTTAGAGGCATCTCATTTCAACATGTAGCAGCCAACCAAGCTAATACAGAACCCTCTTCATCCTATAAATTAAAAATGACAGACATAATATAACCAACAATATTTTTTACATATTTGAGATTAAAAGAAAGGATATCCCAGATATCAAAAATAAAAAGGAAACATAAAATTGAAGTAGTAACAATGGACCAGAGAGGCAACTGGACTAACTGGACAACTTAGTCTGGTAAATTCTAGGGTTTCAGTAGTGATGTGTGTCAGGAGATAAGGCTTTAGGCTCATTATATGACGGGAAGCTAGATACGAAGCCTCCAAATAAAGCTGGTACCCACAAAGTTAAACATCTACAGTGAAGGGAACTAAACATATCTGTTCATCAGTTGAGGGAAGTCACAACACAAGGGAGGGTGTCTTCCCAGAGCATTTGTGTGAAAAATAAAAAGCACAGGTGTATGTCACGTCCAGCTTGGGAGTTCACATTTACACTGACAGGTGTTAGAAATGAACATAAAAACTGGACCCAGACTGCATGTGACAGCACAAAATGGAAATCATTCTCTAGGGCACACAAACTTTAGAGGAAAAACCATTCCCACTGAAGAGGAGTTCTTGTACAAAGCATACACAGAAATAATCTACATTGAGTGAGAATGGACACAAAAACTGTGGAGGATTAGCACCCCCAAATAGCTGAGATAGTAAAATAATTTGGAATGGGCTATTTAAAACAGGATGTCTACAAAGATTGTAAAAAGGAATGAATGAAAACTATAAGAAAAGAGATGGATGCTATGGGAAAAATTAAGAATATCAGTTTGTTGATGTGTCAAATTGCTAATGTGCCATGAATATCAAAATATTCACCAAAGTACAAACCCACCTTGAGTGCCCATACGGCTGATTATAACTCTGCTTCTATTTTATGATTCTGTAATTTCTTTTAACACATCCATAGAAAAAGTATTCGCCAACACAAAAACAGAACTAGGTGGTATTTTATTACTGTTTCAACGACTTCTCAATTCAATGTATTCAACTTTACTTTAGAAGACACTAAGGAACAATGACATCAATTGAGTTTACCTATTGTATTAGTCAGGATGAAGGCTAAACTTTTGTAATGAAAAGCTCCCAAAAGACAGAGGATTGAAGAAGATAGATATTTATCTCTCCCAAATAAAAGTCAGGAAAGTCTATTCTGACAAGACAGCTCTGCTCGAACACATCATTTAAGGACCCACATGCCTTTCATCTTACTTTTCCACCATCTTATGGGGCATTTTGTTTAATTTGCATGGTCAAACCTAGGCCATGAAAGAGCCCTATTTCACCTCAGGGGAAAGGGGCCAGATCAAATGGGAGCATAAGTTTATTGTTGTAAGGCCAAGTTCTGGAAATGGCACACAATATTTCTATTTCATCACCTGGTCTAACCTCGATGACAAGGCCTCATCCAACTGCAAGGGTATCTAGAAAAAATAGTTTCTAGTTAAGTGACCATGTAACCAGCTAAAATTCTATTCCTCTGAAAGAAGGGGAAAATATATCTGGGGATAATCTAGTAGTATGTCACAGCTATAATTATAGCAAATATTGGGGGGGTGAGATAATTCAGTTTTGGGTTTTTTTTTTTTTTTTTTACTTTTAAAATATGTTCAGCCTATCAGTCAATCACAACTATAGGTCTTTCTCAACTTGTGATGGGATTATGAACTGATAAATGGACCATTAAGTTGAAAATATCATAGGTCAAAAATATGTTTAAGTGGGGGCGCCTGGGTGGCTCAGTGGGTTAAGCCTCTGCCTTTGGCTCAGGTCATGATCCCAGTGTCCTGGGATCGAGCCCCGCATCAGGCTCTCTGCTCAGCAGGGAGCCTGCTTCTCCCTCTCTATCTGCCTGCCTCTCTGCCAACTTGTGATTTCTCTCTCTGTCAAATAAATAAATAAATAATCTTAAAAAAAAATATGTTTAAGGGGTGCTCACTTGGTTAAGTTCCTGCCTTTGGTTCAGGTCATGATCTCAGGGTCCTAGGACTGAGCCAGCATTGGGTTCTCTCCTCAGCAGGGAGTCTGCTTCTCTCTCTGTCTCCCCTTCCTGCTCTCTCTCTCGTTCTCTCTCTCTCTCTCTCTCTCAAATAAATAAATAAATAAATCTTTAAAAAAATATATTTAATACACCTAACCTATCAAACATCATGGCTTACTTAACCTCACCTACCTTATATTATATTACATTATATAGCCTCTATTACCAGAACATTTACATTAGCCTACAGATGGGCAAAATCATCTAATACAAAGCCCATTTTACAATAAAGTATTTAATACCTCATGTAATTTATTGGAATACTGTACTGAAAGTAAAAAACAGAATGGTTGCATGGGTACAAAAAGATTATAGGTATTTTGCTTCTGTACCTTCATGATCGTATGGTTGACTGGGAGCTGCAGCTTGCTGCCATTTGGCATCATGAGAGAGTATTGTACCTCATATCATGAGCCTAGGAAAAGATCAAAATTCAAAGTATGGTTTCTACTGAATATGTATTTCTTTTGCACCATCACAAAGTTGAAAGGTCATAAGACAAATCAAGTTGGGAACCATCTTTATTTGTCAAACTCCTGCTATTAGCCCACTGTTGGTGGTAGAAGAAACACAAAAATGAGGTGACAACTGAAGGGTAGCAGAATATGCCACCCCAAAATATGCTTCTTTGGCCTAAAGATTATTTTGGGCTGATCATTTTTTAGAAAAAGCAGACATAGGAGAATCTCTCAGTACAGAGTAAAATTCACTCTTTTGTAAGGGAAATTTACATTTATAGGCATAATTTGGAGATATTGCAGGTTAGGTTCCAGACCACTGCAATAAAGTCAATACTGCTATAAAGCCAATACTGTAATAGGGTCAGAGGAATTTTTTTGCTTCCCAGTACATACAAAAGTTGTTTACACTACACTGTAATCTATTAAGTATGTAATAAAATTATGTCTAAAAATAATGCATATAGCTTAATTTAAAAATACTTTATTGCTAAAAATGGCTAACCACCATCTGAGCCTTCAGTAAGTCATAATCTTTTTGTCAGTGGAAGGTCTTGCCTTAATGTTGATGGCTGCTAACTGATCAGGATGGGGAGAACTGAAAGTTGGGGTGGGTATACCAATTTTTCCAAATAACAATGAAGTTGACCTCATCAACTGACTCTCCTTTTCATGAAGAGTTTCTCTATAGCATACAGTGCTGTTTGATAGCATTTTACCCACAGTACAACTTCTTTTCAAAATTGGAATCAATCCTCTCAAACTCTGCCACTGCTTAATCAACAAAGTTTATGGAATATTCTAAATCCTTTGTTGTCATTTCAATAATCTTCATAGCATCTTCACTAGCAGTAGATTTCATTTCAAGAAACTACTTTCTTTGCTCAGGTGGGAAAGAGAGGGAGACAAACCAGGAAACACACTTAACTACTAAACTAATGGTTACAAGAGAGGAGGTTTCTGGGGAGATGGGTTAAATATGCGATGGGGACTAAAAAGTACACTTGTCATTATAAGCACCAGGTGATGAATAGAATTGATGAATCACTATATTGTACACTTGAAACTAATATAAAATAACACTGTATGTTAACTGGAATTAAAATAAAAACTTTTTAAAAAGAAGGAAAAAAAACCCCACTTTCTTTATTCACCCATAAGAAGCAACTCATTTATTCTAGTTTTATCACAGGATTGCAATAATTCAGTCACATCTTGGGACACCTGGGTGGCTCAGTAATTGAGCGTCTGCTTTGGGGTTGGGTCATGATCCCAGGGTCCTGGGATTGAGCCCCGCGTCGGGCTCCCTGCTCAGCAGGAAGCCTGCTTCTCCCTCTCCCACTTCCCCTGCTTGTGTTCCCTCTCTTACTGTGTCTCTCTTTGTCAAATACATAAATAAAATCTAGGGAAAATAATGCTTTAAACAATTCAGTCACATCTTCAGGATCCAATTCTAATTCTAGCTCCCTTGCTATTTCTACCACATCTGCAATTACTTCTTTCACTAAAGTCTTGAAGCCCTAAAAGTCATTCATGAAGGTTGGAATCAACTTCTTCCAAACCCCCCTGAATGTTCATATTTTGGCCTCTTCCCATGAATGACAAATGTTCTTAATGGCATTTAGAATAGTGAATCCTTTCTAGAAAGTTTTCAATTGGCTATGCCCAGATCCATCTGAGAAATCATTATCTATGATAGCTATAGCCTTACAAAATGTATTTCTTAAATAATAAGACTTGAAAGTCAAAATCACTTCTTGATCCATGGGCTGCAGAATGGATGTTGTATTAGCAGGCATGAAAACATTTATCTCTTCATATATCTCCATTATAGTTCTTGGGCGACCAGGTGTACTGTCAATTAGCAGAAATGTTTTGGAAGTAATCTTTTTTTCTGAGCAATAGGTCTCAACAGTGGGCTTAAAATAGTCAGTAAACCATTTTGTCAATAGATGTGCTGTCATCCAGACTTTGTTGTTCCATTGATAGATCATAGGCAGAGTAGATTTAGCATAATTCTTAAGGGCCCTAGGATGTTTGGAATGGTAAATGAGCATTGGCTTCAACTTAAAGTCATCAGCAGCATTAGCCTCTACCAAGAGAGTCAGCTTATCCTATGAAGCTTTGAAGCCAGGCATTGATTTCTCCTCTCCACCTTTAAGTCCTAGATGTTTGTTAAATGAGAACATAACATTTAAGCCAAGACCAAAGAAGGTGAGGGAGTTATCCATGAAGATCTGAGCAAAGAGAATTTCAAGAAGAGGTATGGCTGAATTGCAAAGACCTATGGTGGGAGACCTGTTGGCATGTTCAAGGGATAAAAAGAAAGCCAGTAGGACTAGAGAAAAATGAGTATAGACAGAGATGGGATCAGAGAGAATTGTAAAAACTTTGGAGTTCACTTTGAATCACACTAGAAGCTACTATAGAGTTTTGAGCAGAAGAGTGACATTATCTGACTTAAATTTTTTAAGGACCACTCTGGGGAGGGATGGGAACAGAAGGGTGGAAGTAAGTAAACAGTTAAAAAGCTATTGCAATATTGCAAGCGAGAGATGATGGAGGTTTATACAAGAGCAATAATGGTGATGTGCTCTGGATATAATCTGAAAGCAGAGTCAAAAGAATATAATGTAATATGTGAAGGCAAGAGAGAAGTCAAGAATGACAATCACAGACTTAGGGCTAAGCAAATGGAAAGATGAAGATGCCGTTAACTGAGATGGGGAAGTCTTAGGGAGGAGTTGTGTGGGGGAGATCAAGAATTTGGAATAATAAACTTGAGATACCTATTTGCCATCTAAGTGGAAGTGCCAAGTAAGCAGACGGATATACGAGCCTGGAGTTCAGGCAAGATGGCTGCCTGGAGATACTTAATAAAGCCAACAAGTGTTTATGTACAGGTACTGTTCTAAGCATTTTACATATGCTAACTCACTTAATCCTCACAACAACTCCAAGAGATAGTAGGAAATATCATCATCTTATTTCACAGATTGAGTAACTGAGGCATGTAGAGATTAAATAACTTGCCGGAGATCACAAAGGTACTTTATGGAAGAGCCATGATTCAAATCTGGGCATGTAAGTATCAAAATCCATGCCTTGAGCCATAATGCTAGAGTGCAGGTAATAAATTTGGGAGTCTTCAGTATATGAAGTGTATTTAAACCTATGAATTCGGGTGAGATCACCAAGAGAATATGATCACAAAAAGGATCTGAGGAATTTGTTTAAAAATAAAATGGAGTCGAATGGAGGAGACTGGGTAGGAGCACAGACGAATAAGATTGGCCCTGAGTAGATAAATGTTGAAGTTGGGTAATGGGTACATGGAGGTTCATTATACTCTGCTGTCTATTTTGTATATGACTAAACTTTTACACAGTAAGAAGTGAAAACAAAGACAGGGAAATGAAGAGGAATTATCAAAGAAGACCAAGAAAAAGTGACAGTGAGGCAGGAAGAAAACCAGGAGCAAAGTATTCTAGAAATCAAACATTCCAATTGTCTACTGATACATAACAAACCACCGCAAAACTTCATGGCTTAAACAAACAGCAATAATTTATTTTTTTTAGAATTCTGCAATTTGGGTAGGGCTCAGTGGGGGACCTATCATCTCTGCTCCTGTGGTGTCAGCCATCAGACAGAATGACTTTCCTGGACCTGAGGACCCATCTCTTAAGGTGGCTCACTTATACGGCTGGCAAGTTGCTGGTGTAGGCTGGGAGCTCAGCCAGCACAGTCCTATCTTTATTTGGGTCAACCCCCAGATTTACTAAAGATAAGTAGTACAAATGAGAAGTATGTGAAAGTTTTTCAAACATGTGCCTTACTCTCAACTGACAAAAGACCCTTCAAAGAATACTGAGAAAGATTCCACTGATGCTGGGATTGTCTTCTTTATAAAAATTACAGGAACTGAGGAAAATACATTTGTTATCTAGGTCTTTGTAAATGCCAGGAGAGCCTGTACTTCACAGTTAAAGATATCTCAATTTTGTTCACATCCATTGGTCACAGCTCCCCCTTGGAGTTTCTCTTTCGTAAAATATTTTAAATAGCTGCAAGAAGATGGGGAAAGGGTAAAAAGATGTGTACAAATTCTTGCATCCCTGTCAAATAATAGGAAAATAGCAAAAAACAGTTTTTTTCTCATCTTCTTACCTGTGACTCAAAGTAGTTCTGTTCGTGGGTTTTTAGAAGGTTTTCACCACGGATAGGCCAGGTGTTTTTCCTCATCAATAATCTAAGGTGCTAACTGCCACTGCAGCCCACTGGAGTTCACTGAGAGTTTCTAACATGGAGACCTGATTTCCAAAATCCTTTGACACACTTCAAATCAGGTCAGAGGTTGGAGTGCCACTACTCTGTCTCCCCACAGGTATACCTAGCAAGTACAGAGGGGCAGGGGAGAGCTGATCCTGAGATAAGTGAATCACGCCACATGTCACTGAACATACACCACTGGGACTGCTGGGTTATTACAGGGAACCAAGGAGGAAACAATTTAAAAAACACATGGGGAGGAGTGAAAGGCAAGTTTTATCTTTACTTCCTCATTCCTGCTAACTTGAAAATACATGGAACATCTGAAACCAACAGATGTGACTTGGTACACATTTTCCCCCCTTGATACACATTTTGATCATGATGCAGTACTTCTGCAAGTTATGTCTTTGCTTGTATTTTATTATCTGAGAACATATTTAAATAAGCCAGCTTATTTAAAATAAATAACAACAATAATAATTAATGAATAAGCCAGCTTTTCTCTGTGAAGTTTTGTTGTTGTTGTTGTTGTTTTTTAAGATTTTTTTTTATTTGTCAGAGAGAGAGAGCACAACAAGGTTATCGGCAGGTAGGGGGAGAAGCAGGGTCCCTGCTGAGCAAGGAGCCTGATACAGGACTCGATCCCAAGACCCTGGGATCATGACCTGACCTGAAGGCAGATGCTTACCTGACTGAGCCACACCTGTCATCCCTCTGTGGTGAAGTTTCAAAGGTATCATCCTTACAACAGGCACCCATCACTGACACATATCATTAGCTAAGAGTTTAACTATTTCTCAAAAACTCAAAAGAACTGTAATAAGCCCCAGGAGCAAGGATTAAGTCTTTCATGCTCTGCCTTCCGCTAGTGTAACTTATTCAAATCAGAGTCAGTTTATGAGGCATTTGGAGAGCATATTTAGAGAGCAAACTACTACCAAGCAAATGTATTTGTTTGCAGTGAAGAACACGTTGAGTTCTTTTCTTCCTTCACCTCTCCTCATCACTTGTTAGTGCTCATCACCTCTCCTTGGGTTTCTAAGAGATTCCCATCTCCTGAATTTTCTCTGTCTCTTGCCCTTCCTTACTCTGATTCTGCACCCAATTCCAATGTGTAGGCTTTTTTCCCGACACCAAGCAATTATGAAACACCAGCTACATGTGCTATAATTCAACTCAATTATGACACTATCTACCTGGATATAGCAACCAAATCCTACAAGACTGCCCCATCCTCAACTTCAGATGCCAGTCATAAGTCCAGGTTGTCACCCGTTTTTCTTACTCACTGGCTATAGTTCAGAGGTTCCAATGACCCCCTCCTTGAGTTTGATTAATTTGCTAAAACAGCTTATAGAACTCAGAAAAACATTTTACTTACTAGATTACTGATTTATTCTACAAGGCTGCAACTTAGGAACAGCCGACAGAAAAGATGCATAGGACAAGGTATGGGGAAGTGGTCCCAAGACTCCATTCTCTTTGAGCGCACCACTCCCCCTAAATCTCCTTATGTTCATTAACCTGGAATCTCTCAGAACCCCACTCTTTTGGGGTTTTTATGGCAGCTTCATTACAGGGCATAATTGATTAAATCATTGGCCATTGGTGACTGAATTCAATCTTCAGCCCTTCTCCCCTCCCTGGATGTTTGAGGGTAGGACTAAAAGTTTCAACCCTCTCATCATATGGTTGGTTGTCTTGGCAACCAGCCCTAATCCTTAAGTTACCCAGCTCTCCAAAAGTTATTCATTAACAAAATAAGACATCCTTATTGCTCTCATCACTTATGAAATTCCAGAACAAAGACCACATATATATTTCTTATTATAAATCACAATATCATAGTCACTCTTCTTATAGACTCTTCTTGAGCTTCTCATGCTTCTCCTCATCATCAGTCAATGTTTGTCCTCCTTCTACATGCTCTCAGTGACTTCATCCTCACTCATAGTCTTAGATAACCTTGGTCTCCTTACTGTTGCTGTGGGAGTAGTGGCAGTGGTAACAGCTGCAGTAGGTGGAGGAATAGCACCAACGGTTGTGATAGCAGCAAGAGCAGTAAGTAATAGAAAGGACAGCACTACTGTTTTTAACTTCAGTTATTGTAGGAGCCATCTAAGACTTCTATTTCATGATGTTCCCTTTATTACATTCTTCACATTGCTGCCAATCTAATTCTTCCAAAATAGTAATTCAGTCATATGACTCTATTTTAATCTTCTAATAGTCCCTGTGGTATTGGGGATAAAATCTAAATTCTTAGCATAGTATAAAAGGCCTAACACAACCCAGCCCTGTCTGTCTCAGCTCCTGCATGTACCCCTTGCTATAGCCATCCCAAACAACAAGCATTTTGCCATATACAGAATGTTATTTCCCACCTGTTACTGGAAGGCCCTTCCCCTTACCTCTTGCTGGACTCCCAACCCAACTGACTCCCATGAGTCTTTCCAAAAACAGCTGCGCTGGTGTTTCCTGTCTAGAAAGACAACCCCATGTCTCCACGCTATGTTAGGTGTCCCTCCTGTGTGCTTCCTCTATTACAAAACACATTACACTAATAATTATTTTGAGTTTTTTGTTAATTTCTTTATAATCCTCTTTCCTGTGCATTCACTACTCAATTGTAAGCATGATACTCAAGAGAATGTTGAATGAATGAACAAGTGAATTATAGTTCAAGCATGGATTAATATATACTCTGTTCCTGCCCACCCAAGTTTTGACTTGCTTCACCTTCTGTTAAAGAAAAAAGACAACAAATCCAAATTGGAGTCACTTGTGCTAAGACCCAAGTCAGCAAACCAAGATCCAATATCTAACCTAATTGTGGTTTCAGCTTTTCCTAAGAATGTGACCTCAAACCAGTGAATCTAGAATTCCTTGATCAGCACTACTGCGGTAATCTGCAGGTCAGATACCTGCTGTTCCCCCAAAGTAAGGTGATCTTGTCTGAAACAATCTACTTTCTGTTAGAATCTTACTTTCCCCCCTTCTGAGTACAAAAGTCTTCCTTTTTTTTTTTTTTTTAAGTAGTCTCCATGCTCAGTGTGGAGCCCAATGCAGGGCTTAAACTCACAACCCTGGGAACAAGACCTGAGCTAAATCAAGAGTCAGATGCTTAAACAATTGAGTCATCCAGGCACCCCAAAATTCTTCCATCTTGTATAGCTCCTTGAGCTCCTTTCTATTTGCTAGATAAGATGCTACCTGATTCACGAATTGTTAAATAAAGCCAATTAGATCTTCAAATTCACTCAGTTTAATTTTGTATTTTGACACTCCTCAGGCTGCTTATAGTCTAGAGAGGAAGACAGAAATGTAGGTAGATCATCTTAGTATAATAACTTCAGAGAAGTCATTCAGGAACCCCTCAGGTTCATCCAGGAATCCCACATTAACAACCCATTAAATAATAAGGAAATGAACACACAGGGTAAATGAGAGAACATCATTTTTCAATGGCATACAGCATCAGAGCCCTGACAGAGCTTTTGCTTTATAAAATAAAGGTTGAAGAGTACAGGTCATACCTGCCCTCCAGACTGACAGCAACCTTTAGAAAAAGATCACTCAACCAGGTTTGAGTGTACTTAGTCAAGGACAAGGTAAGGTATCTGGTAAAATGCTTTGTAGTAACTCTCTGCTTTTCTCAAATTTACCAACTTCATAAACTTTATTTTTAAAAAGTTACATACTAGCTTTCTATGCTTTGGGCTTTATTCATATAAAACCTTGAGAGTCTCTTTCTGGGTCCTCTGTGCTCTGGCCATTTTCTATGGGAAGTTTCCATTCTGGCTCTCTGGTCCTGCCTCCCTCATTTGGTTTCTACTTCCTCTGATCCTACTCTTAGCAATCTAATCCACATAGTGTACAGCTTCTTATTTCAGTACCTGTCCCAGCTCTGTTTACCACTTTCCTTAATCACAAGCTTCTTCTTCCATACCAAGATTTCTTTTTTCTTTACTTTTCTCTTCTTTTCTTTTATTTTCCTTCCTTCCTTCCTTCCTCTCAGCTCTAGGCCCAATGTGGGGCTGGAACTCATGACCCTGAGATCAAGAGTCTCATGCTTTACCGACTGAGCCAGCCAGGCACCCCACACACCAAGATTTCTTTATCATCACCCCTTCCTCAAACCTAGACCAGACTCATAGAACTGGATAGCCTTCTACCTTCCACTTCAACCCTGAAATGTAATCTCAAAAATCCACCTGTATTTCACATCTATGACTTCGTTTACCGCAAGAAAGAGTATTATAACATCATATAGCATTAGAATCCAAGTTTCTACATCCCATTTCTCTTTGTAATTCGTATGACCACTGGGTGAAAGCTAACCGGCTCAAATGTTTAGAGCTGTGATTTCAAGCTTCTGTGAGCTGCAGAACTCCTCATTCAAATAAAATCTTAGTACCAGCAAGTAATACTTAAAATGCTGACTTGTTCTGGCTAACATGGGTATGAAGTTCCCTCTTCCTCTCACTTCCATCACTCCTGCGAATTCTGAAGAGCCTCAAGGTTGGAAAACCACTGGGCTGGAGCACATTCTAAGGAAGCCCAAGTGGTAAGCTTCATACCACTGGGACAGGTTTCCTCACAGGACATGCAATATCCTGGAAAGCAGCATGACAATGATTACATGGGTTGACTTGAGAAAGACTCCAGGATTCAGAGCCCTACTCCCCACCACCCCCCCCCCAACTCACTAGCTGAGGCTCACTGGTCCATTTACATTACCCCCTTGTACTTGAGCTTTCCCATCTATAAGACAAAGATCATATGAGTCCTGCCTTTTTGTTAAAAGGATTAAATGAGTTCATAAGTAGAGAGAGTTTTTTAAAAATGCCTGGCTGACCCAGATAGGTGGTAAGTAAATATTTGCTACTACTATCTTCCAAAATCATACCTTATTTCCAAAGAGTTGGGGAGCAAAATATAAGTGACTCAGCACAGTCTTTCCTCTATCATTACATACAGCCTATATCAGCAGTCAGTACTTTCCTCCTTTTATGTGAGGTACTACAGATTGTCCTTTGCAAACTATGTCTAACAGTACATGAAATGCTAACTCAGGGCCCTAAAAGGGGACACTGGTTTCATCCAACAGAGTGACTGGTTCCACAAAGGAGTTTACTTCCCAAGATTTACTATAGATTTAGATCAAGTGAAAGATTATACACACTGCACAGTTTCTCAATAAGAACAGACTGGGCCATTTGATTAGATTTGTAAATCTAAGGTTAATTGGGAGTTGAGCATTGCAATTCTAGGAAATAGGGTACTTGGCATGTTTGTATATTTCTGAATCTGTCCCCTCTTTATAGCCATAAACATATGTCATTGATTTATGATTTTCCTTCTATAGGCTTCACCAGGGTAACACTAAAATTAAAATGTTATACACTGAGGAGAAAAAAAAATGATGTAAGTAAAGACAACAGAAAATTAGCTGCTAAATCTTCAGGATAATGCATTTTTACAGGTTGTTTTTAATAATACTTGCTACATTGTACTTTAATCTGTGGTCCTTCAATCTAAGCTAAGTAACTCCTAAGGGAAGAGGGGGAAAGGCCCTTCTAAGTAATATGAATAGGTTTTTCAAATGAAACAAAAAAATCTGAGTATTTTCTTTCCTAAGTTTGTATTTTATTACTTTTTGCTCAGCCAACCTGCAGGGAATGTAGACAGTGTAGATACTGACTCTACTTCCCTGAGTACCTGAGGTTCTTCAGGCTCAGCCTGAGTCAGACTCCTTCCTGGCCAGTCCAGGAAATGTAGGAATAGCTTTGTCAGCATCTTCATGCTCATGCCTCTGATTAGAATGGAAAGAACAGGCAATGTTACTGTCCTCATTCCTTTATCCTAAATTCTGAAATACAAAAGTCCTGCAACCAAAAATCTTTCCATAATTTGGCAGAAAATTCATTTGGTGGCAAAATCTGACTCTCTTGACATGTAACTGAGTATAGTCATTATTTGTCTCATTTAAGGTGAAGTCACATACATTTTGTGGTAGATATATGACTGTATTTGTTTATGGGGTGCTAACATATACTCCACTAGAAATACTATACAATCTATGGGATATATACCATCTAGCCTTTCTCAAATCTGAAAAATTTTAAATTCCAAAACATAATTGGCCCCATGGATTTAGATAAAGGATGGTGGGCCTGTCCTAAGTATTCTGAGTAGGAAGAGGTCTGATAAGAAAGGACACATTCTGGTTCCAAGGAGGAAACATGAACTACAAATCTGGAAGTGTGGTGTGCTCACATGGATGGGAATCCAAAGGGAGCTGTCAGTGTTATCCATCTGAGCATGAGGTGCAGGAAACCAAAGAAGTCAGTGACAAAAATCAGTCACCAGCCATACTACTTGATCAAATGCCTATCATTGTCAACCAGTGCAAGCTGATGCCCCAGTGAGCACAGAATAGGTGATATAGACAGGCCAACCCCGCTAGAATCCTTATCTCAGGATTGCTACAGATTTTTACTAGTGTCTTTCTTCATTTACATATTCCATACTAAATTACCACTCAGAATTCACTGGTGGTGATGGTAAGTTTAAGAAATCTAAAAAGAGGGGCACCCAGGTGGCTCAGTCATTAAGCGTCTGCCTTCAGCTCAGGTCATGATCCTGGGGTCCTGGGTTCAAGCCCCGCATCAGGCTCCCTGCTCAGCAGGAAGTCTGCTTTGCCTTCTCCCATTCCCTCTGCTTGTGTTCCCTCTCTCGCTGTGTATCTCTCTGTCAAATAAATAAAATCTTAAAAAAAAAAAAAAAGAAATCTAGAAAGAGCAAAATCATTTAATTCTGGTTGTACTTTAAAAGTTTTTAAATTCTGGATTCAGACTACCTAGGTTCAAATTATGGCTCTACCACTTTCTAAATATGTGACTATAATGATTTATCTAATCTCCCTGTGCCTCAGTTGTCTTATTCATAAAACATGAGAAACCTATCTCATACAGCTGTTGAGAGGATTAAATGAACTAATACTATGTGAAGCACTTAGAACAACGCTCAGCATATTGTGAGTGCTCCATAAATGTAAGCTACTATTATTTCTGCAGGTGTCTATAACTGTCTTCTAAATGAACTCCATGCATTGATAATATGTTTTTTTTTCCTTGTAGAATTCCTTATATTGAGTTTCCTAAGATGGTACTATAAAGACATTTGATGGCCAGTATTATTAGCTGGATATGAAGATGAAGAAGACAATAACAAAAAAATAGATACACAATCAAAAATCTGTATGAAGTTACAATCTACTTTCATTATATTGCTGACTATAACATTCTGATGCTGTGTACAGTTTCTCCCCTTCCTCCTCTTTCTTCCTCTTACTAATTTGTTTTGAACCCTAAGAAATAAAATGGAAAGAGGATAATAAAATATTTGACATAAAAATTTCAAAATAAAACCATCAGGCAGAAGGGGCACCTGGGGGCTCAGATGGGTAAGCATCTGACTCTTGATCTCCCCTTTGGTCATGATCTTAGGGTTGTAGGATAAAGCCTTGCAACAGACTCCATACTGGGCATGGAGCCTGCTTAAGAGTCTCTGGATTCTCTCTCTCCCTCCTCCTTTGCCCCTCCCCCACTTCTCTCCCTCTTGAGGAAACAAAACAAAACAAAAACAAAAACAAAACCATCAGGCAGGAACAAATCTTTGAGGAAGTCCTTCAGATTATATTCACACTTTTGTTTTCAGACTACTCATCTCTTGAATGTTAATGCAAATAATATTAACCATATTGTCCAGCTAAGAATGAATTACAAACAATTAATTCTGCATTAAATTGAACTCAATTACTTAAGCACTGTAACTAGAAATCCTTTGAATGATATACCCTTCCCCAATATTCTACAAACCTGTTCCATTCATAGTTAGACCTTGGAGTAGATACTCCTTGACATCCCCCAAGACATCAAAAATGACACCTGTCCAAACAGGAATGTGGGCTATCTCCACCAGTGGATTTGTAATTTGAGGCTGCATTTTCAGTGCTCCCTACCCTAAGTCGATGGTTATACTGAAGAGGCTGGGAACCCCATATATTTACCTATTTCTTTTATTTTTTTTAAGATTTTATTTATTTATTTGACAGACAGAGATCACAAGTAGTCAGAGAGGCAGGCAGAGAGAGAGTGAGAAGCAGGCTCCCTGCAGGGCTCAATCCCAGGACTCTGGGATCATGACCTGAGCCCAAGGCAGAGGCTTTAACCCACTGAGCCACCCAGGCGCCCCCATTTACCTATTTCTAACTTTCTTCTTTGACTATATAATTAATGTTGGGCCTGTTATGATTTTTTTTCTACAGTCAGCCCTAACTGGACTGACCCATATTTGTCTCCGTCATTTTCACCTCCACCCTATTTTATTTATCAAAAGAGTATTTACCAAAAAAATGTCCAACTGAAGAAGGAAAAAAAATCACAGCTAAATGGGGGTTTAAAGCTGAAGAGACTTGAGATTGAAAAACTGCCAGTTCTTACTGCTCACTTACTCACATGAGGGTTTACAGCTCCTGAAATCATGCCAGGACTTTGAAAATGAAAGCTTGCAGTTAGAAAACGATGGCTCATGACAGCAAAGATCAGTCATGTGATAGGCCAAGCGTTTTCCGTCATTGCCTTCCTCAATCAGACAGGGCTCAGAAACAGAGGTTAATCGGTCAGATAGCATCCACGGAGGCTGAGGGCGGCAGAATCAGATTGCAGCAATTAATCATTTAATTGCTTTCTGATTCACTTTAAATGTCTTTTAAAAAGATATTAAAGAAAAACATTATTGAAAGGACATTTTAGACTGTTTAACAAAGATCCAATATACCCTTTGTGAACCAGAAAATAAATGGATCTCTGGCCGAACTCTACGCAATGTTTTCTTGGGCAAAATTTACGTATATAGAAGAAGGAGAGACAGAGTCTCTGCTCTAGGCAGGAGAAAGAGCATGTATAATGTGCTTAGGAAAGAAAGCATAGGTATAAATAAAAATAGGGTTTTTGTTTGTTTGGCTGCTTATTTTTTTGACTAAAGGGTAGGATGTGCAACCAAGGTTGATAGAAAAGCCTAGATGTTAGAGAGCCTGGAATGCCAAGATAAAAGAGCCTGGACTTAATCTGTTAAGCGAGGGGAGCCACTGAAGATTTTTGAGGAGAGAAAACAGTATGAGAAGGGAATAGCATGAACTATGGGGGCCATCAGCCCTGGGTTATAATTCTAACTTTGGCTCTCATTAGCTAGTATAAGCACATCATCACCTTTTGGAGCCTCTCAACCTATACAGTGGAAATGACAATACCATTTCCAAAGTTACTGCAACGTTAAAAAAAATAAATGTAACACACCCACCCTAGGACTAGGTGCAGAAAAAAGTACCTATTAAACAGTGTTATCTGTTACTACTGCTTTGTTCCGAGTAGGAAGGTCAAAGGGGAAGAGATGGGTGGAGGGATACTAGAGAGATCCATGTAAGAGATAGAGGGGCTGGACTGGATAGAGTTCAAATGAGGTGAGAGGCAAAGAGAAAATCAGATAGAAAGCAAAGGCACTACAAAGGCAGAATCCATGGAAACAAGAGACTAAGAAAGATTAACTTCCTCGAAACCATTTGACAATGACTGGACATGACCAAGGGAGGAAGAACAGCTACAGAGACTCCAAGAAGAAATCTGAGATAAGTATCACACAAGTCAGAGAGACTCAAACTGCTATGGAGGTCATAAATAACAAACATAAATAAACGCCTAACACTGAGCTTGGACTTCTAGAATGACTACAGGAATAACCAAAGCCATATTGCTTGCTTCAGTGATTTCATCTTAATTCTTAATAATAAAGGGCTTTCCTGAGAACAATTTTCAAATCCACGGGGCTAGACGATTTGGGCCATGACATTACTTAGCAATGTATACCAGGCAGTGTCCTCTTTCCACACATCTTCACCATGACTCACCTCTTCATGTCACCACCACTACAGAAGTCGCCACCATTTCCTTAGGCACTTTCTACTAGCTTCGTTGTTGTCACTCACTTTATGACCTTCTCAGCACAGACAACTGCTGATGCACTCCTCAGTCTGGAAATGCTTTCCCCACAAGACTCGCCTACTTGAATAACAGGTAGAGAAATACTTGGCACTTCAGAACAGCAGAGCAGCACCTAATATCTCACTGCACCTGACATTTTCATTATGCATTGTGTTAGAAATTTTGTCAGGAAGCAGTCTTAATAATTTTTCATCACTCTTCTCTGTGGGGATTAATATTACTTTCTTATACAGATGAGCCACAGCCCCTTGTCCAGTACAAGCTTCTGTCCTCGTCTGGGTCATTGTGGGTTTCAGCTGTGTCAGCTCCATATAATTCACAAAGGAATCAACCCACAGACACTTTCCAGCCACATGTGTGCCTCCCAGGACACACAAGGGAAGCTTTACAGCTTATATAAATGGACTTTAATATTGCAGCATACCTTTTGGGATGTATGTTTAATTTGTAAGAACATGTAGAAAAGCTGACAAGCCATTTTGCACCTTTTGGGAAGCTTCTCCTTTGCACAGGCTGCCCTAAAGAAAGACAGGATTACACTGTCTCCTACTCACCACCGTCTTGCTCTACCCACAGGATCCCTCTCACCTGAGCTCACTATTGAGTACATGGAAGTCCCAGTTAGAAGACCATGTGGAATTTGTGTTCTTCTATCACTTTCTTCTTCCTTCACTAAGGTTTTTTTCTTTAATATCTCTGAGAAACACTGAATATGATTTCATTTCATTTTATCATTTACTTCAGGACAAGTGTCATGCTGACTTACTTTTGTTTAATGACATAGTACTTCCTTGCAACCTGACTGGCTCCAGAATAATAAAACTCAAAATACAGTGTTTTGTAGGTAAAAATGTTTTATGCTTTACAGAGAGAAGTAGAACTTGGGGAGAGATGTGATGACACTATGAGGTCAAAAGTTTTTAGAAGTCAACTCATCATAAATAGGAAAGTCTTGGACAGGGGAGGAGTCAAGATGGCGGAGAAGTAGCAGGCTGAGATGACATCGGGTAGCAGGAGATCAGCTAGATAGCTTATCTAACCATTGTGAACACCTACAAATCCAACGGGAAATCAAAGAGAAGAAGAGCAACAATCCCAGAAACAGAAAATCGATCACTTTCTGAAAGGTAGGACCTGCGGAGAAGTGAATCCAAAGCGACGGGAAGATAGACCCCGGGGGGAGGGGCCGGCACCCGGCAAGCGGCGGAGCGACGGAGCACAAAATCGAGACTTTTAAAAGTCGGCTCCACTGGGAGACATCGCTCCAGAGGCCAAACTGGGGGGAAACCCAGGCGGGGTCAGCATAACCCCAGGACCCGCAGGGTCACAGAAGGACTGGGGGTGTCTGAGTGCCGCAGAGCTCGCAGGTATTGGAGCGGGGAAGCCGGCTATAGCGACAAAGCCGAGGAGTGAGCTCTAAGCCCAGGGTTACCTTGTGCCGGTCGCAGGCTGGGTGGGCTCAGAGCGCGGCCGGAGGCCACGGAGACAAAAGCGACCCGGCGCTTTTCTCCAGCTCCAACAATTGACTGCTTTCCTCGAGGCGCGACCGCAAGCCAGGGAGGCGGGACTGTTGGGCGCTTTGCTCTGAGAGCGCACTGAGGAGCGGAACCCCAAGCTCTCGGCTCCTCCGGGCCGAGAGATTGGGAGGCCGCCATCTTCATTCCCGTCCTCCGGAACTCTACGGAAAGCGCTCAGGGAACAAAAGCTCCCGAAAGCAAACCCGAGCGGATTCCTTAGCCCGGCCCCTGGCAAGGGCGGTGCAATTCCGCCTGCGGCAAGGACACTTGAAAATCACTACAACAGGCCCCTCCCCCAGAAGATCAACAAGAAACCGATCCAAAACCAACTTCAGTCACCAAGAACAGCGGAATTCCACAGCAGGAGAAAGCAAATCCTACCTGGACAAAATGACAAGGCGGCAAAACTCACCTCAAAAAAAAAGAACAAGAGGCCGTACCGAAGGCTGGAGACCTAATCAATACAGACATAGGTAGCATGACAGATCTAGAGTTCAGAATGACAATTCTCAAGGTTCTAGCCGGGCTCGAAAAAGGCATAGAAGATATTAGAGAAACCCTCTCCGGAGAGATAAAAGCCCTTTCTGGAGAAATAAAAGAACTAAAATCTAACCAAGTTGAAATCAAAAAAGCTATTCATGAGGTGCAATCAAAAATGGAAGCTCTCACTGCCAGGATAAATGAGGCAGAAGAAAGAATTAGTGACATAGAAGACCAAATGACAGAGAATAAAGAAGCTGAGCAAAAGAGAGACAAACAACTACTGGAACATGAGGAGAGGATTCGAGAGATAAGTGACACCATAAGACGACACAACATTAGAATAATTGGGATTCCAGAAGAAGAAGAAAGAGAGAGGGGAGCAGAAGGTATATTGGAGACAATTATTGGAGAGAATTTCCCTAATATGGCAAAGGGAACAAACATCAAAATCCAGGAGATGCTAAGAACGCCCCTCAAAATCAATAAAAATAGGTCCACACCTCGTCACCTGATAGTAAAATTTACAAGTCTTAGCGACAAAGAGAAAATCCTGAAAGCAGCCCGGGAAAAGAAGTCTGTAACATACAAGGGTAAAAACATTAGATTGGCAGCGGACCTATCCACAGAGACCTGGCAGGCCAGAAAGAACTGGCATGACATATTCAGAGCACTAAACGAGAAAAACATGCAGCCAAGAATACTATATCCGGCTAGGCTATCATTGAAAATAGAAGGAGAGATAAAGAGCTTCCAGGACAAACAAAAGCTGAAAGAATTTGCAAACACCAAACCAGCTCTACAGGAAATATTGAAAGGGGTCCTCTAAGCAAAGAGAGACCCTAAAAGTAGTAGATCAGAAAGAAGCAGAAACAATATACAGTAACAATCACCTTACAGGCAATACAATGGCACTAAATTCATATCTCTCAATAGTTACCCTGAATGTTAATGGGCTAAATGCCCCAATCAAAAGACACAGGGTATCAGAATGGATAAAAAAACAAAACCCATCAATATGCTGCCTACAAGAAACTCATTTTAGATCCGAAGACACCTCCAGATTTAAAGTGAGGGGGTGGAAAACAATGTACCATGCTAATGGACATCAGAAGAAAGCTGGGGTGGCAATCCTTATATCAGATCAATTAGATTTTAAGCCAAAGACTATAATAAGAGATGAGGAAGGACACTATATCCTACTCAAAGGGTCTGTCCAACAAGAAGATCTAACAATCTTAAATATCTATGCCCCTAACATGGGAGCAGCCAACTATATAAACCAATTAATAACAAAATCAAAGAAATACATCGACAGTAATACAATAATAGCAGGGGACTTTAACATTCCCCTCACTGAAATGGACAGATCATCTAAGCAAAAGATCAACAAGGAAATAAAGGCCTTAAATGACACACTGGACCAGATGGACATCACAGATATATTCAGAACATTCCATCCCAAAGCAACAGAATATACATTCTTCTCTAGTGCACATGGAACATTCTCCAGAATAGACCACATCCTGGGTCATAAATCAGGTCTCAATCGGTACCAAAAGATCGAGATCATTCCCTGCATATTTTCAGACCACAATGCTCTGAAGCTCGAACTCAATCACAAGAGGAAATTTGGAAAGAACGCAAATACATGGAGACTAAACAGCATCCTTCTAAAAAATGAATGGGTCAACCAGGAAATTAAAGAAGAATTGAAAAAATTCATGGAAACAAATGATAATGAAAACACAACAGTTCAAAATCTGTGGGATACAACAAAGGCAGTCCTGAGAGGAAAATATATAGCAGTGCAAGCCTTTCTCAAGAAACAAGAAAGGTCTCAAATACACAACCTAACCCTACACCTAAAGGAGCTGGAGAGAGAACAACAAAGAAAGCCTAAACCCAGCAGGAGAAGAGAAATCATAAAGATCAGAGCAGAAATCAATGAAATAGAAACTAAAAAAACAATAGAACAAATCAACAAAACTAGGAGCTGGTTCTTTGAAAGAATTAATAAGATTGATAAGCCCCTGGCCAGACTTATCAAAAAGAAAAGAGAAAGGACGCAAATAAATAAAATCATGAATGAAAGAGGAGAGATCACAACCAACACCAAAGAAATACAAACAATTATAAGAACATACTACGAGCAACTCTATGGCAACAAATTTGACAACCTGGAAGAAATGGATACATTTCTAGAGATGTATAAACTACCACAACTGAACCAGGAAGAAATAGATAACCTGAACAGACCCATAACAGTAAGGAGATTGAAACAGTCATCAAAAATCTCCAAACAAACAAAAGTCCAGGACCAGACGGCTTCCCAGGGGAATTCTACCAAACATTTAAAGAAGAATTAATTCCTATTCTCCTGAAACTGTTCCAAAAAATAGAAATGGAAGGAAAACTTCCAAACTCATTCTATGAGGCCAGCATCACCTTGATCCCAAAACCAGACAAGGATCCCACCAAAAAAGAGAATTACAGACCAATATCCTTGATGAACACAGATGCGAAAATTCTCACCAAAATACTGGCCAATAGGATCCAACAGTACATTAAAAGGATTATTCACCACGACCAAGTGGGATTTATTCCAGGGCTGCAAGGTTGGTTCAACATCCGCAAATCCATCAATGTGATACAATACATTAATAGAAGAAAGAGTAAGAACCATATGATACTCTCAATAGATGCTGAAAAAGCGTTTGACAAAGTGCAGCATCCCTTCCTGATTAAAACTCTTCAAAGTGTAGGGATAGAAGGCACATACCTCAATATTATCAAAGCCATCTATGAAAAACCCACCGCAAATATCATTCTCAATGGAGAAAAACTGAAAGCTTTTCCGCTAAGGTCAGGAACACGGCAGGGATGTCCGTTATCACCACTGCTGTTCAATATAGTACTAGAAGTCCTAGCCTCAGCAATCAGACAACAAAAAGAAATTAAAGGCATCCAAATTGGCAAAGAAGAAGTCAAACTATCACTCTTTGCAGATGATATGATACTATATGTGGAAAACCCAAAAGGCTCCACTCCAAAACTGCTAGAACTTATACAGGAATTCAGTAAAGTGTCAGGATATAAAGTCAATGCACAGAAATCAGTCGCATTTCTTTACACTAACAACAAGACAGAAGAAAGAGAAATTGAGGAGTCAGTCCCATTTACAATCGTACCCAAAACCATAAGATACCTAGGAATAAATCTAACCAAAGAGGCAAAGAATCTATACTCAGAAAACTATAAAGTACTCATGAAAGAAATTGAGGAAGACACAAAGAAATGGAAAAATATTCCATGCTCATGGATTGGAAGAACAAATATTGTGAAAATGTCTATTCTACCTAAAGCAATCTACACATTTAATGCAATCCCTATCAAAATCCCATCCATTTTTTTTAAAGAAATAGAACAAATAATCCTAAAATTTATATGGAACCAGAAAAGACCTCGAATAGCCAAAGGAATATTGAAAAAGAAAGCCAAAGTCGGTGGCATCACAATTCCAGACTTCAAGCTCTATTACAAAGCTGTCATCATCAAGACAGTATGGTACTGGCACAAAAACAGACATATAGATCAATGGAACAGAATAGAGAGCCCAGAAATAGACCCTCAACTCTATGGTCAACTAATCTTCGACAAAGCAGGAAAGAATATCCAATGGAAAAAAGACAGCCTCTTCAACAAATGGTGCTGGGAAAATTGGACAGCCACATGCAGAAAAATGAAATTGGACTATTTCCTTACACCACACACGAAAATAGACTCAAAGTGGATGAAGGACCTCAATGTGCGAAAGGAATCTATCAAAATCCTTGAGGACAATGCAGGCAGCAACCTCTTTGACCTCCACCGCAGCAACTTCTTCCTAGGAACATCGCCAAAGGCAACAGAAGCAAGGGCAAAAATGAACTATTGGGATTTCATCAAGATCAAAAGCTTTTGCACAGCAAAGGAAACAGTAAACAAAACCAAAAGACAACTGACAGAATGGGAGAAGATATTTGCAAACGACATATCAGATAAAGGGCTCGTATCCAAAATCTATAAAGAGCTTATCAAACTCAATACCCAAAGAACAAATAATCCAGTCAAGAAATGGGCAGAGGACATGAACAGACATTTCTGCAAGGAAGACATCCAGATGGCCAACAGACACATGAAAAAATGCTCCACATCACTCGGCATCAGGGAAATACAAATCAAAACCACAATGAGATACCACCTCACACCAGTCAGAATGGCTAAAATTAACAAGTCAAGAAATGACAGATGCTGGCGAGGATGCGGAGAGAGGGGAACCCTCCTACACTGTTGGTGGGAATGCAAGCTGGTGCAACCACTCTGGAAAACAGTGTGGAGGTTCCTCAAAAAACTGAAAATAGAGCTACCCTACGACCCAGCAATTGCACTACTGGGTATATATCCTAAAGATACAAACGTGGTGCTCCGAAGGGGCACGTGCACCCGAATGTTTATAGCAGCAATGTCCACAATAGCCAAACTGTGGAAAGCGCCTAGATGTCCATCAACAGATGAATGGATAAAGATGATGTGGTATATATACACAATGGAATACTATGCAGCCATCAAAAGACATGAAATCTTGCCATTTGCGACGACGTGGATGGAACTAGAGGGTATCATGCTTAGCGAAATAAGTCAATCGGAGAAATATAACTATCATATGATCTCTTTGATATGAGGAAGGGGAGATGCAAGGTGGGGGGGTTTGGGGGGAGGTAGGAAAAGAACAAATGAAAAGATGGGATTGGGAGGGAGACAAACCATAAAAGACTCAATCTCAAGAAACAGACTGAGGGTTGCGGGGGGGGAAGGGGGACGGGAGAGGGTGGTGGGGAAATGGACATTGGGGAGGGTATGGGCTATGATGAGTGCTGTGAAATGTGTAAACCAGATGATTCACAGACCTGTACCCCTGGGGATAAAAATACATTATATGTTTATTAAAATAAAAAATTAAAAAAAATAAAATAAAATAAATAGGAAAGTCTTCTTTTTGGATTCTTCACAACCTTCTTCATTTCAGGGGCACTTGGTACAGGGGACTAAATAGGGTCTTCAAACGTTCTCTGATAGTGTGCAAATATTTTCCTTTATCCAAGTTACTCTTGGTTCAGAAAAGAGACTGATATTTATGGCTCAAGTTTGTACTTTTTCTTATGTCTGTATATCATAGTAGTATTAATAATAAACTCCTAATATTTATTTATTGCTACTATTTCTATTTTACTCCTTCATCACCACTTGTGAGATAAAGTATTATTTTACAGATGAAGAAACTGAGCCTTAGAGAGGCTAACTTACCCAGGGCCAGACAGCCAGTAAATGGGAAAATCAGAACTTGAATTTAGGTCTCTTTTACACCAGAGTTACTGTTAGAAGTCATTATAACTCACTGGAATGATGGTATCCACAAATGACATTCCAGGAGCATTTAGTGGAGACTTCCAGCTTGATATCCATGATAAAGAAAAAAAAAAGCCTCAGTACTTCTTGAGTATATTACTAAGTAATACTCTGTATTACTTACTGACTCCAAACACACTTATGAGCTGTAATGACCTTAACCATTTTCAAGAATAAGTACATCAACTCTGTTGTCCCTCTTATAGAGGGACATGGCTAATTAATCACTAAATGGGGGAAGTTGTTGAGAATAAGATGTGGTCCATTTCTTGGTGTACCTACCATCTAGCTGAGCAGCCAAGCCCTAAAATACATGCTATGTGTATATTTAGATAATAATAATAATAATAAAAAGCAGTGCAGGGGTGCCTGGGTGGCTCAGATGATTAAGCATCTGCCTTCAGCTCAGGTCATGATCCCAGGGTACTGGGATCAAGCCGTGCCTCGGGCTCCCTGGTCAGTGTGGAGCCTGCTTCTCCCTCTCCCTCTACTGTTCCCCTGCTTGTGCTCTCCCTCTCTCTCTCTGTCAAATAAATAAATAAAATCTTTAAAAAAAAGTGCAAAGCTGGATGAGATTCATTACCAAATTAACAATACAAAGCACAAGTGCTAAGGTGAGTCAGGTGAGGGAAATTCTCTCTAACCAATAGAAGTCAGGTAAGACTAGATCAGAGAAATGGGACTTGAGGTGGGAACTGATGGATGGGTCAGACTTAGTGAGGTTGGAGATTAGCTGAAAAGTGGAAGAGACATCCAGAAGAAGTGAAAAGCTATCCCTGGACTAGGCAAGAGGTTTTCTTGGCTCCATAGTCTTGCGTCATTCACTATAAGATGCTTGATTAGAATACAGGGTGACCCCAGATAGTCAAAGCACAATGACACATTATTGTAGGCTGAATTGTATCCCCTTAAAATTCATGTGCTGAAATTAATCCCCAGTGTGACTGTATTTGGAAACAGGGCCTTTAAAGAGGTGAGTCAAATTAAATAAGGCTGTAAGGACAGGCCCCTAATCCAATAGGACTAGTTTGTTCGTTTGTTGTTTTAGAACTGGTATCCTTATAAGAAGAGATACTCCATTGTACAGGAAAGACCATGTGAGGACACAGCAAGAAGGCAGCCACCTACAAGATAAGGAGGCTTCACAAGAAAGCAAAACTTACAACACCTTGATCTTGGACTTCCAGCCTCCAGAACTGTGAGACAATACATTTCTGTTGTTATAGCAGCCCTAGTAGACAACTGCACACAGCTTCAGCTATTTCACATATAATTTCCCTGCCCTGGCTGGACCTGCCACCCCTCTCCTATGCTACCCTTGATCCTGTCTTAGAGAGTTTGAATCTTGGAGTAGTAGATTTCTTTCTTTTTTTCTTTCTTTAAAGATTTATTTATTTGACAGAGAGAGATCACAAGTAGGCAGAGCAGCAGGCAGAGAGAGAGGGGGAAGCAGGCTCCCTGCTGTAGCAGAGAGCCTGATGAGGGGCTTGATCCCAGGACCCTGAGATCATGACCTGAGCCAAAGGCAGAGGCTTAAGCCATTGAGCCCCAGGTGCTCTGAAGTAGCAGATTTCTAAAGCAGGCAGCTATTCCGTTTAGTTACCATAAAGACCTCTGTTGGAATACTTGGACCTCTGGAATCAGCTGAAGGTGATCTAAGGTAGTGCACTTCAAATTCCCTGTATTGAAGGACCAATTATCCCCATTCCTTTGCTAACAGACACATGATCTTACTATACATGTCAGGTAGGAGATAGGCAGCAGCTGCTGCAAGAAACTTGTCATACAAATTTAACAACACCCTGTTCAATAATGTCCCCAGATCAGGTGCATGGATGTCGCGGCCAAGTATTAATGTGTTGGTAAATGTTCAGCAGCAGTTGTTAGGAGTGAGAGGAGTCCTGATTTGTTGCATTTGCCCATTTTTGTCATAGAAATACCTTCCGCATGGCTGATTTCAAGTTACCAACATGAAGTCACTAAGCCACAAAGGTGGAAGGAAAAGCCCACATCAGCTCTCTCAAGCCAGTACTACCAACCTCTGGCACATCAATGAGCAATGCCCGATTACAATAAAGTTTCAAAATACTGTCATTTCTGTACATTTGCAGAAGGCAAATGACATTTTGTGTAACACTAATCTAAATGCTTTAAGTGTAAGAGTCCCCAGAGAGCTCCCCCAAAATTTCATTAGCTCACTATTTTATCAGGATAAATTCTAGACCCACAACGTCCTAAGAAAAGATTTTCAGAAAGGACCTTTTTACCCACTATGAAAAAATGGCAGGAATTCAGCTCTTTTCTTTCCTCTTTTCTTCTTCTCTCTGTCTGGAAATACTATCTCAAAGACCTTCTCCTCTTTCCTTGTTGATTTTTTCCATTCTCTTGATCTCCCTTGCCTAAAGGAGGTTCTTCCCTGACCTTTGTCTCTCTTCAACGTCACAGTGAACTCACATCTCCAGCGGTCCACTCTCTTTCTCCCAGAACTTGGCTTCACTGTGGGGATGGGATCCTAGGCTTTGTTACAAAGAGCAATGAGAAGACAAACCTACTCAAACAACTCAAGGGTAAAACCCAAAGCTGCCAGCAGATTTAAAGGGCCCACAGGAGGGGCTCCTGGGTGGCTCAGTGGGTTAAAGCCTCTGCCTTCAGCTCAGGTCATGATCCCAGGGTCCTGGGATCGAGCCCCACATTGGGCTCTCCGCCCAGTGGGGAGCCTGCTTCCTCCTCTCTCTCTCTCTGCCTGCCTCTCTGCCTACTTGTGATCTCTGTCTGTCAAATAAAATCTTTAAAGGGCCCACAGGAAAAGGCAGATAATGCAAAGATACATTAGCCCTCTTTAACCTCACTTTCCCAGAACAAATTCAGGTTTGTTCTTTTCTCTTTTTTTCAAACACAGAGCTAGCCATTAGTAAAATATTCAAAGCCTGTGGCATACAGGAAAGGGATAAACAGTGATTGGAGTGGGAGTGACCAGCCCTGAAGTCCAGACAAGAGGTAATTAGGGCTGACCTTGGGAAGTGGCCATGAGAAAGAAACAAAACACAGATACAAACCATAAAGCTGTATTTTTAAGTAAAATCAACAAGATTGGACCACTGATTTGAGATGGAACAGCAAGGGCAGGGGAGGAAAAGGGCGCAAGGTTTTAAATACAGACTGCAGCCAGATGAGTCATCCGGGACCTCAGCTCCAATTGAGTTACTCAAATGAGGAAAAAGCCTTTGATGGCCCCAAGCCCACTGCACACAGAATGAAGTCTAAATTCCTATATAAGGACTGCCACAATTTTGCACCAAATTATCAGCAAGTTTGGACTCATTCATTCAACATTTGCTAAACAGCTAGTGTGTATTGTGCTGGATCAGGGAATCAAAATGGAAGAAAATGCACAATTCTTGACTTTAAGGAGTTCAGGGCAAAAAGGGGGTAACCTTCAAATGAAGTAATACACATACATATGCTCAAGCTCTGTTTACAATATACTCTTCATCTGAAATCCCTTTAAAAATATTTTATTTATTTAATGAGAGAGAGAGAGGGAGAGAAAGAGCATGAGCAGGGGGAGAGGCAGAGGAACAAACAGACTCTGAGTGGGCAGCCCAACATAGGGCTCCATCCTAGGATGCTAAGATCATGACCTGAGCTGAAGTCAAACGTTTAACCAACTGAGCTACCCAGATACCCCCGAAGTCCCTTCTGTTTACTGAGTTCCTACTATATAGCAGAGACTGCTTTTGGCCCTAGAGAGCCAGTCAAGTTATTTCTATCCATTTTCCAACCAGATATATAGATATATTGGTTTGGCATTGTCTGCAAAGGGACCTGAGGCCACAGCAACCTCAAAGGGGAAAGACTGAAGAACAAGAAGAGAACCAACATCAGACTCTCAGAGTAATGCTTATAATTTCAAGGACTGGGAAAGGGAAGAGCCAGAATGGCTAGAAGAGGAACCAGAGAGGGAAAGAAAAAACAAGTCAGTCACAGAAGCTGGGACTAGAGAGTTTCAAGAATATACGAGAATCAGAAGTGTATTCAATGCAGCAAAGCCTAAGGGAGAGAAGACTGAGGAAAGTGCCATGTGGCCACTCATTTTAGGTGACAGATGTAAATTAATGTTCTGGCTGAGGGAAAGAATTTTGTAGAGAAGGACAGATTAAAGATCCACAATAGAGCAAGGGGGTGCTTTACAAAGACTCTGGAGCAGGAATTGGGAGGGTACAGAATTCATAGGCACAAGTGGAAGGGATGGCTTTGGAGACAAGAGAGACCCTTCTTTTCCAGACAAATATGTAGAGACACAGAGTAAAGGGAGGTTACAGAGGCCCCTGGGTGGGTGGCAGTTGGAGTCAGATAATCCCATGTTTGAATCCTAGTTCCGCCGTTTACTTTCTGTATTGTATCTGTCAGGTTGCTCAAGCTCTTTGATCCTTAGTTTCTTCATATTTAAGATGGATATAGTAATGGCTTTCTCCTATGTTTGTTGTGAGATTACACTCAGAAAATAAATATGCCACCAGTTTCCCCCCTACCTTACTAGTATAAGGTACATATGCGATCACTTAATAAATCCTACTGGCTCTTGCCTCTATCTGCTCACACAGAACTGGCCCTCTGCAAAGTACTCTTGGAAAAGTGCTCACAAGCAAGCCCACCTTGCTGAACTCTGGTGGGTCAGCCAAGCCTCCGTTGTCCTCACACTGCTACAGCTTAGGTCCTGGAACAAATATGACACTAAATCTAAATACGCTGCCTCACATGGCAGAGTTTTGCTGAAGAAGCCTTTTTAGTTTTAACTTACATTCTTCCTCCAAGCCACCCTTCACCAGTCTCAGCCAGGGCCTGGATCCAGATCTGAGTAACAGGTGCAATGCAAGCCTAGTATTATCCTTCCTCTCCCACAACCAGCTGTGTGTCAGGCTCATGGAGCTCTCTATTCTTCATATAAACACATTTTTGTTGACCCACCCCATTAATTTGTTACATACCTCCTAATATGTATCAGTCCCAATCGAAGTTAGGATAGAACCTGGTATACAGCTGGATCTCACTAAAAGTTAATGCCTTTCTCCCTTTTAAAAAAAATTTTATTTTTTTTCAGTGTTCCAAAATTCATTGTTTATGCACCACACCCAGTGCTCCATGCAGTACATGCCCTCCATAATATCCACCACCAGGCTCACCCAACCCGATCCTCCTCCCCTCCAAAACCCTCAGTTTGTTTCTCAGTCTCTCATGGTTTGTCTCCCCATCCGATTACCCCCAACCCACTTCTCCTCTCCATCTCCCAATGTCTTCTGTGTTATTCCTTATTCCTTTCTCCCTTAATCCAGCACCATGATTTTATTTATACTTCTGACTTAGGATGTTCCTTCACACATCCTCAGTCACATTTGGGTTTGATACAGGTGCACATTTGGGATTGACACAGGTGCACTGTATGTGGTAAGCTGCTATATGTTTAGTAATCAGCTCTCTGGGAAAAAAAAAATGCATGATTTTGTAGTGTTTGCCAGTTTCCATGGTGTAAACACTTCAACCATGGCCAATTTCAATCTACCAACATGACATCAACCACCTTGCAAAATTCCTAAAAATCAGTTTTCCCAAGCTGGTATGAGTTATCTCCAACATACCACTTGATAGGTTATTTGGAAGTCTTGGCTAGCAGCATATTGAGTCAGCTCTTAAGTTTATGTCCATTTAATCAAGTTTCATGCATGCCCAGTTACTGCTCTGTAAAGACCACATCGACCCCAGCTGCACGGCAATTCATGGGGAGGTACTGCAAAGGCACCAAGTCTCATTTAGAGATCTTCACTATTTTCATGTGGTTTGGGAAAGGATTGTACTTAAACGGCATTTTGGCATTTTGAGGGAAACAGACACACCCTGACGGGTGAAATCTCAGGGATGATCAGTGAACAAAAACACTGTCACCAAGTAAGTAAACAGTGACAAGTTTATAAGATGCTGTTGGCAGTAGCTGGATTTCTCAGTGCTGAACACTTGAGTTGGGCATGGTGGGAGCGGCTGGTTAGCCATTTGTCAGGCAAAGTCAAAACAGCCCTCCAGCTACAGCACAGACGGCAGACTGCAGCTCGTCAGCATTTTATTTATGACTCCTAATTAGCAAGCAAAAAAGGAGGGAAGAAGTTCCCAGCTTGGGATATACATACTTATACACATATATTTTGCTCAGAAATGATCTTTGTCAAAATAATTTAAATCCCCACAACCCTGAGAGGGAAATATTGTAATTTACATTTTATAGACAAGCAACTCCATCCTAAAAGGTAAGTGTAATTATCCTATTTTTACCAATGAAGAATCAGAGAAGTCAAGTGATTTTTCCATGATAACACAGCTAGAATGTGGTAGAGCTAGGATTAACAATCTTCAGACACCAATGCCAGGGCTTTTTCAGTGACAACATGGTTGGCTTTTATCTGGCATATTAGTAATAGCCCTCTGACTTGGGTTAAAAGAGAGCTGACTACCAAACTCATTATATTAGTGAGTAAACTTCTTGTTCTTACAGTTAGAATTAATTCTTCAGAGGGAGGGGAGTTATTGAATGAGTAAGGAACATAGCATGACTAAGTGAGGGAGGGCAACTTCCCACCTGGTTTTGAAGAACTTGGGGTCTTGCTTTGTGACTGACAGAGTCTAATCAGGCATAGAGCAGGGAAAAAAGAACAGATGCCCATAGCCCATGAGTCTGAAGTGACTGTTCTGTGGAGTCCTTGAGTGTTTGCGAGGTAAAAGAAGCATTGGAAGTTTGAACAGGCCTGGTGACCATAAGCAAAGGAGACTGCTTTACATCAACCATCTCTTTACAGATAGCATTGGAAAGAATTGCAACCTATTACTTCTGAGCATTGATTTGACAAAAACAAGCAAACAAAAAACTCATTGATATTTACATAATATAGGAAAAAAAGTTTTTATTTACTTGTTATCTTTATTATATGCTTATTTTGTTTTTAATTCCTGTGAAACCCAAAAGATAAAGTGTGTCTATTTATTCTCAAGGGATCTAAGCCTCACTAAAGAATGAACAGGAAGACAGAAACTTCCAAGCACTCTGAGTGGTCAGCATTAACTGAGGTCCCTGGTATTTCTGGTTCTCCACCCTTACCAGTACACAGAAGGATGGCATTTCTCTGTTGTCTTGAGGTTAAGCACAGCCACGTTACTTACTTTGGCCAATGAAATATGATCAGTTGTAACATGTGTCACTTCTGAATGGAGGAGTTAGTTAAGAGTTAGTGCACAATTATCCATGATCACTTCCTCTGCTGCCACTACTGTGGTAGCACATGCTGTGGGGACAGGCCACCTGCCAACTGGGTCTCAGAGTCACTCCATCAGGCAGAATCTCCACTGAATTTTGGAAGCTGTTGTTACCCTAGCATAACTTTACCTATCCTAACAGGAGAGAAGAATAGTTTGGTGGGTGAGGTTAACTAGGAGAAAAAGTGAGAAGTAAGAAGCCAAAGGCTAAAGATTCCTGGACATTTTGAATTCCATCGGAAATCTAGGACGCTGAGTGCTGGAAAACTCAGTGTCTAGGCTGCCATTCTTCCTGAAGTGGGCAAAAGAAGGCAGAAGTTGAAAAGTTGCATGGATCTGTATCCTCAGGTTTCTAAATGGATAACTAGAAAGGATCTAGACTCCTAAGGACCTAGTAAGAAATCTCCTGAGCTGAACATGGAATTCAGTTTGTGTCAAATCAACTCAACAAGTATCTAGTCCTTGTAAACACTGTGTTCAACATGACAGGAGATGCTTAAGGGTGCAGAAGCCCCTTCCTTCTTTCAAGGAACTTACAATCTAATTAGTGAGCTCGAACTTAATATCAGTTAATATCAAATAATGAAAATCTTAAATAAAAGCGTCATAGGATAAATGTGTTCCCACAAAGTAGTGAAATTAGTGACCAAATTCACCATATATAGAAATCGTTATCGATGACCTAAAGGGAATCAATCACCATAGAAAACTTTACCATAGTCTGTATACTGCTTTATCCTCGCACCCACGGTTAATATATTCCTGTCAGCGCCTTGTGATTGGGACTGGCCATAAGTAAAAGAGATGGAAAGGATGTTCAGGCTCTCAAAGCAAATAGCGGACGAAGAAAGAGTTCCTCCAGTTCTTGGTGGCTCAACTAGAAATATTCAAAAGTAAAAAAGCTGCCTTACGGGTCCTCTCTCGTTTTGCTGCATGCCCTCAGTGTTCACAGTGAAGGGACTAAAGGAAGGCCAAGGCCAAGAAATGCAGCAGCTATCTGGCTACCGCATTCATGTGCCCCGCCCAGCCCCCACCCCTGCTCCAGATGGCTTGGCTATAACAAGCAGGAATGCTGCCAACTCACTGGGCAACAGGTAAGGAACTCACTGCTGCATATGTCACGGCACCTAGAGGTAGCACTTGAGAATCTGTCTTTGAATTAAAATAAAAGTTTGAGATCTTATTAAGGAAAACTGGATACCAAGGAGACTAGTATCTGATCCACTTCCCTCCTGAGCCTGGCCCCAACAAACCTGTGCTGTACAAAATTACACGACATCGTGGTTCAGATGAAGGTCTGTTCCTCTTTCTCCAAGTCTCTGGAATCATTGAAGGCTGAATGTAAATTACCACCCCTAAGTGGGTTCTTCAAGATGTATGACTGAATTCCTACAAAGAAGTAAGAGATGAAGAGTTCATTTCTTACTAGAGTTTGAACAATCCATCAGGTAGCAGCATCCTGACACCAGAATATCCAGCATCAGTAAGTCTGAGTGCTTCTTCCTTTGTATAAGGAAAGGGGCAAAATGGCAAAGTCAGTGCCATTCACATCCAGAGACCTCCTGAAGGGATTAGCCATGCCCACTGTCCAGGCTGGGGAGTACCTTGGACAGGTCTTTAATAAAAGTAAATCAAGGACGGACAGTCATAAACTGGGAGGTGGTCTGGCCTCCAAAACTCTGTCTAGAAAGGGACTATGTAATTATGTGACTAACTGAGCCAATGTGTCTCTCCCGCATCTCTTCTCTTTCTAGAAATTGAATGGGTAATATAGAGAAGATATTGAGTTGTTAGTGGGAACAGAAGCTGAAAAGATGTATACAGAGAGCACATGCCATGTTGGAAAGCTATGGGACAGAGGGTATGAGAGTGCCAAAGTCAAGACTAAGCTGAAGAAATGAGCTAAGGAAAAGGTACACAGAGCTGAAATCTAGGCCAAATTGGTGGCAACAGTTGTGGTGGACACAGAGACCAAGTCGACTATGATGGTTAGGGAGGGGGCAGAAACCCCCAAGGCTGAGCTGTGCTGGACCTCCCAGTTTCAGCTTCCTCAGGGGCTCCTGAAGACTAGTTTCCCATGAGACTCCCGTCTCCTATATCCTACCAATAAACCCCATCAGCAAAGTTGGTTTGGTGTGTCTCAGCTCTTGTCATCAAACTGCCTAAAACACACACAGAGGGCCAGATTCTACAGACACCTAGACACTGGACAGTCTAGACCAGCCCTGATGCTCCTTCACCCATATCACCAGATACTTTTCAACCTAAGCATTTGATGCATAGCATGTCAGGTTATATTGTTACTTATTTGTATAGGTTTTGATGCTGTCTCAACAGCTGTTTGTGCTGTGGAATATTTTTAGCATGAGATGGGGGAGGTGCTGGAAGAGGAGTTGGTGAAGAAGAGAACCGTCCTAGGTGGGGATAGTGTTATATTCTCCATGCTGTGTTAAGCGCTTTGCACACATACATGCTCCCCACCACTCCAAAAACAAAGATGGTTGATGACGCCATGTCAATCCCACCTCCCTGTGTTTATAAAAGGCAATTGAAAATAAGGTCTCAGGGGATCTCTGGCAATTGAAACTCTTCCTCCCTCAGGGAGTAAACCAGAGAACATAAGGGTATACATGTGGTCCCCATAGAAAGATATCACATAGGGCAGAAGATTTCAGGAAAAGAAAGAGAGGGAGAGAAAGGCCTTTCAAATCCATTTAAAACAATCCATGCAGCTGTTTCCTGAACTCTCCGGAAGAACTGAGATGCAAAATGCCATATCTCCTCTCCATCCCTCCTCCCTAGCAAACTGGCTTTCAGGTGACGCAATGATGAGACCTCTGCGGTGAGCTGTCTAGAGGGATGCTGCCAGCCAACAGAGCATGGGGTGCTGCCACCTCTCGGATATTTGTAGCCAAAGCAAGTCTCTGTCCCAGAAAGGATGTATTTCGGTGATATTATGAAATGTTAACGGGCAATCTGTTCTGAAATAATTGCTCAGTGTTTTGGCCTCCTTTTCCATTTTAGAATTTCAAAGGCATTGCAGGCAGAAAACAGTGCCAGCCTGTTAGTGGTACCTACACTGATTAAATCTAGCCCATCACAACCACAGATACACAAAAGCTCTTTTTCTCAATTAATAAAATGCAATTAATGGCATCATTGAAAAACTCCTGACACTTCAATTTAGAGCTATTTAGAGCTTCAGTTTAGAACTATGTGCAAATTTTAGGATACGCATTTTTTAGTTAACATGATGGACAGCACCTAATTTCTGGGATACTCCCAAGTTTCTGCAGAGAAAAAAAGAATGTTTACCAGAAACATACACCATAATGACAGCTTCTTTCCCTTTCTTACTTACACACACACACACACACACACACACGCACATGTGTAACCCAGTTCAGTTCCAGTTATGCAGTAGCCACACCACCTCCCTCGCCTGTGGGAAACCTAATACATCCACAATGGAAATATCTAGGGTACACTGAAGTAGGATACAGATCCCAAGGCCTTTATTGCATGATGGTTCTTTTGAAATATTTATATTGATCAGTCCAGTTCCTGAGAGGAAATAGATTGTTTCTCTTATTCTCTCAGGTACAGGTCACTTGAACAGTTGGGTTGTCATTTTTTAATCTCCCCATTTCCCTAAGGATAGTGAGAGGATGATTTAAACGGCAACATTAGCTGCTTTAGGGTAGATTTTCAAGCTACACCAGGGAGTTAAAAGCGCAAATCCTGTTATTGTTACAGGATTAATGCACAGAAGTCCCAGAATACCACTTTGGAAATGTAGCCAAGGAATATTATTTTAATGTACTGTATGTTATTTTTAGACTCAGCTATAGCCCAATTATCAGCTGGTGTATCAAAAATGAGACAAGACAGATAGCTGTCTTTAATCCAAAATTCTAATGAGGTTTTTGGTGTTTGTATTTTCTCACCACTTAGAAGTCTGGATATTTGGAGGAAAAAAGTAAAAGACAGAAACTACAGCAGCTACCTCCTACCTACTTTGTTGCTATAGAGGCTGCTACTTAGAGTACTGATTCTACAGAATATTTTAGATTTTTTTTTTTCCATAGGAGAGGCAGGTGGTAGGAAAAGGAGGTATTGAATCATGGGGACCTCTTGACCACACTATAAAAAGCTGCAAATCAACCACAGCATACTAATGATTTCAAAGCAGCAAGTCAGGGTTCCTGCCATCAGTCATTTCTATTTCTGTTTTTACACATCTTAGACTGTTGTTCAAAAATAACTATCTGTAAAAGGTCTTCCAGTTGGAGTAATTTTGCTTCCAAGTTGCCCTGTGGGCATCAACCAACATTTATTGATTCTCTAGATGCCTGCTTTTGGGTTTTATTAAACTGAGCTTGTCTTTCCTTTTGGCCTCTGAGTAATTGCATAGATCCGAGATGACTACATCACTGTCTCTAGGCTACATCTAGTCTGTTAGATGACAGCCCCCAGAAGAACTCCTGCTTTCTCTTAGTCAAGAAATACTCTACACTAACTTTCAAATCCCAGAGTATCTTCCATTATCTCAAAAGGTATTGTATCTTTCTTAAAAAGTTCAAGCAAGCTTACGCAGATCTATTTCTAGGTGGGGCAAGGTGATGGGGTGTATCCCTGTGTCAATAAACTCTGGGAGTTCACTACATTAGGAGTTCACTATCTCAGCAGTTCACTACATCAGTAAGGAGAATTTCACTTTGAATGCTCCCTATCTTTGGCTACCAAGGACTTGCAGACCCCAGACCCACCTCAGCAAACAAAATAGGACCCCTTTTGCATCATCAATGACCACCAGCACTGACATTGTTTTTTGGAGCAGTTGTCAGGAGGATTAAATGAGTAACATTCCAAGAAGCACTTAGCAAGTTGTTGGCATGTTGTAGGCTCCCCTGAGTTGAGGAAGCAGCAGCACAAAAAATTTTTCAAAATTTACTTTTTATACTTATAAGGATTTCTCAATTTATAAAATTATTTTTGTATATCATCTCATCAGCAATACACTCATAAATCTCTCTAATGCCTGTGGTGGGTACGCATGTGTTTAATGTCGAGTTAACTCAAGTTAATGTAAGCTTTCCCCATGTAGTTTGTATATAGAAATTGAGCTGTAAATAGGATTGGAATGAAATTTTCTATTTCAGGTTCTAGGGCATTGTTTATATCATAACCACCATTCATCTGTGTTTCTTAATCTCTGAAATGGAAGTGATTGGATCCTATACACTCAAAAACCAGAAGAGTGCTCCCAGTTATAAATTTGAAAATTTTAAAAATAAATCAGTAATTCTTATGAATATCCACTATTGGTATAACACAACAAATTAGACACTATGATTGATATATATATGTGTGTGTGTGTGTGTGTGTGTGTGTGTGTATATATATATATATATATATATATATATATATATACTTTGTGAATAGTTCCTTCTCTCAAAGAATATTAAGAACTACTAGGATACTTGTGTACATTTATATTTTACCAAGAACAAAAATTCACAAGCCCCTAGCATAGAAGCACACCTGATATCTTTTAATTCCACAATATTCAGGGAATAAATACACAAATGAATAAACTCTATGAATCACTAAAGATGAATTTCAACATCAGTGGTGCAAGTAGAAGACTCCAAGAACCTGCCCCATCTGAAAAATGGGAAAACTAGCACAGCACTGGGGAATTTTAAAAGGATAAGGTGAAACAATGTATGGGGAGAACAGTAGTAGGCAGCCTTCTAAATGGGTCCCAATGATCCTCACCTCCTGGTTTTCATTCCCCATATACTTCCCTGCCTTTAAGTGTGAACTGGCGATATGCTTCTAACTAATAGAATAGGACAAAGGTGATGGGATATCACTTCTGTGGTGATGTTATGAAAGACTATGACTTGCATCTTGCTAGTCCTCACTCTTGCTGGCACTCTCCCCTGCCCTCTCACCTATGAGAGACTCAAATGGCAAGAGACTAAGGTAGACCTCTGATCAACAGGTTGTGAGGAACTGGGGCTTTAGTCCAACAGCCCACAGGAAAGGAATCCTGCCAATAACCCAAGTGAAAGCAATTTCTCCCTTAGTAAGGCCTGGGATGACTACAGTCCTGGGTAACATCCTGACTGCAGCCTTGTGAGGCTGAAGCTGAGGACCCAGCCAGACCCACACCAGGACTCCTGACCCACAGAAACTGTCAGATAATAAATGTTGTTTTAAGGCATGCCATTTTGGGTAATTTGTTATGCTGCAGTAATAGGTAACTAATACAAGGACCTACTGTACCATGGCCACATTAAAGTATGCAAATATATAGTATATAAAGTATGCAATATGTAGAAGCCACTTTATTTTAGAGAGGGATTGTAAATAATAGTGGGCTCATGTACAAGACTAGTTTTTAAAGATAGTAAAGAGAATCATGAATTTGACCTTACTAAGGAGAAGAGCTAACTAGTTAGGCGACGGAAGGGAATGACTAGGATCCATTCTGCTGACAATCTCAGCAAATACCAGGGGATAGTCCTGTATGGCAACCAACACCAAATAGCAGTGATGAAGGAATGTCTTCAATTACACAACTGGTAGGCAAAGATGCGGTTAAATTTATCAGTGCTGAGCAGGGGTTAAAATGGCAGTGGCCTACTGGAACCACTTCTATAAAACATTGGGAAACATGGTTGCTTAGCATGAACCCTGGCCTTGCAGAAATTAAATGATTCCTTCAGTAGTCCTATTTTGAACTGTTCTCATCGCTTGCTGCAGACAGTTGGCTTTCAATCCATTTTATAGAAGCACTTTCTGTTCCTTGGATAAAAGGAAGTACATAAATTTCAAGTGCCATATTACCATACATGCATGGTTCTGTTTGGGCACAAGCATGTTGTTCTTGTCATAAATTCTGACTCAGAATGGGAGCTCGGGATTTACCATCTCACTCTTTATAGTTACAAGATCGACTAAACTGATTACAAGAAGAAATATGTAAGCTTTGAAACTGTTCACACCAGTGATGTGGTTCAGTAGCTTGTAAAAGTGGCAAATAACAGCAAGCCAAAAGAAAGGAATTTCAAGAAAGACAAGGTTCTTAAAAACACAGGGTTGATCGTATTCAGAATCCAGAAGTAGCTGATTATCTTTGGAGCTTGGGATACTCTCTCCACTGCCTGTTACTGGACTGTGGTCCTTGGAAACATGCGTTTACTGCCCTACAGTCCTCTCCATTGTCCCAGAGTTTCTAGAACCCCTCTCTAAGGAATGGCACTCCCAATAAGTGAGAGACAGTCATTCTGGGGAATGGAATTTTCTCAAATTCTCTAAATCTTTAGCTACTGTGGTGTGTGTGAGAGTGTGTGTGTGTGTGTGTTGGTCTGGTTTGGTTGTTTCACCAGTCAAGAGCAATCTTGAGCCCCATTACAGTCAGGTAACTGACTGGTAACACAGGTAACACAGCCACTAAAATGGAAAGCTGTGTAGGTAGACCACAAGGGTATGTACTCTAGCTATACTGTTTACTACTTGTGAGGCCCTGAACAAATTCTCTAACTCCCCTAAGCTTCATTTTCCTCATATGAAAAGTGGTATGATACTACCTTCCTTATAAAGTTGAAGTGAAGATTAAATGTGACTTAGCACTGTGCCTGATACATAGCAAATACAAGGTAAATGTTAATGCTTATAGTATTACTGTTTTTTTAATTTTGTTAACCCTTTTTTCATGTGTCAAACTGTTAGTTCTTTGAGGACAAAAAAAGTTGGGATTTAGACAAGGATTTTTACACAGTTGGATATATTTGAGCAATTTTTCAGTGAGTGTACCTAGGCTACAAAATCCCTGCCAAGCAGTCCTGAGGATGTCCTCTTTTCTTTTCAATCTACATTCCCTCCCTTGGTGATCTCATCTCCTTGTGACTTTAAATACCATCTGCTTGCTGACAACTTCTAAATTTACATCTCTAGCCTAGATCTCTTCTTGAACTCCAGATTCTGGTATCTAATTGCCTACCTGACATCTTCATTAGGATGTCTAGTGAATATCTCAAACTCCATACAGAATTCTGAAGTAGAATTCTCGATCTTCAACAAACAAACAAACAAAAACAAACAAACAACAACAAAAATCCCCTGCCCACCCACAGACTGTATGGAGTTGGTGATAATCCCATTAATTCAGGTGCTCAAGCCAAGTACTTTGGAGACATTCTGTTTTTCTTTTATAACCTATATCCAATTCATCAGAAAGTCTCTTTGGTCCTATCTTCAAAATATATCTAGAATCTGGCCATTTCCCACCAATGCCATTGTTAGCTCCCTGGTCTAAATCATCATCTCTCACCTCCAAAAGCCTTCTTTTAGAAATAAAACTACTTTAGGGGCACCTGGGTGACTCAGTCGGTTAAGCATCGGATTCCTGATTATGGCTCAGGTTTGATCTCAGGGTTCTGAGATCAAGCCCTGTGGTGGATTCCATGCTGGCTGCAGAGACTGCTCTTAAGATTCTCTCTCTCCCTCTCCCTTATACAACTCCCTTTGCCACATGCACTCCCTCGCACACGCATTCTCTAAAATGAAGATGATGACAACAATGAAGAAGAAAATAAAGAAAATTATTTTGAAATTATTTTTAGGGGGGCCTGGGTAGCTTAACAAGTTGAGCATCTGACTCTTGGTTTGCGCTCAGATCATGATCTCGTGGGTGGTGAGGCCAAGCCCCACATTGGGCTCTGCACTCAGCCAGCAGTCTGCTTGATGATTCTACCCCCTCTGCTCCTCCCTGCATTCACATTCTCTGTTAAATAAATAAATAAATCTTTGGGAAAAAAAAGAAAAAATAAACTATATTTTCTGAACTCTTTTTTTTTTTTTGAAGATTTTATTTATTGAAAGAAAGAGGGAGTGAGAGCGGGGGGAGGGGCAGAAGGAGAGGGACAGAGAGAATCCCAAGCAGACTCCACGCTGAGCGGGGAGCATGATGTGAGGCTCAATCCCATGACCCTGAGATCATGACCTGAACCGAAATCAAGAGTTAGATGCTTAACCACCCAGGTGCCCCTATATTCTGAATTTTTTGAGAGTAAGTTGTATCACCCCAAGAATTCTCTAATGTGTATTTTCCAAAAACAAATATAGTCTTCTATATAACCAGCCTATAACTCTTTGAATTAGGAAATGACAATACTACACTACCATCTAATCTCACTCAAATTTTGCTAATTATCTCAAGAATGCTCTTTTTCCTCTGTGGGCCAGGATCCTCTCAAGAACATGTGTAGCATTTAGCAATTATGACTCATTTGCCTTGGAATGATTCCTCAGTCTTTCCCCATCTTTCATGTACTAGACACTCTGTAGGATGACCTCTGCCTTAGTCCTTTCAGGCAGGGTTCAGTTTGACCACAAATAGAGCAGCTTAAAAACAACAAACAAACATTTATTCTTCACAGTTCTTCGGAAGTCCAAGATCAAGGTGCCAGCATGGTCATATTTTGGTGAGGTCCTCTTCCTGGTTCACAGTAGGCACCTTCTCGTTAATATCCTCATATGGTGGAAGGGATCTAGGGAATCTCTCCAGAGCCTCTTTTATAAGGCATTGACCCCATCCATGAAGGTTCCACTCTCATGATTTAAGCACCTCCCAAAGGTCCCACCTTCTGACATCATGTTGGCTTTAGGGTTTCAATATGTAAATTTTGGAGGGACACAAACATTCAGATGATAGCAACATCCAACATGGAACATTTGATGTCTCCTCATGATCAGACTCAGGCAATTCGCTCTTGGCAAAAACTCCAACAAACAATGCCATGCTCTTCTTGGTCCATCACATCAAAAAGCACACATCATTGATCCTTACAACAATGGTGATGCTAAGCTTGGTCACTTAGTCATGTTGATATCTGCCAAGTTATTCCACTTAACTTCATTTTTTTCCTTTCGTAACTGATTGATATTTTATGGGGAACTATTCTTAGGTTATATCAAAATGCCCTGTTCCTTGTGAAATCTTCACAAAATCAATCATATCTGTGAAGGTTGCCAAATGGCGATTCTCTATTTACATGATTCCCTCTACTTTTTTTAGTTGGCATTCTACAGCAAAGACAAGTTTTCCCTTTTCATTTATTTATTTCTCTACAGGGACTCATGAATTCCCACTTTATTCAATGGGTTGTAATTTTTCATTATCATATTTTTAAAGCTAAGTTGTCCCTGATTTGGCCAGTGTGAGCCCCATGTCCTTTTGAAATGTCCACATATTCATTGAACATTTCCTTATTTTATAGCATAAGAAGATATTTCAGGCCCATCTTACACTTTCCAACTCCCTACCCTGGAATCAGCTGTTGGTCATTTCTTCAAGAACCCTGGCTTCTTTTAGTACAGGATAGTATTAAGAAACCAATATCTGGGTGTTTGTTGTACTTGTTGTTCCTAGGGTTCCATTGCCTTTAAGCCCTCTCAGTAGACAGAGCAAGAGGTTTGTATGTGTATACTCAAAGACACAGACACAGACACAGACACACACACACACACACACACACACACACACACACTCAGAAAGTGAGAGAAATTGAGACCATGAGTTCATTCTGATAGCTCTGATTCCCAATCCAACACTTTAGAGTTCCTACTAGCCTTTCCGCTTTCTATACTCATAAATTCCTCCTATTTAACAGTGATACTTGGCTCCTATTATCCTCAGTATATTTACTTATACAAGTAATTAATTTGCTCAATATAATGAATCCTCCACCATGCTGGCGTCTTTTTGCCTACACCTCCAAATTACCCACTCTCTGCAGTATTCTCTGCTGCTGGCCCATAGTCTATATGTCTCCAAACCCAGCCCATGCCACTGTATGGCTTCCCAAACCCCTTCACATGCCCACATTTTCAGTTGCCATGCTGTCTCCACCATGTATGTGGCAAGGAACAGGAAAGAGATGGGAGTTGCAATAAAACCCTTTACCCCCAGAGTTTATCCTCACTCAGAGCCAGCATAACTCTGATAAAATATGTCTAACCACATTTATCCTCTGTGAAAAACCATTCATGACTCTCCATTTCACTCAGAGTAAAAACCAAAGCTCTGACAATGGCCTAGAAGGTCCAACATGATCTGAGATTTGTTACCTATCATTTTCCATCTCACTCATTCTGCATCAACCACAGTGGGCTTACTGTTCCTCAACATACCTGACTTATTTCCACCTTTAGGGTCTTTGTACTTGCTCTCCTCCTTACCTAGAATACTTCTTCCCATATAGCTACACAGCTTCAAATCTTTGCTCAAATGCTACCTCAAGGAGGCCTACCCTAACTATTCTTTCAAAAAGCCAAACCTTTCTAGTGAAAGCCAATAAAAAAGCAATTGTGAATTATCTATTACATTAGCATTCTTTAGATTGGCAAATTTATTAATACATTTTATAATTTCTAGGAACATGCTCTTTACAGTACATTCTTTCAACAAAGAACAAAATCTGACAGTGCCTGGGTGGCTCAGTCGATTAAGCATCTGCCTTCAGGTCAGGTCATGATCCCAGGACCCTGGGATTAAGCCCTGCCTTGAGCTCTCTGCTCAGCAGGCAGCCTGTTTTTCTGTCTCCCTCTGCCTGCTGCTCTGCCTGCTTGTGTTCTCTTTCTCTCTCTCAAATAAATGAAATCTTTAAAAAAAGGACAAAATGTGTTTATTAACAGATCCAAAAAATAAATAAAAAGCCAATCCTTTCAAACATATTTGATCCTTCTTTTCCTTTATTTTCCAACTATGTATTTTTAATGCATTTATCATCTTCCAGCATGCCATATGATTTACTTAAATATTATGTTTATCATTTATTATCTTTCTCCTTCCTTACCAACCCCACTATAATATAAGGTTCTTTGGGGAAGAGATTTTATTTTTCACTGATGCACCCAAGCACCTACAAGAGCATTTGCACATAGAAGGAACTCAATAGATAACTGTTGAATAAATGAATTAATTGATGAATTAACAAAGCATTATCTCTATTTTACTTGTCAAGTAATGGTGTCTCAGAAAAACCAAAAGAATTGTTCTAAAGCTGACAGAGGTTAAAATAAATTGCCTAAGGTCCCATACTATTAAATTGTTTCTGAAATTTTATTCCAAAATTGTTTAACTTCTGAACAATTTGACAATTTAATAAATATTGATTTGTTTGTTTAACTCAGAATGGGCACTTCCAAGGTACCTAACTTATAACCAAAAACAGTCTAAGAACTATGACAAGATGATTGACTGTGTATTAGATACTGGTATTTCCCAAAAAAGAGAAACTTGGTTTTGTTCTGTTTTCTTTTAATTCCAGTGAAGTTAACATACAGTGTTATATTAGTTTCAGGTGTACAATATAGTGATTCAACACTTCCACACATCACCCAATGCTTAATCCCCATTACCTATTTCAACCATCTCCCCACTCTCCCCCTTTCTGGTAACCACTAGGTTGTTTTCTATAGTTAAGAGTCTGCTTCTTGGTTTCTCTTTTTCTCTTTGTTTCCTTTATTTTTTTTTTAATTCCACATATGAGTGAAATCATATGGCACTTGTCTTTCTCTGACTTGTTAGGCATTATATTCTCTACCTCCATCCATGTTATTGCAAACAGCAAGATTTCATTCTTTTTATGGCTGACTAATATTCCAGTGTGTGTGTGTTTGTGTGTGTGTGTGTGTGTGTAGCACATCTTTTTTATCCATATATCTATTGATGGACACTTGGGCTGCTTTCATAATTTGGCTGTTGTTTATAATGTTTGCTATAAACATAAGGATGCATGTATCCCTTGAATTAGTGTTTTTGTGTTTTGGGGATAAGTAGTGCAATTACTAGATCATCGGATAGTTCTATTTTTAATTTTTTGAGGAGCTGCCATAATGTTTTCCATAGTAGTTGCACCAGTTTGTATTTTCACCAACAGTGCAAGAGGATACCTTTTTCTCCACAACCTCACCAACACTGTTTTCTTGTGTTTTTTTTATTTTAGCCAATCTGACAGGAGTGAGGTGATATCTCCTTGTAGTTTGCATTTCCCTGATGGTGAGTAATGTTGAACTTCTTTCATGTGTCTATTGGCCATTTGGTTGTCTTCTTTGGAGAAATGTCTGTCCAATTCTTCTGCCCATTTTTGAATTGGATTAATTGTTTTTTGGGGTGTTGAGTAGTATGTTCTTTATATATTTTGGATACAAATCCTTTTATCAGATATGTCATTTGCAAATATCTTCTCCCATTCTTTAGTTTGCCTCTGGTTTTGTTGATTATTTTCTTTGCTGTGCAGAAGCCTCTTACTTTGATATGGTCTCAGTAGTTAATTTTTGCTTTTGTTTCACTTGCTTCAGGAGACATACCTAGAATATGTTGTTATGGCCTATGTCAGAGACATAACTGCCTATGCTCTCTTCTATGATTTTTATGGTTTCAGGTCTCACATTTAGGTATTTAATCTATTTTGAGTTTATTTTTGTGTATGGTGTCAGAAAGTGGTCCAGTTTCATTCTTTTGCATGTAGCTGTCTAGTTTTCCTAAGACCATTGGTTGAAGAGACCGTCTTTTTCCCATTGGATATTCTTTCCTTCTCTGCCAAAGATTAATTAACCATATAGTTTTGGTCCCTTTCTGAGTTTTCTATTCTATTGCATTGATCTATGTGTCTAATTTTATGTCAGTATTACATTGTTCTGATGACTACTGCTTTGTAATATAATTTGAAGTCTGGAATTATGATACCTCAACTTTGCTTTAAGAAAAACTTAATTTGGGGGCACCTAGGTGGCTCAGTCAGTTAAGTTGTCTACCTTTGGCTCAGGTCCTGATCCCAGGGTCCTTGGATTGAAGCCCACACCGGGCTCCTTGCTTGGTGGGGAGCCTGCTTCTCCCTTTCTCTCTGCCAATCCCCCTGCTTGTGCTTGCTCTCTCTCTCTTAAATAAATAAATAAGATCTTAAAAAAAAAACCAATTTTGTTACAAGTTAAGGAGTAGAATTAGAAAGAGGTTCTTGAGAAACTGGCAAAAATCTCAGAGTCACTGAGATTCTCAAGATGAGTTATCACATACTTCCTAATTCTATTTCTCTTACTGGGTCAGGCCATAACTCCCGTCAATGAAGCAATTCTCTAAGACTAAATGGTTTTCCATCTCCCCCCATTAAGAAAAAAGCAGAGAGTAAATTGGTTTTATATACAAAAATGTTCATCATGGCATTATTTACTATAGTAAGATAGTAAAAGCAACTAAATATCTACCATGTGGGAATGGTTAAGTAAACTGTGGTATATGCTTTTGTTAATAATTGGATTTGTACTTGTGGTCTTCCAACCAAAATCTATGTCAGATATACCCAGAGTAAACAGTAATGACAGATAACATTTATTGAGTACTTATTATGTGTCAAGCAATGTTTCAAATAATTTATATGTTTTATCTCTTTTAAACAAGAACCCCGTGACTATTTTTTTGCTTAGATTCAATTAGCCAACATATAGTAGTACACCATTAATTTCAGATGTAGTGTTCAATAATTCATCAGTTGTGTATAACACCCAGTGCTCATCACATCATGTGCCTTCCTTAATGCTCATCACCCAATTATCCCATCCCCCCATGCACCCCTCTCCTGCAACCCTCAGTTTGTTTCCTATAGTTAAGTCTCTCATGGTTTTTCAAGACAGATACCATTTTTAACACTATTTTACAAATGAGGAATTTGGGGCTCAGGAAGGCTAAGTAAGAGTCAGGGAATAGACTAATGAAAGAAATGGCTTTTCCATCATACTAGCAAGGTAGAGACAGAAATACTTGGCCTCTCACTCTAATCTCTCCCCTTTAACAGCCTGAGTCCAATCAGGAGAAAAACACAGTATGATGATTTGAACATGAATGTTTAATATAGTTATTAACTATATTAGGAGACTGGAGTAAAAAAACCATTGCCTAATAAGAAGTAAAAATAATTCTAAAGAATATGGGAATAAGGAGCATCCCCTACCCCTCAGGGCTGAGATACAGTGCCCAAGGAAGGACACAAGTCTTCGCCAACCAGGGTTAAAATCCAGAACTCACTGGAGAGGGCACAGTCAAGGCTCGGTGAATAACAGAGAAATTGCCATGTGCCATGTTAACCAAACTTATTGGAAATCTACTCTCTGGAAGTTGCTGGAACTATGTTCTCTAGGATGTTAGGAAGCTGTCCTGAGGGAGATGTCTCACTGAAGGCATTCCACTATAAAGCCACCAAGATGAGGTAAAAGGGTAAGTTGCTGGCCACTGGTTGCTGCTGGCTACCAGGCATGGCCGGAGCCAGGTGCTTCAGAAGCCACAGGCACTGCAAGAGCCTCTTTAAGGAACAGCCCAGAGTAGAAAGCAATTTTTTTTTCTCTTGCAATGTCTCTCAAGCACTCTCTACTGACAGAGCTTAACATGGCACCATCTGGTAAAGAAAAATTATTTAAAGGGCCTAATTCCTTTTTCTCCGAACAGTCAACAAAGAGTGAATTTGTAATTGCAAGGCAATAAGTTGATAACTGAGACATAGCCTCTAAGACAAGAATACCACTTATTCTTGTTGAGTGTGGTTCTAGGAAAGTTCAGTGTTGTAGTATCTTCAACAAAAGTGCATGATTTATTGGTGTAAATTCTTCCAAAGAAACAAATGTGTGGTGAAAGGATTGTGAAACCTTCCAGATCTAGAGACCTATTAGAGTGTCAGCTGATTCTATGTGCTACATTTGGATCAGCAGAGCAAGAGAAGCTATGCTGAAACATACTACATCCACTCCCATCTTCTGATGACCTCTTGCTATGCATAAGATTTTATATTCCTATATTCCTTACTAATTTGGGAACAAAACCAAAGCTGACTTTATATATGTTGTGGTATCCTCCACCAAGCTGTGTCTTACCTGAAATGTTACAGCACTCTATGGAATTTATACAACCATTAAACATGTTATTTAAAAGAGGTTGTGGTAAGATAGAAAAATGCTGATGTTATAATTCAAGTGAAAAAACTAGGGTTCAATACTATAATATGTGAAGTAAGCAAAAGTGCATAAGAAAGTAGGAAGGTAAAGAAAAAAAATACCACCAAAATCAGTCATTGTCTCTAGGCAGAATCAGAGTAATTTTTCCCTTTTCCTATTATTTTTCTGTACTTTACAAATGTTGCCATAGTGGGCATGTAATAGTTATAACTTTGGGACAAAACAACTTATCTAACTAAAACAACAACAAATATATATGTTTATGTGTCTGAAATCTTAAACTGAGCCAAGGTTTGGGGTCCAGAATTTGACAAATAGAGTATCTGAACCAGTTCTCTATAGTGTAAGTAACTGGGACCCATATCAGTTTGGCTATCTGGTTATATAGATTGTCTACCCTGCATGAGCCAGAAAAGGACAATATATTTACAAAAACAAAATGAATTCCATTTCCTGATCCATAAGTTACTGAGATCTATACATATATCTGAGTAGGATATGAGAAAAAAGCAAATATAAAGAATTAACCAGCCAAAGATTGAAATTCAGCCATGTCTAAGTGAAACCAGCAGAATCTGAAATGTCAGCAACTTTCTTATTTAAGAACTAGACAGGCTGATAAGAGCAGGGGAGGAAGGATCCTGAGCTTACCTCCTCCCACAGACACATCAAGACAACAACTACATATAATGTAATTCTCTCTGAAAATGACCTGAAGACTTGGCAGAACAAATCTTCTATAGCTAGACATAAAGAAGAAGCCACATTGAAAATGGTAGGAAGGGCAGAGGCATGGTAGAGAACTAAATCTCTGGTGTTACAGCACACAAGTGTGCCTGATACCACAGGCACGTAGGTCCTCCCTGAGAAGCAAGGGGATTAAGCCTTCCATTGGGCCTCCCAGCCTTGGGAACCTGCACTGGTTCCCAAGATGAGCCCCTTAAAATGTTTGGCTTTGAAAATAGGCAGGGCTTAATTCCAGCAGGGCTTATTTAAAGCCAGCGGTCTATAGGAAACCAAAACTCCACTCTTAAAGGGCCAGCACCCTGTATCATTCAGTCAAACACCCGACACAACAGCAACAGTCTGAAAAGTGTTTGAGTTACATGTGAAGAAAATTTACTTACTAATTTTAGGGTATGTGCCAGAGGGGCAGGGATCTGTAGGAGCCTTTTCCAGGAACGGAAGTGCAGGGTGCCGTTTTTCTTACCCTCATTCAGTGTAGCTGGCCAGACATTTGTGGGAGCCAGTTCTGACACACTCTATTTACCTTGCTAGCACAGCTTAGCCCGCTGTAACATTTCCTTGTGGATCTGCCCCAGCATTCTACCATTAGTGCTCTGCCACACCCAGTGGGCAGCTCAGCCAGAACCAACACCTCTCCAAAGCACTTCTGTCCCATGTGGAGGGGGGGCAACACTGCCCATCAGCGCAACAGCAACAGTTACACTGAACCTCTTGGCCAATGGCAACAGGGGCAGACCCCACTCACGAACACACCTACAGAAGCTACAGCTGGGCCTCTCAGCCAGCCACACCAAGGGCCAGCCCTGTCCATCAGAGTACCTGCAGCAGCTACAGCTGGGTCTCATAGCCAATCACACCAAGGGCCAGCCCTGCCTACCAGTGTGCCTGCAGTGGCTACATCTAGGCCCCTCAGCCAGGCACAGCAGGAGCCAGCCCTGCCTATGACTGCACCTGCAGTAGTCACAGCCAGTCATTGCAGATAGCTGGGCTAAGGGCTAGCCCTATCCACCAGTGTGCATGCAGTGGCTACAGCTGGGCCTCTCAGCCAGCCACACCAGGGCCTAGTCCTGCCCACCAGTGCACCTCTAAAAGTTGCAGCCACTCATTGCAGACAGCTTCACTAAAGGCCAGTACTGCCCACCACAGCACCCACAGCAGTCACAGCCAAGTCACAACAGGAGGGCACACAGTCCACAAAGGGGATACCACCAGAGCACTTGGTTCTGGTGACCGGGAGGGACTGTACTAATGGGCCTCATAGGACACCTTCTAAATAAGACTATAGTTTTCATCTGCCTTTGGGTCAGGTCATAATCCCAGGGTCCTCGGATTGAGTCCCATATCGGGGTCTCTGCTCAGCAAGAAGTATTCTTCTCCCTCTGCCTCTCCCTCCACCCACCCCCGACATGTGCTCTCTCTCCCCACTGACCCCACCTCTCTCTCACAAAAATAAACAGAATCTTAAAAAAAAAAAAAAAAAGACTACAACTTTCAAGTCCAGGAGACATTGCTGATGTACCTAAAACATAGAAACAAACACAGAGAGTCAGACAAAATGAGGAGACAGAGGAATGCACTTCAAATGAAAAGACAAAACCCTAAAAAAAGAACTAAATGAAACAGAGAAACAATCTTCCTGATAAAGAGTTCAAACTAATGGCCATAAAGATGCTCATTGGATCTGAGAGAAGAGTGGATGTACTTAATAAGAACTTAACCAGAGATAGAAAAAAAAAAAAAAAAGAACCAATCAAAGTTGAAGAATACAATAACTGAAGTGATAAATACACTAGAGGGATTGAGTAACATGAGTAGAGGATGGATCAGTGATCTGGAAGACAGGGTAGTAGAAAGCACCCAATCTGAAAACAAAAAGAAAAAAGAATTTTAAAAAATGAGGATATATTAAGGAACATGTGGGACAATATCTAGTATAGTAACATCCTCATTATAAAGGCCCCAGAAGGAAAATAGAGAAAGGGTTAGAAAACTTAATTGACAAAAGAGTAGCTGAAAACTTCCTTAAGTTCTCAGGGGAAGGAAACAGACATCCAGGTCCAAGAAGCACAGAGAACCCCAAGCAAGATGAACCCAGCAGGTCCACACTAAGATACATAATGATAAAATGGCAAAAATTAAAGATAAAAAGGGAATCTTAAAAGCAGTAAGAGAACATTAAATAGTCTGTACGAGCGAAACCCCATAAGGCTATAAGCTAATTTTTTTTTGCAAAAACTTTGCAGGCCAGAGGACAGTTGTATGATATATTCAAAACGCTTAAAAGAAAAAGCCTATAATCAAGAATACTCTACCTGGCAAGGCTATTATTCAGAATTGAAGGCAAACAGAAGTTTAAAAATTTCATCACCCACTAAATTGGCCTTACAAAGAATGCTAAAAGAACTTCTTTAAGTAGAAGAGAAATGGTCATAATGGGAAAAGAATTAGGAAAGTGGAAAATTTTCACTGATAAAAGCAAATATATGCTCCGAAATATATATATCCGAACATTGGCAAGAAAAGCCGAGAAATTGTTGGTCTTCCTTACATTCTCTTGGAATTCTGTCAGGCACTCAAGATGAGGAGAACTATCTGACACTTCATACTCCCTGGCTTCATTTAGGTGGAGGGAAAACATAAATGGGTTCTCAGGATGCTTAGGGTCAATATTAGTGAATATTACCTGTAATTTATCACCATAAATTTTACGAATTTCTAGTCCAAGTCGATCTTTATATAAATCTGCAGATTTCTGTAGTGTTTTCAACCTCTCTTCATTAGCTTTGTTAGCAGTAGAAATAGTTTCCTTCTTCTTAGCATATTCCTCCTTAAGATCCTGAATGTTTGAGGTCAGTACTTCCAGTTCCAGTAAAGGTAGAGATCAATCACTTATAAACCTAGTATGAACATTAAATATGAAAGTAAGATCAATTATATCTACAAATATTATTTAAGAATACACAAAATAAAAAGAGGTAAAATATGATATCACATATATAAAACATGGAGGAGGGGGGTTAAAAAGTGTTTTTAGAATATGTTTATACTTAAGTGACTATCAACTTAATATAGAATGCTAAGTATATAGTATGCATAAGTGAACTTCATGGTAACCACAAAACAAAAGCCTATAATAGATACACAAAAATAAAGAGAAAGGAATCCAGGCACAACACTAAAGGAAATCATCAAATCATAAGGGGAGAGAACGAAAGAAGAAAGAAATAGAGAGGAACTAAAACAACAACAACAACAAACCCCAACCAACCAACCAAACAAACAAACAAACAAAACCCCTAAAAAACTAGTAACAATTAACAAAATGGCAATAAATACATACCTGTCAGTAATTACTTTGAATATAAATGGACTAAATGCTCTAATCAAAGGACATGGGGTGACCAAATGCATTAAAAAACAAGACCTGTTTACATGCAGCCTACAAGAGACTCACTTCAGACTTAAAGACACATACAGACTGAAAGTGAAGGGATGGAAAAAGATATCCCATGCAAATGGAAGTAAAATAACCACAAAGATCAAAACAAAACAAAAACCAAACAACTAGGGTAGCAATACTTCGGTCAGACAAAACAGACTCTAAAACAAAACTTTAACAAAAAATAAAGGAGAGTATTACATAATGAGAAAGAGATTAATCCAACAAAAGGATATAACAAGTACAAATATGCACCTAGCATAGGAACACTTAAATATATAAAGCAAATATTAACAGACATGAAGGGGAAACGGACAATAATAAAAAAACAGTAAGGGATTTTAACACTCTACTTAAATCAGTGGAGACAGCATCCAGACAGAAAGTCAACAAAGACATAGTAGCTTTGAATGATACATTGGACCAGATGGACTAAACAGATATATATAGAACATGCTACCCCAAAACAGCAGAATAACATTCTTTTCAAATGCACATGAAACATTCTCCAGGACAGATGACATGTTAGGCCACAAAATAAGTTTCAATAAATGTAAGTAGATTGAAATCATATCAAGCATCTTTTCCAACCATGATGGTATGAAACTAGAAATCCATTTCAAATCAGAGAGGGAGACAAACCATAAGAGACTCTTAATCATAGGAAACAAACTGAAGGTTATTGGAGGAGAGGGCGATGGGAGGATGGATGATGGACATTAAGGAAGGTACATGATGTAATGAGCACTGGGTATTACATAAGACTGACAAATCACTGAACTCTACCTTTGAAGCTAAAAATATACTATATATTAATTGAATTTAAAGAAGTATGTTAAGCAAATGCAAATAGAGGTATGTTAAGCAAATGCAAATAAAAAGAAACCAAAAACTATACTACCTTTATCACACAGAAGGCAAAAGACATTAAAGCAGACATTGACAGTCACTTCATCATGATGAAAGTACAATCTGGTTCATCGTAAAGTTGGAGCTGTCATGAACTAATTGTGGGCCAAGTCATGGAACACTGAAATCTCAGGTCAACCCATGTGAAACAGACATTTTTATAGGTCAAAGTGCTTGCATATTGGCAATTTCAACCCGATCAGCAAAGCAAAATATGTTTGTAATCATTCCACCATGTAAATACATATTTTTATATATATTGAATATGTATTCAATATATGTATTCAATATATGTATACAATATATGTATACAATATATGTATTCAATATATGTATACAATATATGTATTCAATATATATAAAAAACAAAAACAAACAAAAAGAAATCTATTTCAAGAAAAAAACTGGAACACATACAAATATGTGAAGGCTAAACAACATGCTACTAAAAAATCAATGGGTCAATGAAGAAATCAAAGAGGAAATTAAAAAAAAAATACCTGGAGGCCAATGAAAATGGAAACACAATGGTTCAAAATCTTTGGGATGCAGCAAAAACAATTATAAAAGGAAAGTTTATAGTGATACAGTCCTGCTTTAAGAAATGAGAAAAATCTCAAATTAGCCATCTAACCTGATACCTAACCATACTTGAAAAAAGGAGAACAAAGCCCAAGATTAGTAGAAGGAAGGAAATAATAAAGCGCAGAGTGGAAATAAATGAAATAGAGACAAGAGAAGGAAGAGAGGAAGGGAGGAAGGAAGGAAAGAAAGAAAGGAGGGAGGATGGAAGGGAGGATGGACGGGAAGGGAGAAAGGATGCAAGGAAGGCAGGCAGGAAGGCAGGCAAGGTAGGCAGGAAGGCAGGGAGGGAGGCAGGCAGGAAGGGAAAGAGGGAGGGAGGGAGGAAGAGGGAGGAAGGAAGGAATGAAGAAAGAGAGGGAGAGAGAGAGAAAGAAAGGAGGGAGGGAGGGAAGGAAGGAAGGGAGGAAAGAAAGGAAAGAAAGAAAGAGACAAGACAAATGAAACTAAGAATTGGTTCCTTGAAAAAATAAAATTGAGAAGCCTTTAACCAGACTCATCAAGAAAAAAAAAGAGGGCTCAGATAAAAAATGAAAGAGAAGTAACAATCAACACCACAGAAATACAAAGGATTCTTAGAGACTACTATGAAAATTATATGCCAACAACTTGAGTAACCTATAAGAAATGAATAGATTCCTAGAAACACATAATCTTTCAAGACTGAATTAGGAAGAAATAGAAAACCTATACACACAGATTACTAACAACAAAATTGAATCCATAATCAAAAAACTCCCAACAAACAAGAGTTCAGTTACCCTGATACCAAAAAGACACAAGGACACTAAAAAAAAAAAAAAAAAAAAAGAAAATTGCAACTACCCCTGATCAATACAAATGCAAAAATCCTTAACAAAATATAAGCAAACCAAATTCAACAGTACCTTAAAAAGATCATTCACAGGATGCCTAGGTGTCTCAGTCAGTTAAGCGTCTGCCTTCAACTCAGGTCATGATCTCAGGGTCCTGGGATCAAGCCCCACATTGGGTTCCCTGCTCAGCAGGGAACCTCCTTCTCCTGCTCCCTAATCATCAGGAAAATGCAAATCAAAACCACAGTGAGATATCTCCTCAGAGTAGTTAGAATAGTGAGTATCAAAAAAACAAGAAATAACAAGTGTTGATGAGAATTTGGAGGAAAGGAAACCCTCATGCACTGTTGGTAGGAATGTAAATTGGTCCAGCCACTGTTGAAAACAATATGCAGTTCCCTCAAAAAATTAAAAACAGAAATACCATATGAGTAATTCCACTTCTAGGTATTTACCTGAATAAAAAACAAACATACTAATTCAAAAAGATATACACACTTCTATGTTTATTGCAGCATTATTTATAATAGCCAAGATATGGTAACAACTTAAGTGTCCATTGACAGATGAATGGATAAGGAAGATGTAATATACATACATACACATACATACATACATACATAATTATCTACGATGGAATATTACTTAGCCATAAAGAAGCAATCTTTGCCATTCACAACACAGATGAACCTAGAGGATATTATACTAAATGAAAAAGGTCAGAGAAAAACAAATACAGTATCATTTCACTTTTACATGGAATCTAAAAAACAAAACAAATGAACAACAAATAGAAAACAGAAACAGACTCATAAATACAAAGAATAAATTGATGGTTGGTGGGGATGGGCAAAATAGGTGAAGATTAAAAGGTACAAACTTACAGCTATAAAATAAATAATTCACAAGAATGAAAAGTACAGCATAGGGAATACAGTCAATAATACTGTGATAATTTTGTATGGTGACATGATAAATACACTTACTGTGGTGAGCATTTCATAATGTATATAATTTTGGAATAACTATGTTGTATACCTGAAGTTAAAATAGTATTGAATGAGAAGTATACCTCAGTTAAAAATTTTTAGAAAATGTTTTAAAAGAACCAGACAAGTCAGTCTCCTCATATTCTAACAGCAATTTGGAGGAATGCCATAAACACTGAATTCTCAGTTGTAGGCCCTTATTCCTGGGAAATTTTTATTTAAATGTTCCAATACAAAGCAGTAATTACCCCCAAACCATAGTTCCAGCTAAATATTAAGATCTCTGCAATTCTAAACTCTAGGACACCCTCATAATTCTCCTGCAAAAAGACTTGGCAGCCACATCTTTCTTCAATTCCATAATAACTTGTAAGAAGAAAAAAACTGGGTAAGAGGGAAGAAATTCAAAGAGCAAATAGTAAGGATTATAAAATGACAGAAATGAGCACTGGATTGATTGTTCATTATATGTAGATACCCCTGCCCAGCCTGCCACTGGGAACAGATGATGTAAATGGACCATCCAAATGAAACCTCCTAGGAGGTAGTGGATGACTTCATAACATCTGAGGATTTCTTCCAGTCTGGGACTCCATTATTTGGCAGAGATCTATTATACAAGGAACATGATAGAGAAAAGTACTCAGCCTACAATGGAATGATAAGATGAAGAGAAGCTGAGGCTGTGAACAAAGAGGAATATTAACTAGAGTGATCCTAGATTGCCAAGGACTGCCCCAGTTTTAGCATGGAAGTTCCAAATCCCCAGAAATCCCACAATCATGGGCAAACCAGGATGGCTAGTCACCCTACTACTTGGATCTGACAAAGACTAGCTTCTTTGGGTTTCCATGCAGACTAAAAGCTTTAATTAACCAAGCCTCATGAATCCCTTGCCTGGTAGATAACAAATGACCTCCTTTCAACAAATGATACTGGTTTCTGCCCTTTCTACCCAGTTCTGTTTAAGCATATTCTCACTATCATCTACAAAGGGTTTGCCCCTATGGGTCCTTCCAATTGCAGATCTGGAGTAGCTGTGTGTGGATAAATCCTAGGTCCTGCTGGAAATGTTCTTTCCTTTACTAACTATAAAATGGCAAGCCTTCCAGAAGAGAAGCTCCCTCTTTGGTGGGTTCTCTTTTACATATAAGAAATGTACTCCTGTAATCTTAATAAATTCAAGCCCACATCATTCAGTTTTTTATTAGATCTCCCTTCAGAAACCATAATTCAACAACCCAAGTTATTTAATAATTAATCCTACTTATTTACTTGCTTTTTTTTTTTAAGATTTTATTTGTTTGACAGGCAGAGATCACAAGTAGGCAGAGAGGCAGGCAGAGAGAGGAAGGGAAGCAGGCTCCCTGCTGAGCAGAGAGCCCAATGTGGGGCTCTATCCCAGGACCCTGGGATCATGACCTGAGCCGAACGCAGAGGCTTTAACCCACTGAGCCACCCAGGTGCCCCTACTTGCTTCTTTTTTGAAGGCAATAAAGGATACCCAAATACATGATCTACACAATATCTTCCTCTTCTCCCTGCTTCCTCTCATCTACTTCTTTCTGATATTCTAATGTCTCTCTCTCTACTATCCTCTGTGATCCCCAGAAAATCTCCTCCATCCCCAGCCTCCTTTTTTCCCCCTCTAGTTCAGTGTATTAGCCTATCTCCCATAAAGGCAGAGATTTTTCATAAAGAGGTAGGAGTAGGAAGAAATTGGGTTGGTAATTCCAGAACTCTCTTTGGTGGGCTAGGAAAGATAGGAAGTTTGAGAACATTCCCATATTAATTATTTTTGTTCCATACACTCCTAACATTGGTAAGTGTCTAACACAGATATCCAGATCATGTTGGTGCTGAAAATGACCATAAAATTCATTCCTAAGTCCAATTCCCTAATTTTAATAATGAGAAAACTAACAGAGACATTAAATAATTTGTTCAAGGTCCTTCTTATTGCTCTATGCTACATGCACTTAAATCCTATTACTTGTGGTTATTAAAAGGAATAATTGTCAATGCCCTCCAGCCACAGACCACCAGACACACACATGTAGCTGAATAAATTGGGATTATTGCATGCTACAGGAAAAGAAAACATACAAAGTAAGGAACTGTGGGATGTCTTGTAAGAAAGTATAAAAAGGACTGATTACAGAATTTAAGCTTTGTTAGATGATTTGAGGGGTGGTTTAAGAAAGCAGGCTTTGCTATGAATTAGATGCTACCAGGAAGTGGGAGCACTTCAATGACAGAGTGTTTTAATAAATCTTATCTGGAAAAAGGGAAGACTAGAGCCAGGCTAAAGATGTAATTGTTACAGAATCAGCAGTCACTCATATCAGTTAGAAAAAGATGTTTGGTCACATTTGTGGACTAGATGATGTCCATATTTCGTCTGTGTTCAAACACAGTTACATAGTGGGTTTTTTGTTTTGTTTTGTTTTGTTTTTTCCCTTAATCCATGGTCACAGAGTGGCCTGGTCTGTTGTTGATGTTTTGTGAAGTTATTTATGTTCAACAGTAGAACACCAAGACCTCTCTGTGTCAGACATCGGGAACTGCTTTTCTCTTTCTCATAATAATAAAACTACCATCTAATGAGCACATTTAATAGGCTAGGAAACTTTTTAAGAAATTTTTTTTATTTATTTGACAGAGAGAGACATAACGAGAGAGGGAACACAAGCAGGCGGAGTGTGAGAGGGAGAAGAAGGCTTCCCATGGAGCAGGGAGCCTGATACAGGGCTCCATCCCACGACTCTGGGATCATGACCTGAGCTGAAGGCAGACACTTAGCGACTGAGCCACCCAGGTGCCCCACTAGGAAACTTTTAATATGCTATGGGAATAGTACTAATATTTGTTACTCTTAGACCTGGGTTGGTATAACAGTACCAACCCAGGAGATAGATACTATTATAATTCCAATTTTCATACGAAGAAATGAAGGATTAATGAGGTTGTTCATGTGCCGAGGGTTACACAGCTAGCAAAGCAGATCTGGGCCTCAAAACTAGGCAGTCTTTCTCCAGGGTCTATATTCTGAATTGCTCTATGGTACTGCCAAATATAAACTGGAATACTGGAGGAGAAGGGGCAATTAATCTGTGGAGATGTGGGACATATTTGCAGTAAATACAAAGAGGAGAATAAAGTGTCAGGAATTACATGATTGGATCATGAGACACCGAGGATGGAAGAAGAGAAAATGTGGGAAAAACCAGCTGTGACATTTTGACCATAAAACCTTCTTTGGGAATAGTCTAATAAAAGGAAAGCTGACTTATTGTTCCTTAACTGAATAATGACTTTTATGATTTAGAATATTATTTTAAACTTTACTCTCTGTTTTCAGTATGAATTTAATTTGGCTGGCAGGAGTAGGAAAATCAGCAGCAACTCCTCTGGCATAGTCAGTCAGAGCATCTCATTGTAGTCAAATGGTAAAGCAAAATTGTTCAGGGCCGTGTGATGGAAGCTGCAGGCACCTGACAGTACCGAGGACTTAATCATAATGATGAGGGGAGAAATATGGTTATTAATAGCCTTACAAATGCATTCATTTTTTCAGAATCACCTTATGGAGTGCAATGACAGAATGAAACTCAAATTAACAGACAAAGGCCCCCATTCCACTGTTCCCACACACACTCCAAGCTCCTTCTGACTTCAGTTGGTGTTCTGGGCACAGAGAAAGAACAGGAGGGAGATATTGATCTATTTCTAGTAATTCGAAAGCATTCTCTCTGTAAATTTCAAGGCAGCCAAGATCCTAACATCACAGGAGCACTACATTCTGTCCTCACCTCAACAGATCCAAGTAATAGTACTGAAATACAATATACATTACTTGCCCAAATTGAAGAAAAAAAAAAAGGAGCTCTTTCAGGTGCAAGGTAGGAGGTGTTGGAGAGGTGGTTTGATAGTAAAGAGAAATGGAAATGGAAAAGGTTATTCTTCAGCTATATCGTGTAATAAGTACAGACAGGTCATTACACATTCACTCCTTTAGGTATTATTCAACAAACTGTGCCTGCACTATGTGACTAGCACCGTGCCAGGCTCTAACGATAAGAAGTCAATTAAGACTTGGTCTCTGTCCTCAAAAATTCCATGTAGATTGTGTCCCCAGTTTTTGTTTGTTTGTTTGTTTGTTTTCCATCACACTTTGCATAGTGTTTCATAGATATTTCTGCCTGATGACAATTACTGTATCGATGATGATGACAATGAAAAGCATAGTTCCCCACAAGTTTAAGAGGCAAATAGGAAAAGAGCCTGTTGCAAAGAAACTTTTATCCAGGGGTGCCTGGGTGGGTCAGTTGGTTAAGCATCTGCCTTAGGCTCAGGTCATCATCCCAAGGTCCTGAGATGAAGCTCCACGTCGAGAAGCCTGCTTCTCCCTCTTCCTTTGCCTGCTGCTCCTTGTGCTTGTGCTCTCTCTTTCAAATAAATGAATAAAATCTTTTAAAAAAAGAAAGAAAAAAACTTTTATCCATCTAAAAATTGTTTATTGAGCAACTATTTTGGGGTTAAGATGTTGCCCTGGGCTCTGAGATGTTCATAAAATGTTTCTACCCATAGGAAAGTTTAGGGATCCTACAAGCTCACTCTGAAATAGGTGGAAAGTCCCTGGACAACCTTTGTGTTCTTCAGGCCTCAGAAATGAATGATGGATAGTTTGGCCTTGTTGCCTCAGTTTCCATCACATGTCTAAGGAGGACTGAAAATTGGCCTAGGAAAGTAGCCTATGGGACAAATAACAACAAAGCTAAGTAAATTCTACTCATTCTCTGGGCAACAACACTAGGAAAAGCACTGTACTTTCCACATTTTCGAGGCCATGCACTCAAGACAAGGTTATTTCTATGACCACAGCAGGAAACCAGCACACAAAAACCACATGAGCTCATGCCTGCAACTTATCTTCAGCAGCATAACGCCTTAAGAAAGATGTATCTCTATGGGATGTCACCTATTATGTCATTAAGCAAAGCAACCAGTCTCATTTCTTTTTTTAAGATTTTATTTATTTATTGGGGTGCCTGGCTGGCTCAGTAGGTTAAGCCTCTGCCTTCGCCTCAGGTCACGATCTCAGGGTCCTGGGCTCCAGCCCCGAATTGGGCTCTCTGCTCAGCAGGGAGCCTGCTTCCCCCTCTCTCTCTGCCTGCTGCTCTGCCTACTTGTGATCTCTCTCTCTCTCTGTCAAATAAATAAATAAAAATATTTTTAAAAAATATTTTATTTATTTATTTGACAGAGAAAGAGACCGGGAGGGGCAGAGGGGGATGGAGAGGAGAAGAATATTCCATGTCTAGAATTGCAGAGCCTGACGCAAGGCTTGACTCCATGACCCTGAGATTGTGACCCCAGCAGAAACCAAGAGTCAGTTGCTTAACTAACTGAGCCACTTAGATGCCCCACAGCCATTTTCATTTTAAAGTGTGGGCACAGCATTGTAGAGTTAAGTAACAAAAACATGGATAATTTCCCAGATACTTTCTCAGAGCAAAGAGCAATCACTGGTTGTAGGACAGATTCTTTGCAGATATCCATAGCCACCTTTCCCCCAATAAGAAGGACAATACTACTGCTCACCTCCCTGCTCCTGGCCTCCCCAGCACCCCCACCACACTCCCCATCCCCTGCCACATCCTTGCAAAGACATCTGCTTCTTTGTATTCCAGAGAGTCCACCTCATGATAATTTCCCAGCACCATTAAATAAGCCCTAGATTCTACATCTGTTCCACTTCTCTCCATTCCAGATGAGCACTACATCTTCACATTTGCTATTATGATCACTGCTGAACCATAACAATGAGGATAGTTGAGGATAGAGATCCACTTCTCAGTACAGCATACAGGAGGGATGATTCTGGATTAAATCAGGGGTGCTTAACCCCAATAATAAAGAAAAGCAGATGGATCTCTGCTGACTGGCATCAGAACCTCAAGAATCTCCTTAGTAAGCCTCTTGTATCAGTCAAAAACAGCCAACAAGGAAAGAAATTAACATTAATGGAGTACCTTTTTTTTTTTTTTGGCCTGACCCTCTTTTAGGTATTTAATACTATCTATTTATCTTCATATAGTTCTGGCAAATTTAGTAGTATTATTCTCAATCAATTCTACAAAACATTCCAGAGGCTAAAAGTAGGTAAAGAACATGCCTAAGTTCTCCCAACTAGTAAGTAAATGAACTGAGCTTGGAGCCCGAGTCTGTCTGATATCACAGCTTTCACTAGGTCCCTTGATCTGTCATTCTGAAAATATACAAAAGAGGGTTCAGGGCTTAAGAGACCCTCTCTCAGAATGACAGTTCATAGAATCAGCAAGTCATACTTACCTCTCTTATAAACCCGACACAGGAGCAAATGGATTCTAACTGCTTAGATTATCTAAATACATTTGTGATTTTCATTAAGGCAAAATAGCAATTATGTACTTGAAATATTTATAAAATAAGTCAACTACGTTTGAGGGAAAATGTAAAAGCGTTGCAATTAAATAGATCTGCACACACTGCAGGGTGTTTTTCTAACAAAAGGAGGAAGGAATAATGCTGCTAATAAAAACAATGATGATCTTGTTTAAATGTTCTAATAACTCACTCAGCACTGTTCTGAGCAGAACTGTATATTAGTAATTTCAAATAAAGTCTTTGATGAAAGATTAAATATATCTTCTGCTCATTCTCCTCTGCAAAGCTAGTGATTCAAGTGGGCTAATTTGTTCCCTTTCTTCTGGTAAAATGTTTTAAGTGATCTATAAATGTTTTTCTCCTTCTATTCACATTGTAAGAGGAACCAAGTGAATAATAATGAATAAGAATAAGGGGTTATACTGATGCATTGGAAAGTAATGCGTGCCCCCACCATCACCACACACACACACACACACACACACACACACACACACACACAATTTGAGTTCGCATTTGGGCTTCTAATAAGAAAGAGACAAACCTCACATCTCAAAACAAATATTCATCAGGAAACTGCATTAAATAGGAACTAACCCAAAACAATTTCCTGATCACCTTTGAAAAAATTATCATGCTATTTAATAAAGAGTAGGGTTTTGTGTTGTTTTCAGAAAGGAGGGAATCTAAAAGTATATAATATACATTTAGCTCTTCCAGCAGAAATAAAGACTGATTAAATTCCAAACTGATAATTTTCTCTTTGATACTCCAAACTTAATATACTATATTCATAGTGTTTCTAAACTAGTGTGGGAAACATAAACCAATCCATTTTAGTCTCTTTGGGGATATAGGACACATAGTAATATATCAAATAATCACATGCTGTACTTAGCTACCATATCAGATGGGTCATTTTTTTAAAAACTCCTGTTTAGAGAACAATATTGGATATGAAGACCTTTGGCTGCAGAGCTGTGCTGAAATTCTCGAACACAAAGTAAAATGGCCATGGCACTCATCAAACTTTCTTTTTTTTTTTTTTAATTTTTTCTTTCTTTTCAGCGTAACAGTATTCATTGTTTTTTCACCACACCCAGTGCTCCATGCAATCTGTGCCCTCCTTAATACCCACCACCTGGTTCCCCCAACCTCCCACCCCCCGCCCCTTCGAAACCTTCAGGTTGTTTTTCAGAGTCCATAGTCTCTCATGGTTCACCTCATCAAACTTTCTATAGGTAATTCTCTGCTTCCATAGCTCCTATGGATGTCCTAAGGGAAAAGACAATTCCTTATTCTTTCTTATTATCTCACTTTCTAGTATTAGACATTTATAAACATCTATTGAATGGGATGAAATGAATCCATCTATGAACATTTGGTCTGAAGTGATTTCTACACTAGTATACATATTTCTAATGTATTCTTCAATAGGTATGATCTGAATAACTTCCTAATTTTGAAAAAAAAAAAAAAAGGTCTGTTGTTTCTGGAACCACAAAGTCAATTACAGCCTAAAACTTGTTGATTCAGCCTTCCCCCCACCAAATAACTATACAAGCAAATCAGAGTCTCTCTGTGGAAAAGATTCAAGTCTGTCAAAACAAGCCTCAGAGTTCTGCTTTAAGTCCATTTCAGTCTAGGAACACAAAATTCCCAAGAAGGAAAACTACCATGAAGAGAAACACAGTGATCCTAGGCAGGTAATCTACTTGCTCCAAATTAAGGTGAAATGAAAATCTGACTCCTCAAAGAGATGTAAACCCATTTGAAGGTGCAATGTTACCAGCAGATGAGGTGTTGAGGAAGTCTGCATGGAAGAGCCACCTCTCTCACTGGATTACCAAACCAAATAAAGACTTCAGCCCTTTAGAACAAAAGGGCCTTCTTTGGGTGTAGCATTAGAGGCATAAATGTTGGTTGCCTCCTGATAAGAGGGACTGATTATTTCAGTCAGTATTTAGAACTATTAGATAAGGTATTTTCTCCCGTCTCCAGTCTAAGGGCCTCCTTGCTTCCCAAGCCTACTTGTTCCAGGACTTGCCTCAGCCTCTTTCCACCTGTCAGCCATTTCCCCTTAATCACTTAGCCTGAATCCTGATCATGACTCTGATACTGATCCCTGCACCTTCATCTAGGGCCAGGGTCTTAGTCCATTCTAGATCGATGGCCCTGGGCCTCAGAGCTAAGCCCCAGAAAGGACATGTCACTTAAGACAAGGTTGAGAGAAAGTGGATGATCCATGATGAGAACAGAAAAAGTGTTTTGACATTTCCTCTAGAAGCTTATAATACCTGTGAACACCTAGTTTTTCAATTTTACATTCTTCACTATAGTTTTAAGCTTTAGATTGAAAAGGCTTTAGCGCGTTGGATAGAAGTGGAAGGAGGGACTATCAGGTCAGCCAAACACACACACACACACACACACACACACACACACACACACACTTTGCTTGGAAATGAGAAGTTTGGCCATGTGACATAAGCCTCATCTGAAACTTGTCAGTCTTTTTCAGTGTTTTCTCCTTAGGTCTCTATGACCTTGGAGACCTAGGACCTTTCCTGCATGAAATCGACCTATCATTTTGGAAAAAGTCCCTTAAATTAGGGTGATTGAATATTCTTCTTTTAAAAAAAATTCACTGATAATAGAACAAAAAGAATTCAGTTTATCAGAGAAACAGAATAGAATAGTGATTACCAGGAACTAGAGGGTAGAGGAAATGGGTATACATTGACCCAAAGGTACAAACCCCTAGATACAAAATTAACAAGTTCTGGGGATCAAATGTACTGCGTGGTGATTACAGCTAGTAATACTGTATTATATAAAGTTGCTAAGACAGTGGTTCTTAAATGTTTTTACCATAAAAAAAGAAATGGTAATTGTGTGACAGGATGGAAGTGCTAGCTAATGCTATGGTGGTAATCATTTTGCAGTATATAAGTACACCGAATCACCACATTGTAACCCTAAAGTTATAGAGTATATTATATCAATTATATCTCAATAAAGCTGGGGGGGAAGAAACTGGTTTATATTACAGCAAGAGAGTTTTAGGTTACTTATAAAAATGTCTCAGTAGTGAGAACTTGTACCAGCAGCATATTAGCATGAAAGAAAAGAGGGTCCACAATCTGACAAGCTAGGTTAGCTTTATCATGTATTAGCTGTGACATTAATCAAGCTATAGAACTTCTCCAAATTTGAGTTGTTATAAGGTTTAAATGAGACAATATAGGAAAAGTACTTTGTACATAAAGAAGTATTTTTTAAAATAGTGTTATTACTGGGGCACCTGGGTGGCTTAGTTGTTTAAGTATCCAACTCCTCATTTATGATCAGGTCATGATCTCAGGGCTGTGAGATGGAGCCCAGTTTGGAGCTTCACGCTGAGTGTGGAGCGTGCTTAAGATTCTCTTTCTCCTTCTCCCCTGCCCACCCCACCAACTTGCATGCTCCCTTTCTCTCTCAAAAAATAAAAATACATACATACATACATACAATAGTGTTATGATTGTCACAGTGTGAATCCAGCAAGATAAATAACCTAAACCTAAATTTCTCACTATTGACACACAATTTACCTGAGCTTTCATTTCACCAGTAAAGTAATGCAGACTGGGATGAGGGATGTTCAAAGATCTGTTTAGACAAAAAGAATAAAGCAGGAGTAAAGTAGCCCCAGGAATGTGGCACAGCATCAACAGATAGTAGACGATGGTAACAGAATGACTGTACTCTCCTCCATCAAGGATGGCCTCACATGTGGAAGCTCAGACAAAAACATCAGGAGGAAAATGAAGGCTAAAAAGATTGGGTGAAAAGATATTAAAGATCATAGGACAACTTTAACTCAAAATTCTAAGCCAGATACATTGTAACACAAGGTATTAAAAGGACTTCTAGGTTTGAGCTGAGAACCATTTTCAATAAACTGAGAAACCACAGTCAGTAGGAGGGAGGCCAGAATACTGAAAACAGAATACTGCTCCAATTTTCAAAGGGGGCTTTTTCCAGAAGTGATGATTCACTGAGCTTGACATGAATCCTCAGATTATTCTACAGTGAGGGGCACCTGGGTGGCTCATTTGGTTAAGTGTCTGCCTTCAGCTCAGGTCATGATCCCGGGATCCTGGGATTGAGTCCCACATCAGTCTCTTTGCTCAGGGAGGAGTCTGCTTCTCCCTCTCCCTCTCCCTCTGTGCTCTCTCCCTCTCTCTCTCTCAAATAAATAAATAAATAAAATCTTAAGAAAGAAAGAGAAAGAAAGAAAGAAAAGAAAAGGAAAATTTACAATAAATCATTCTAAATGACTTTTGAGAATAATTATGTTACAGAATAGAGTATAAATATTATCAACCTTGATATTATGAAAGGAAATTACAGTTGGAAGGAGCTAGAAGGTGAAAAAGGGGTGTGTGTGTGTGTGTGTGTGCACGCACGCGCGTGCACACACGTACAACGAAGGGCAGAATATCAATATTCTCACCTTTAGAGAGTGAATGGTCAAGAGATTATGTCAATAGTTGATTGATTGAGAGAGATTTTAGGTACCTTATTTTGAATTACAAAAGTAACCTTTAGAGAACTAAAAATACTAATATAATTACAAAGAGAAAGAAAGATGGGGTAGTGAATGAGCTAAATTCTCACCTACCATCACAGGATATCAATGTAAAGTGTCCGCAGCAGATAAACAAGAATTCATAGTAAACATGTGTTAAGAGATATGGGGATCATTAACCAAAAAAAAACAAAAACAAAAACAAAAACTAAATATAGAAATGGTAAAAGGTAGGGACTTCTGAGAAAGGAGAAGTGGGACACAATAATAATACTTCTTGGTCTAAGCCTTGCCATACTATTTACTTTCTAACACCACGTTCATGGAGGGGCATCTGGGTGGTCAGTTAATCATCCAACTCTTGGTTTCTGCTCGAGTCATGATTTCAGGGTCATGAGATTGAGCCCACGTCGGCTCCACGCTCAATGCAGAGTCTGCTAAAGACTTTCTCTCCCTCCCACTCTGTCCTTCCCCCACCTTTCCAAAATAAATAAATCTTTAAAAAAAGAAAATCATGTTCATGGATTACTCACATGTATTGCTTTTTTAGTTCTTGTTTATCTAAGTATAGTTGACACACAATGTTACATTAGTTTCAGGTATACAACATAGTGATTCAATTCCTTTATATTTTATGCTATGCTCATCATAAGTATAGTCACCATCTGTCACCATACAATGCTATTACAATATCAATGACTATGTTCTCTATTCTGTGCTTTTATTCCCATGACTTATTCATTCCATAACTGGAAGCCTGCATCTCTTACCCTCTTCACCCATTTTGCCCATCCTTCTACCCCTTTTCTCTCTGACAACCAACAGCTTGTTCTCTGTATTTATAAGTCTGATTCTGCTTTTGGTTTGTTTGCTTATTACTTTGTTTTGTTTTTAGATTCTATATATAGGTGATATCATATGGTATTTGTCTTTATCTGACTATTTCACGTAGCATAATACTCTCTAGTTTCATCCATGTTGTCACAAGCAGAAGGATCTTATTATTTTTTTTTAGGATCTTATTATTTTTATGGCTGAGTAATAGTCCATTGTATGTATGGGTATTCCATTTTATACATATATAAAATATGTATGTGTGTGTATATATGTATATATGCATATATATATGTACATATATATGTATGTATGTATAAAATCTTCCTTATCCATTTGTCTATCAACAGACACTGAGGTTGCTTTCATATCTTGGCTACTGTAAATAATGCTATAATATTCATAGGGGTGAATATATATTTTTGAATTAGTGTTTTCTTTTTCATTGGATAAATACCCAGTATTGGAATTATCAGCTCATACACTATTTCTACTTTTAATTTTTTGAGGAACCTCCATGCTGGCTTTTTTTTTAAAGATTTTATTTATTTACTTGTCAGAGAGAGAGAGAGAGAGAGCACAAGCAGGGGGAACAGCAGGCAGAGGGAGAAGCAGGCTCCCCACTGAGCATGGAGCCTGATGCAGGACTCAATCCCAAAACTCTAGCATCATGTCCTGAGTCGAAGGCAGATGCTTAACTGACTGAGCAACCCAGGCATCCCTCCATGCTATTTTCTATAGTGGCTATACCAATTTATGCTACTACCAACACAAGGGTTCCTTTTTCTTCCTATCCTCATCAACACTTGTTAGTTCTTGTCTTTTTCACTTTAGCTATTCTGACAGGTGTAAGATGATATCTCATTGTGGTTTTGATTTGCATTTCCCTGATAATTAGTGGTGTTAAGCATCTTTTCATGTGTCTGTTGGCTATCTAGATGTCTTCTTTGGAGAAATGTTTATTCAGATCCTCTGCTCATTTTTTAATCAGATTGGGATTTTTTTGCTGTTGAGTTGTATAAGTTCTTTATATATTTTGGATATTAACCCCTTATTAGATATATCATTTGCAAATATCTTCTCCCACTCAGTAAGTTGCCTTTTTATATTGCCAACAGTTTCTTTTGCCATGCAGAAGCTTTTTATTTTGATGTGGTCCAATAGTTTATTTTTGCTTTTGTTTCCTTGCCTAGGAGACATATCTAGAAAAATGTCGCTATGGCTGATGTCAGAGAAATTACTGCTGTGTTGTCTTCTAGGATTTTTATGGTTTCTGGTCTCACATTTATGTCTTTAATCTATTTTGAGTTTATATTTATGAATGGTGTAAGAAAATGATCCAGTTTCATTCTTTTGCATGTAGCTATCCAGTTTTCCCAATATCATCAAAGATTTTTCCCCATTCTACATTTTTTCTCCTTTGTCAAAGATTAACTAGATTACTTACATTTTCTAAGGTTTTGCTTATTTATTTGAGAGAGAGTGAGAGAGAGAAAGAGAGCACAAGTCAACAGGAGAGGGAGAAGGAGACTTCTCATTGAGCAGGAAGCCCGATTCGGGGCTCGATCTCAGGACACTGGAATCATGACCTGAGCTGAAGGCACACACTTAACTGACTGAGCCACCCAGGTGCCCCAATTATTTATATTTTAAAAAATTATTTTTATAATGATACATAAGCAGTTTAGAAAAAGCTGCTATTAATCAATCTCCTATAAGTTCATGAAGAACAACTCATCCCTCACTAGACTGAGTAAGATAGAGGAGGTTATAGAAATATATATTACTTCTTTCCAATTCTTACAATATCTAGAATATAATACACATTAACAACTATCTTTTGAATTGATAACATCTGGATTTCAGCCATCAAGTTTAGAATGAAGTCTTTTTGTGTACAATGAAGGAATTCGGGAGGAGGATGATTTGAGTGTCTATGGCTGAGTCTTTTCAATCCAAGAGCAGCGAAGTCAGGCACTAGCCATACTTCTAGATCTCTCCCAGTAATCACCAGAGCCTCTGAGTCACTATTACCAAATCCTGCTAGGACCTTGCTCACCACCAGCTCCAGGGACTTCACCTTTCCTGCACACAGATAAGACTCTAGCTTCAAGAAAAGTAACCAAGTACCATTGGGGAATTTTCCCTCTGCACCTGTTAACTGTATTTAGCAGTCATCCAACCTCCAAAAGGAGGCTTGGAGTGAGTCTTTTCAACAGCATGAAAACATTATTTTGTGTTGAGCTTGCTTTTAAATACAGTTGCTCACTGTTTGTAAGGTCGTAATTAATCTGGCTTTGAGTTTCTTTGCTGCCAAAACATCTCCAAGGTAGGTTTCCATAGCTGAAATGGACCATTCAGACAGTAAAATTGAGAGATAAAACACTGCATACAAATTCAGAGCAGAATAAAAATTTTCCAGGTCTAGTTGGTTCTTGAACACATAACTTTACTTAAGAAAGTTCCCCAACATCTGGTTCCTTTTTTTCTGTGTAAGGACAAGCACAGGGGGAGGAAAGTATGCCATCTGTCCTGAAAGTAATTAATTCATTCCTCTTAATGCTAGGTGGAAATCACAATTTTACCAGTCACAGAAGAAAGCTTTAGAAATAATCAATTACATAACCTCACACATACAATTGTTTGATACAGGACAATGTGTTCACTTTTAACATGAAATTTTTCTTACTCCCAAATATAACACCTTCAGTTTGAATTTAATATGCTAATATACAGTTAAAAGACAATATAAGGCCTGAGTTTCCATAGAGAAAGTCACTTTCGAAATGGATTTTGAGAGATGGACAGGGTTTTATTACCAGGTGATAGCTAGCATTCCAAAGACAAGAAATAAGTGTTGGCAAGGATGTGGGGGAAAAGGAATCCTAGTGCACTGCTTGTGGGAACATAAATTGGTGCAGCCACCATCAAAAGCATTATGAAGTTTCCTCAAAAAATTAAAAATAGAGGGAGGCCTGGGTGGCTCAGTCAGTTAAGCGTCTGTCTTCAACTCAGGTCATGATCCAGGGTCCTGGGATCAAGTCCTGCATTGGGCTCCTTGCTCAGTGGGGAGCCTGCTTCTCCCTCTGCTTGCCACTCCCCCTGTTTGTGCTTTCTCTCTCTCTCTCTCTGGCAAATAAATAAAATGTTTTTTAAAAAAATTAAAAATAGAACTATCACATGCTCCAGTAATTCCACTAGTGGGATTTACCTGAAGAAAATGAAAAAACTAATTCAAAAAGATATATGCACCCCCATGTTTACTGCAGTACTATTTACAATAGTCAAGATATAAAAGCAATCCACATATCCATCAATAGATAAATGGATATGGAAGATATTACTCAGCCTTAAAAAAGAATGAGATCTTGCCATTTGTTGACAAAATGGACAAACCTAGAGGGTATTATGATCAGTGAAATAAGTTAGACAGAGAAAGACAAATAATACCACATGATGTCACTTACAGTGGAAACTAAAAAGCAAAACAAATAAGAAAAGGGGTGGGAGGATGGGCAAAATGGGTGAAAGGGAGTGGAAGATACAGGCCTCCAGTTATGCAATAAGTCAATGGGAGAAAAGGCATAGCATAGGGAATATAGTTCGATGATATTGTAATAATTTTATGATGACTGGTATTAGCTATATTTGTGGTAAGCATAGCACGATACATAGAATTGTCAAATCACTATGTTGTACACTGAAACTATTGTAACACTGTGTATCAACAATACTTCAATTAAAAGAAAAGATTTCAACCAGATAGAATCTGAAATAGAAAATAATTCCAGGAAAAGAATAATGTGGAAGCTTAAAAATAATTTCTGACAGCTAGGTCTAAATATCACTTCTGAAGAAAATTAAGTCGCCACAAATGACACTACTTACATAGCTACTCCCTCTCCCATAGCCTTCTTTACATGCTTGTGATCCTCTCCCTGCCTGCCTCGCCCTGTTCTATGAAACAAACATACCACATCAAACAAAACTGTGACTCTAAGAAAGGAAGCTCAGCTTGACAGGAGCAAAGCTGAATAGCTCTCTAAAGCCTGACTCAAAAGCTCTGTCATTTTCGTCTTACTGCCATTTAATGATAAATGATCCTTTCCCCACAATCTGCCACTGTTGTTAAACAGGGGTCTTAACAGGGCCCTCCCACCTGCACTCTGCCTTTGTAATTAGTACATCTGGTCTCTGTGCATATATTTCATGGGTGACTCACATATAAGCTAAGTGATAGGTAACCAAATTACAAGGCTATAAATACATCAAGTGTTGGCCTGGAAAAAAAGCCCAAGTGGTTTATGAAGTCAGCAATATTCTGACAACTGATCCTTACAACAGAGCTTAGTTTTCTTTCCCTCCCTCCTCCTCCCCACTTAGGTAATTTGATATTACATGTGTCTCCAAGTATAAATCACAAGTGAATTATTGGAAAAAGGTAACTTGGGCCTGAAAGATTTTAATTATAGCAACATTTTTTATTCATAAGAAGTCTTAGCTGGACCATCTCCAAATAATCTACATCTACCCAGAACATTTGGAAATAGGCAAGAAGTCTCAGTATGTAAAGCAAACCTGGCCATGACATCCTCATGGTATCATTTTGTTTTTTCTAAGCGGGTGTTAGCTACCGAATGTTAGAAAGAAATCCAAAGAGTACCATTTCCCAAAGTGTGTATCAAAAGGACCCCAAAATTGATGGGAAACATTATAATAATGAAGATAATCAACAATAAATGGAAATTTATAGTTAACACTTTGCCAGTTTCTTCTCTCTAGTTTACCTTCCTCACCAATAGAGCTATTTTAATTTAATTTAAAAAATTATTCTTCTCCTGTCTAAAATCTTCTCTTAGAATGAAGACTAAGCATTTAATCTGAACTCTTCCTATATTATTATTTATCATGACAGTTCAGACTCCTTCTTGAAAGCAAGAATCATGTTTTACCCATCTTTTTACCCCTATCACCTACCTGTAGAAGGGTACACTTGATATGTTTATAGCATCGTAATTGGTAGCCTGACACAAAATTGGAGGTTATCGAACATTTGTGTTGAACTATAAATGAAACCTTATTAAACAAGATGCCTGAATCCGTGTGTGTCAGTGTGTGTGTATGTGTGCATGCTATCTGTGTAAAGCTTCTGCAAACGTATTGCTGTTTTACAGCTTAAAATTTAACCTCCTCAATGTGGCATAGGAATTTTTCCCAGTCTGACTCAAGTCTTCCATTCTGGCATAATCCCCTGTTCTTGTACCTCAGCACCATATCCAGGTTCAGCTTCTCCGATGTCAAGCCAAAGATTTGCTCTCCTCCTAGGCACACTGCCTCGACCTTTATGAATGATGATCTCACTTAATGGAAGTTGAGTCTTGAGGCATTCCCATAAAGGTCAGAAGCAGAGACAAGAGTGAGTTGTGGAATCCAGGAAACAAAAGCCGGAAAACCAAGACATTGTAAAAGAATGGGAAAAGAAATTTCAGCTTAAATATTTTTTTCTTTTCTGAGACTAGAACATGACTGTGAGTACTGTTTACTTATTCACAGGAAAAGGGGGAAAGGGATGGGTTTTTCTCTGGGAAATAAATAATTAGAAAGTTGGTCCCAAGTACATTTTAACATCTGGAACAGAACTAGTTTCACAAATACATGCATAGTCCCTTACACACTATCTCATGAAGTAAGTTATTTTATTGGTGATGATGGGTGAACACGAAGTCAACACCACTGTTCCATCCTCCATGTTTGCTATCATCACTATCACAAAGAACTCAATTTCAGTTGATCACATCATCAGAACAAGAACAGTGAGGGATTTGTGTTGCTTGGGTCAATAGCAGCCTTTCCACTTGGAGTAGGCTCTCCACATACTCAGAGCCCTGCAATGATGGAATCAGACCACCACACAGAATTAGACCACAGAAAATACTGCTCAACCAGTAAGGGCTAGGGCTGCAGAACACCCAACAGACTTACAGACAGAGAGAGGCTGAGAAACCTCACTTCCTGAGACTGAATGCGATTATCAGAAATCAGTATTTGCAGAGTTTTACAGGTGAATCTTCAGGCCTTATCATAGCAACCTCACCAAAGGAACAGAAGCCTAAAATGGCCACATGACTTGCTGAGAACATGTGGCAAATCAGCAGGAAAAAGAGTTTCCTTCAGCCAATTTAGCGCTTCATCCTCAGAACCATATTCTCTCTGCTTTTAAACATATCCCTGATCCATGGACTATGAACTTTCCTTGGAAACATGAAATGGTTGCACTTTCTAACTGAAGAATGTCTCCATTTCTCTGGGTTGCCTTCTCTTAAATCTTTTCTTGTGTAAGTTAAAACAAACCTCTCTTTTTCACTAAGTAGAATTGGCTCAATGAGATCAGCTGTCCCAAGGTAATTGTCTCTGCTTATAACTGTGGAGCTGCTGTGGAAGGGCAATTCTTTCCTGCAAAGAAAGCAGACTCAAGACCAAAAGAAGAGATGGATTTCCTTTGAGGCAAATTGCATTTCTCTCTATAACTACATCCAAGAACTGAAGGGTTGGGGAGGAGAACGGCATAAATGTATGTAAAGGCTCATAGAATGTTTTAGCTAAATGAAGAAACTGAGGGCCAGAAAGGTGATGTGACTGCCTGAGATAACACAGCAAATTATTCGTAGACCTCTGACTGGAACTCAAAGTTCTAGCCCCTGATTTCTTAAAAGAGGAAGCTGAGGGTGGATGCTTGGCCTGAATGTGGATTCTGTGGCTGACCAGCTGTGTGACATTGAGTAGGTTTCTTAAAGTCTCTACTGTTTCCACATCTGTAAAATGGGGATGACTGACCTTTGCATTTTTTTAAGGTTTAAATTAGTGACTATGTGATCAATGTTTAGAATGGTGATTATTGGAACTTACAGAGCAATCATTGTTAGCCTCATTCTAGCTTGGGATTCTTCTCAAGCTTTCAAACAGTGAATCAAAAAAAACAAAACAAAACAAAAACCTGTCTGGAAAAGGGAAGAAACACCATGGAGCTGGAAAATAAGTTCATATAAAGCCCTGCCATCCCAGTCACCTTAATACCTTGTGATGCTTTAAGGCAGGCTACAGTAACTTTCCCTGTGTTGAGTTCTTTGCCAACTAAAATTAAACATTTCTTTTCTTAACTTTTTAAAATTATGGTACTAGGAGGATGCATCCTCTCAGTGATAGCACTGCTGGTCATGCCAGTCTGTACAAAATTCTTTTACCCAGTATGTTAAGATGAATGAAGTTGTACAGTTTCTCTCCCTCCTCTCACCAAGCCTGTCACCTCAGGGTTTCACAAAACTTGAGTTCAGTTGTATGCTTTGATATTACTTCAGATTAGGAAAGGAAATGGAGAATTTCTCCATGAGTGGCTGCGAACAAATGAAGGTGACTAAAGCTGACTCCATTGATGACGTCTCATTATAGCACAGGAGCCCTGAAAAGGCACACATATGAACAAATAAGGTCTTACTTAGAAGAAGACAGTGAATTCCTGCAGTGACCTTAGGAAGGAAGTGTCTGGGTATTTCTAACATCATGAATTAAAGATTTGAGGTAGTACTAGTATAAATTTGAGAAATGCTAAAGAGTAACTGAAAGAAATAGGAAGAGATGAGGAGGCAAAATGAACAAAATGCCAGATATGCCCACATGCCAACAAAGGAAGACGTGTGGAGGTGAGGTGTGAGAAGAAGTCTGTCACAGTGGCCAATAAACCATGAGGGCCAAATGTTTGGCTTGAATAACTCAGAATCTGCTCCCTGCCTACAGCAGGGCTTGGCAGTGAGTCAGCAAATCCAGCAAAAGAATTTCTTTTTCAGGAACCAAAGACAGTCCATTTACACACACACACACACACACACACACACGCACACACACAATCTTGTAGATACACCCTTTATCAGCAAGGAGAAAAACATGGCATTTCTTTTTCAATTTTTAATACAATGTATATCGGGGTGCCTGGGTGCCTCAGTCAGTTAAGTGGCTGCCTTTGGCTCAGGTCATGATCCCAGGGTCTGGGATCAAGCCCCATGTCGGGCTCTCTGCTCAGTGGGGAGCTGGCTTCCCCCTCTCTCTGTGCCTGGCTCTCTGCCTCCTTGTGCTCTCTATCTCTCTGTCAAATAAATAAAATCTTAAAAATAAATAAATAAATAATATCATGTATATCTTTGAAAATTATCAGGAACCATTTGTCAAGAAAGCAAAAGATCTATATAAGTATCATTTTAAATGTTCTTATTAAGAATATGCTACATGTCTTATACTAATTTCTTCTATCCCCTCCCTTTATGAAACGCAAAACAAAAACACAAGGATACAAAATGTTAACAGTGGCTATATCTGAGTTGTGAGATGACAAAGTAATTTTTTTCCTTTTCTTTTCTCTTTGTATTTTCTAATTTGCCTTCAATAAATATGTATTTTTCTAATATTTAAACAAGTATTATTTTTCTAATTTTGAATATTTCAAATATGTTAAAGATAAAAACAGAGTGAGCAAAAGCAAGACATTTTCAATGAGCAGCCTTACTGTTTTATGATGTTCCCTCAGATGTCACCTCATTAAACCAGCAAGTACCAACTACAAAATCCTCTAGAAAGGGCAAGACCACCAGGGAAGGACAAAGGGAATTCAGCACACAAGGAAACCACACAGATGATTTCACAGTCTTACAAGAACGCTGAAGCCTGTGTAGTGACTATTAAATATACACTTTAACATTCTGAGGATGCTTGGTAGGACATCAGCACCTACCAGGCACATGAATAGCAAAAGTCTCCAAACTACTGCCAATGCCAGGTAGGCCCCATACAACTTAGTTGGACCTTTCCCTTTCCCAAGCGTACTCATAGTTTTCAAACCAGGCATGGTTTTAAGTACTAATTAATTGAGTGTGGATAGAGAAATCCCTGTAATTGAACCTAGTGCTATCTGATAATGTTTTCAAAGCAAAGACCATTTGGTTCTAGGTATCAGGCAGACTACAAAACAACCATGCACTTTAAAATCTCTCCTGCTGCTCCATTAATGAAAAAATTTCCTTAAAGGACCCATTGGAGAGGCTCAGTTTGGTTTCAAGTAAATTTTCCACCACCTCGGTGGTGAGAAAACCACAATATTGGAAACCCCGATCCTTCCTTTAAAAAATGAAGTTGTTGCCAAACAAACTCTCCCAGGATTGCCTCTGACTATTGGCATTTAGTGCAGGATCATCAGTCCTACAAACTACAAGTATTTTACACACACCAGAGATCACATCACCTTCAGTTGTCCTGTTACAGGGTCTTTAGTGTGCCAGAGGTGACCAGCAAACTCATGTTGTCCATTAATTTCAACAGACATGTCCCCAACTAAAGGCAGCTGGGAGTAAGCAGAAGCAGCAGAAAAAAGAAGGGCTGGGACCTAAGGAAGGAATGGAGGCTATTATGAGAAGTTACAGTCCAATGAACAGTATTTGAAATGAAAAAAGACGCATTTGGGCTCTTATCAGGTGTTGTATCTCAGGGGTCAGGTACCATGAACAGACAGGAGAATAGCTGGGCACAGGTAGAGGTTTATCTGTGACCAACCCCCAACCTACATCTCATTTTAAGTAGCTGGATCTCTATCTGAATCACTTACCTGGTATTCAAGTTCATCTAAGCCCTTAATTATTTCCACAGAGTTTATAGCTATACTCTTGAATTCCAGCCCTGAGGTAGAGGCTCTGCCTCCAGCTGGCAGCCCCATCATGCTGCATGTCAGCTTTTTGTCCTGTATCTCAGCTTTTCTCCTATATTATGGCTCCACTAAATATGGTAACAGGGTGAGCTAGAGGCATCTATAGCTGGGCTTGAGCCCCAAATGCCACCTGTGTGACCTTGGACAAGTTACTTTTGTAAATAAACTTCAGTTTTCTTATCCATAAAGTGGGAGCAATAGAGCTTCTTTATCCTTTGGGGCACCTGAGCAGGTCAGTCAGTTAAGCGTCTGCCTTCGGCTCAGGTCATGATCCCAGAGTCCTGGGATCCAGACCCGTATCTTCAGACTCCCTGCTGAGCAGGGAGTCTGCTTCTTTCCCTCCTCCTGGACTCCTACTCTCTCTTGCTCTCTCTCTCTCTCTCTCTCAAGTAAATAAATAAAACCTTAAAAAAAAAAGAGCTTCATCATCTTAAAATTGTATGAAACTTGAGATGCAAAATATAGTACTTGTCACATGGTAAGTGCTCAATAAATTTGATGATGTCGATGGTGATAATGATGACAAAAGATGAGAATATCATGATGAAGAATGGATCTTCTTAACCTTGGCCACACGCTACGGACTCAACTACACTACAGTGGTCTCAACTGGGAATTATTTTTTGCCTCCAGACTTTTGGCAATATCTAGAGACTTTGTTGGTTCCTTTAATGAGGGGGACAACGGGAAGGCATTAGGGTGTGCTACTGACATCTAGCGGGTAGATGCCAGGGATGCTGCTAACCATGCTATCATGCACAGCACAGCCACTCCCTCCTACAACAAAGAATTATCTGGTCCAAAATGCTAATAGTGCCAAAGTTGAGAAATCCTGCTTGCCAGACATCCATGCTTACCAGCATCTCCCGACTTCCCTTAGCCCTGGTGGTCAATGTGCCCCCAGCTGGGAGCTGTGGCTGGTATTTAAGACCTGACCCTTCCCAGGACTGGCCCATCCCACCATCTCCTGAGCGCCTGAGCCCCTACTCTGTGGGATTCTTTGTCAAATGGCCACCAAGCTTCATTGCTCTGACCTGAGTCCATAACAGCAGGCATGGAGAGAATGACCAGGCCTTCCCTCTGACCAGCAACAGGAGAGAAACTGCTTCCTGCAGGGCTGTGGCAAAGAGCCACGTGAAAACAAGCGCAGCAGCCAGTCAAGCGTTCCACCCAAACTGGCTCCACACCAGGGCCAGACCGTGAGTCACCACCACATGCTGCCGCCTCTCGCAGTGACCTTTCTTTATCCCTTCACTAGCTGTAAATCTTCAGGAGCAAAACAGCAGAGAACAGACTGGGAAGGCCCTGGCAGAATATTGTACCTGGCAAATGCCCAAATCAAAATTCAGAGTTAAGTACCCAGGCCCTGAATAAATGCCAATCACAGCAAAACCAATGCTCCCCTGAGCCATCCCTATGAACCAGAGAAGTGGACACATGGAGCCCCCTCTCTTGACATAATTTAAATCCTGTGGCAGTAGTGGAGCATCCTCTCCAGGAGAAGGAACAGATGTGTTTAGCAATACCCAGATGGCTGGGGACAAATTGAAGGACCTGTGTAATGTTTGCCCATAATTCATGCTTGCACCAAACCACACTGCACCCCTAAAGAAATCTTCCTTGTGTCCCTGATTCCTCTTGGGTCAAATGGAATTAATACTGTCTTCCATGCAGTGTTGTGAGAAACAATTAACATAGGTTATTAAATAGTGCTTTGGCTCAAAATAAAGTGAAACTGGATTTTTGTTTCTGCTTTTTTAGAGGCAAACCATCATGATGGGAAAAATGCCAGTGGATGGGGCAGCTGCCTTCTGTAGGGGAATTCACTCCACCCAGTCTCACTGGAGTTGTCTTTCCTAAAGTGTAGTCTTCTAAGCACCTGCATCAGAAGCACCTAGAAAGCCCCCAGCAAGCAGATTGCCAGGCCACTACCAACATGGAATTTCTATAGATTAAACTTTGGAAAGTATCCTTTAAACAAGTTCCCCACTTGAATTTTATATCCACTAAAATTTGAGAATCTTATACAATGAATAAACTCTGGGACAGTACAACCACAGTCATTATTTCCAAGAGTAAGAAGAAAGATTGGGTCCTTCATCTTTTTCTCTCGGCCTATGTTGCCCATCTTACGCAAGGAGAATTCCTGGACAAGATGGAACACATGCAAAGTGACTCATCTGAACTAAATTGTCCACCCCCACACTTATGCTTATAACACAACAGCAACACATTGCCATTTGCCCTTCTTAGTTTTGTAATTTCTCCCAACACTCTTGAAGTTTAAAAGGACTATTTCCCCTTTGCTGTTGGATGCCTAATGTCCTGAGCAAATTCCCATCTCTAGCACTTGTTATCAGGGAACTAATCATAAACAGAACTGACCCATAGTCAGTGAATCCCTCCTCCCACCATCCTCTACAGTTGTTTTGAGTATTTGGTATGTGTTCCAAACATTCACATTCATTATCCTTATAATGACCTTGTGAGACACAATCTCCATTTTATAGATGAGGGAACAAAACCACCAAAAGGCTACACAAGTAACAGAATTGGTAATTGACTAAACTCTCTGACTCTAAACCCAATGCTGTTAGCAGCTCAAATTCAACAAACCCACTGCTCTAGGCTATTCTGCCTCCTGTTGTCTGTAGGAAATTATAAGAAAGCAGCAACCAGTTGAGTATAGTTGTCTAGAATTTAAAATTCTCTAACCATACTATTAGCAAGCATGCACATGCAAAACACAGTATAATTATTTGATGACTACTTGACCAATCAGTTTCATCAGTTATGTTATATAACTTCACAGACTTCTGAGCTAATCACAGCTAGTAAGTGTTAAATATTTGACACTACTGTTCTAAGTGCTTCAAGTTATTCTAACTCATTGAAACCTCCCAAACATCCTTCAAAGTTGGTACTACCATTGTTCTCTCTTCACAGTGGAGAAAACTGCAGCAAAGAAATATTTAGTAAGGTGTCTAAGGTCAAGCATCTAGTAAATGACTAGGCTGGGAAATATACCCAGATAATAAGGCTCCAGAACCAATACCGTTGCTAACCCACTTTACTGTGTATTCCAGTATTAACACAGTAAGAGCTGAAACAACAAAAGATAATGGCTGAGGGTTGTGGGGAGCCTGCTTTCCCTAAAGATCTTTCTAGTGCCCTAGAGAATTTTATTTCTTTGAACCACGGTTTCTAAAATGCTATAGAAAACAAAGACTCATAAAATGCTGAGCAACATAGACGATGAAAGCTCTGAAATGATGTGGAATTCTGTCGTAAATAAAGTCCCAGAAAGATTCCAGGTCTGCAATGTGCTTTCAACTAAAGCAGGGAGGAGCTTTGTTATAATTATTACAATCTAATTTAAAGCTGAAGACAGGCTAGAGGGGAAAAAAAATGAAAATAAACTCTCTCCTAAAGCTGTCAGCCTGGCTGTGGCCTCCAACTGTTTTAGTCACTAAAACCTTGTATTTAATGGTCACTTTTATAACAAACACTAGGAAAGAAATACAAAGCTCTAAATCAGAGTTTATTTCTAAAGAATGGAAAGAAAGGTGTTGGAGTGCTAAGGAAGGCCACAGAGAGATGGTACCACCATGATACCCTCCTTGCTGGTAATTATGATGCAGCATCAAGCAAGACCTCCAGTTTCAAACTGTAATCCAATAACCTTTCTACCCCTGTTTGAAGGGAATCCCCACTGCATGTGCAGAGTCCTCATTTCCAATACCCCCGTGACAGCAACTTCTGTCCATTCAGTTCAGACCTAGAGCGTCTACATTCACGCTTCAGAATGATTATCTCTCTCCAACAGTGTATATTTTACATGGTGTTATTGTCATAGGAAGTAAATACTGGGTGGCCCAAGTGAAAGTCTCCCACAAGCCTCATTAAGAAAGTACCAGAGCATTCATCTGCTAAGCCCCCAGGATGTGGTTTATCTCTGACTATGTATGACATCTTTTAAATTCTTCTGCTCAGAAGAACATTCCAGAGATGTTACTGCGGACTTTCACTAATTGCAGAACCAAAAGACCAAATGCTAAGACCACATTTGGCCAGAATTGTTTTCCAATATTTATGAGTTAGTGTGATCAAACTAAAGTCTGGTAAATATAATCCCAGCAAATGAGCAAATGTCTCTTGATCCTCAAATCCCAGCTTCAGTGTTCCCTCCTCCCTAACTCTCCCAAGTCAAGTTAGTCTCTCCTTCACATTCCCATGACATCTGTTTATATCTCAATTATAGCGCTGCACATGTTGTGTTCTAATTATCATTTTTATATCTGTCTCCCTTATTATCTATACTATAGCTCCTGGGGGGGCAGGGGCCAGTGCCTTATCATCTTAATGTTCTTAGCACTTGGCAAAATTGGCAAATAAGCACTGAATAAATATTCAGTGAAGAAAAGAATGTGATCTAAAATGAGGGGGAGAACCTATCAGTTCAATTCAGAATGATCATATAAATTAATTAACCCTGTGGTACTAGTTCAATATTCCTGTGGCTCAATTTTCTGACTTGGCCTAGCTCTCATTTTGATTCTCTTCCACTCTGATCCTTAAATCAGAGACTGGATTAGTTACCCTAAAGTATCAGATACATAACAGATACATATGCATATAGGCTTATAATAAATTGACATACGATTTACTGGATTTCTTGGAGCAAGAAAATAATTAGTGTATGGTTGCCTCCATTTTCCATTAGCAAACAATGTGTAATGAATCTGCGACTGTCCTTTCTCCTTACTCCCCAGAGGCAGAACAAGCCTGGATGGCCATTCCCATATACTCCACAACAGACCAAGAGTAGGATGGATCATTTGTCCCCTGTCATTATCCCCTGACTCTGCACCAATACCAACAGCTCCACCAACATACGGGTATTATGACCCTAATCCCAGGTTATAGACACCATAAAGTCCCTTATCCTGGGACAATGGAATCTTAGATAGAGGCAGGATGAGAAGAATGAAACTCAGATATGTGCCCTAACATGCCTGAGTATATTCCTGAGGTAAAGCCACATTCCAGAGTTTTCTCCTCTTCTACCCACACAACATTAATCATTCTTTATTTCCTAGATGACAGAGAAGATTTATTAATGTGAGAATTCCTCAACCCACCCGCAAGCAAAAGAATTGTCTTTGTCAGCCTAGTTCATAAATCTTTTATGATATAGAATCAGAGAATGAGTAGCAGGAAATAAGTCCACAGAAGTGTGAGAAAACCAGGAAACTAACCAAAGAAGTTTGGCCAGTCTATAAGGAGTTGGGGTGTGTGTGTGTGGGGAGAGACAGTGGGGTAAATTTAATTGTCAGTAGATATGTAGGGAGGTAGTGAATGGAAGAGAATTAGAAAGGAAAAAGTAGCAAATTAGAAAGGAAAAGTAGCAAAATTTTGTGATATGTGGCTGGTAGATAAGAACAAGTTCCCCTCTAACTTGCTTTGAGAAAGACTCAAAGATTGAAATCACTTTTAAATTATTTTTGGTCTAGGCTGGCTTATTTATAGGAAACTCCACACAGAGATTGGACTATTTGGGTTCTCAGCTTGTTCTACAGTTATACACAATACCACCTAATTCAGTAACACCTTTTCATTTTGGGAAACTTGTCTTTGTGAGACAAGTTTCTAACATAATATAATATTTTATATATATATAATTTTATTAGATAATTAATAAATAAAAATAAAAATAAATAATTTTTATTATTTAATATAATTATATTATAGTCTATATGTAGAGACACTATAATATAATCTAATATAATCCATGGCAATTGGATCCACAAAGAATAAAGATATAAATTTACAAAGAAGGTATAAAACTAACATTTTTCTTGGCCAGATGCTGTGAAAACTACTTTAAATATGTTTGCTCCTAGGGCGTCCGGTGGCTCAGTTGGTTAAATGTCGGACTCTTGGTTCTGGTTCAGGTTGTGATCTCATGCATGGTGGGGCTGAGCCCCATGGTGGGTCTCTGCACTTATGTGGGAGTCTGCTTAAAGGTTTTCTCCCTCTGCCCCTCCCTACAGTTGCATGTCCCTTCTCTCTCTAAAATAACTAAATCAATTTTTTAAAAAATTAAAAACAAATGTGTTTGTTCCTTTATTTAGTAATGAAATATTTTTTATCCTGTCTCATTTCAGAAAGGCTAAAAAGCACATTTTAGGAATATTTAAAACACAAAAACCTAAATGAAAAGTGAGAACAAACTTAAAAAACAAAAGAACATAATGGCGAATGCCTAAATGGAGCCATGTATGAGACCCAACATGTATATACCATATAATGTGTACACACTTGATACTGACGGACCATACATTTGGCTCTAGGCTTTCCAGCAGCTAGTTCAAAGAAGGAAAACCAATCAGTTATATAAATAACCAAGTCCATTAGATTAAAGTAAGAGCAAGAGAAGTAAAGCTGTTCTTGGTATTAAGACCAAATGAATTTCTGCAATGGGGAGGAAGGCTGCATGATGGAAAAACAACTTCCTCAACAATATCCTTAAAACAGAATTTTAAATACAAGTTTCAAATATTATTTCTTAGATTGATCTTGATTAAAAGCTGATGCCTTTACGGGGCGCCTGGGTGGCTCAGTGGGTTAAAGCCTCTGCCTTCGGCTCAGGTCATGATCCCAGGGACCTGGGATCGAGCCCCGCGTCGGGCTCTCTGCTGGGCAGGGAGCCTGCTTCCTCCTCTCTCTCTCTCTGCCTGCCTCTCTGCCTACTTGTGATCTGTCTGTCAAATAAATAAACAAAATATTTAAAAAAAATAAGAAAAATAAAAGCTGATGCCTTTACAACTAAAAGTAAGTCTGCACTTCACAGAGTGATGAAGTGATGTATTAGTTACTTCCTTGTCCTTGTGGGACAAGGAAGTTAAGACTCAGAGAGGTTAAGCGATATGTCCAAAGATATACCCAATAAAATAAACACTCAGGTTTTGGAGTTTTATACAGGGCCAACTGACCCCAAGGTCCAAACTCTTTGTACTGTCTATACTACTCCAGCAATGCTAAACCACATAACAAAAGGATTCCTTTTTATCAAAAGTTAGTCTCCTCCAAAGTCATCATGATATACATGTATTTCTTTCTCAAAAACATGGAAAATAAATTTTCTCAGGAGATAGTTATAAGTTTCTGATGTAAGAGACAGGCTCTCCTAACTTTGGGGGTGGTTTCTATTCCAGCATCAGTGTTTATTTAAGTATTCATTTAAATGTAACTGAAGTAGGTAGCACTTATCAACAATGTCCCTAAGTATAACCTTGCAGAAGAGGCTGACCCCTGTGGGTGGTAACCACGATCTTGCTGTGTTGCAGGTATCTTCCCAGATATCCTCCCAGGACCAGCAGGTGAAGGCATCTTCATTCATTCATTATGCTCTTTTAAGGATAGGATAATAGGAAGAGACATTCAAGAGAAGAGGAACAGGAAGAGGAAGGTGGGAAGAAGGCTGGGTCATAATGAAGGGATAAAGGTGGCAGGCTTAGGAAGCAGGAATTTGTTAACCAAACTCAAGCAGCTGAGGACCCACAGGCCCAAAAGACCAGAAGAGCAAAATGAAAGATCTGTGTATAGGGCAGGAACAGCTGGACAGCAGTCCTCAAATCAGAATAACACAACTTTTCAGAATCACATTCCCAGCCCTACCCCGACTACTCAATGAGAATCCCAAGGCCAGCTGACCCCCAGTGATTCTGAAAAGCAAAGAAGTTGAAAAACTTTGAGCTAGACCTCACAGTGAAGATTAGTTCCTTAAACTCACAAATATTTATTAATGGCCTTGTATGTGCCAGACTTGAAGTTGGCCACAGGAAAGAGGAATGACCTTGTCCACAGAGCATATGTTTCAGTGGGGGACACAGACATTAGAGAAATAAACATACACTTACGAACCTACACTTTTCTCTTCCGTAGAATCAGCTGAACATACTGAATTTCCCAGGGCCCAAGGAACTCGGTGCACAAGAGCAGTTGCATTTCAAAACAGCATAACCTGAAAGGAGGAAAGCACCCTCTTGTGGCCCTCTGAGTGGTGGCACCTGAAAAAAACCCTAGTTTTGAGAGGTAAGAGGTTGTCCTGGGCAAGCAACCTGAGGTAGACAGCCCTAAAGCAGCTGGGAGTGTCAGCAGGCAATATTTTGCTTCAGTCATAAAGTTCTCTTCAGTGCTGAATCAGCCATTTCTTGAGAAGACATTTCCCTGGTATCCATTGCTAAGTGGTTTTACTTCTGGACACCCGGGCTCTTTTGGTGTGGACTCAAGTAACACATTTTACAGGCAAGGCATCAGTCTGACTCTATTTCCACTCTCCTTACAACTCTAACATGCAGCTAGGTCTGGAACAGGGAAGCATTCAATAAATGTGCAGTGAATAAATAAATGAACTGCACTATGTCATCTAGCCCTGACATTGCCTTCTTTGTGGGATCTTGGTAACACTAGACAAATAATCACCGTGGTTGAGTCCCTGAATTCTCTGAAAATAAAAGAGTTCTTAAAATGTAAAATACAATCTATGTCCCTCTTAAGAGTCTCTACAAAAAGGATAATATTCACAAGGGATATACTTTGTGCTTGGAGCTAAGCCTAGTATGGCTTAATTTACAGTGGAGTAACATGTAAATTTATGATAATAAATTATATTATTTAAATGAAATTATAAAAATAAGAGTTGCTCACTCATATTCAACTTTCATGAATGCTGACACTTCTTGAAGAATATGGAGGTCTGATTTGTATTCAGGCCTGAATACCAGCATGAACCACAAGAGCCCAAGGACTGCTGGTTTCAAGTATGTAGATCAGAAGCCTAAAAACCTGCCCAGTGTATTTAGCATTTCTAGCACGTCTGCATTCAAGAAGCCATGAGGAAATCAGCTCAATACAGGACTCCGAGTTCTGAGATGATGCTGACAAAATCACTCTACACCATTTCTCAGAGGTCACTGGCAAAGAAGGCTAGAACAAGGAGAAGAAAAGAAGTACATTAGAAGGTGTGATGGAAGAACAAGAAGGGCAGAGAGAGAGAGTGTACAAAATTAAAAAAAAATTCAAAAAACTATTTGCTATAGTACTTAATCCATAGAATCCAAAAGCAAACAAACCAGTCAATGGCCTCTGAAGGAGGGAACTGATTTTTGAGACATGTTGATTATGTCTCTAATTCTGAAGCTCATGAAATACTCTACCAAATTAAGAAATACCAAAGGCTGAGAAGTACTTCTGGCCAAAGATTTAATCCATCTTATTTGAAAAGACCACAGCACACAGGAGGAGGCATGGTTGCCTAAACAGTCCATCCTACTGCTGCCATAGTCTTTCAATGGATTCCACTTTTGGAGTTGAGAGTCTCCTCTGTCCACTACATCTGGCTGGGCTCAAGCATCAGCTTTAACACCCGTATCTGTGGGAAGTCTGTAAGGGAGTTAATGCTGAGCAGAGAAACAGCTCAGATAAGACACATCAAATCCTCATTATTCATAATTTTGGAAACTTATCTCTGAGGTTTGCTGCATGCAATTATCCTTACATCACTCCCAACCACCATCCTTGTAAAATTTATGAGAGGAGCAATTAAAAGTATTAGCTTTGGAGTCAGAGACACAAGATTTTGAACTCTGGGTTTTTCAATTAGTAGCTGTGCAAACTTGGGCAAGTTTATTTACTTCTCTGAGCTTTCGTTTCCTCAAGGCTCGAATGCAGATTATAATAGTACCTACTTTCATTGAATTATGTAAGAACCAAATGATATGAAATACCAAAATCTCTTAGCAAATGCCTGGAAAATAATGAGCTTTCTATAATTTTTTCAAAAATGTCTTACCTGAGTCCAAAGATATCAAATGACTTGTCTGAGGTGATAGAGAAGCAACAGAGCACGATTTGCTCTTCATTATAATGAATGGGTTTCAATTACTACTTGTATTACATATTATTTACCCCCTCACCTAGTCTATTAGTAAGTGGCTAAATTTAAAAAGAGACTTGTCTCATGCCACCTAAACATTTCAACCTTTTCAGAGAAATAGTTATTAATCATCATTCTCTGTGCATAAACATTCAGTTAGGTTCACATCCAAATGTTGAGTGTTCAGACCTGTAAACATTTAAATAATTTTGCCGGTAAAATTTCATGTGTTTCCTCATAAAGTGTTTCAATTAATTTCACTTGATAGATGTGTTCTTATTCCTTAAAACAGCAATTAATCTTAGCTGGTGGTGTTTTGGTTTTCTCTTTAATCAAAATTAAAATATCCTTGAGGACAGGACTGTGGCTTACACTCCTTTGTATCCTACCCAATATTTGGCAAGGTATTAAGCCTAAGTAGATGTTTAATATCTATCTGATCAGGTACATCCTTGGTATCATTGAACACAACTATGATAATTTCTAGTTTGAGAAAAGGAAATAAACTGAGTCTCCTTCTCAAACTGTTAGGATAAAATAAATCTTAAAAATTTTAAGAACATTGTTTCAAACAAAGGAAACATTTTGAGGCCACTGTGACAACTTCAGACTACACAGATATCACAAACCAGCCTCCATGAGCTTCCGGACCCACCATTTCTCATCAGTGCATATAATGAGGTGAGAACCTCCATACTGTTAAAAACAACTAGAGTAATATAATCTAAATTTCATGAGCCTGTGGGTTCACATGAGATATCACTGACAATACTATCTATCTCCCCTTTCACTCATTGTACTTGAGTGAAACAATGCCATCATCCTTCCCCAACTTTTCTAATTACATGGTAGCCCCATTTGTGTAATCATGGACAGTCCTCCTATGACCTGGTCTCTGTCTTTGCCCACCCTTCATACTACACTTAAAGTCACAGAATATAGGCCCTCATTAGTCTGTGGAAATCCTAATTCCTTGCCTAGAAATGCTCACAAATCTATAAACCCACCAGATGCCAGGATGCTACCATGCTCCCTTCACTGCCGACTTGACCATAGCCCACAGTGGTCTTTATGGTGTAGGAGAGAATACCACAGTTTCGGGTGTCCTCACTTATTAAGTTCACATATGTCATAATACTGTGGTTGACACATGTGCTCCAGGGTCAGCCACCTAGGAAAGAATCCTAGATCTAACACTCAGCTAATTCTGTGAACTTGGGTAAACTACTGGTCCTGTCTGAGCCTAGTCTCCTTATCTGTAAAATAGGGATAATGCTATTATCTCAAAGGTTTGTTATATAGATATGATAACATATAAAGCAGCCAGTATATTATGTTGCACATAGTAAGCACTCAATAAATGTTCACTATTGTTATACCCTAAAAATGAATCATTAGAGAATTATTTAATGACTGACTGATTCCCATATCCAGCAAGAAAACTCTAAAAGTAAATTCTTTTTTGCCAGGCATTATCATGGGCCACACTCACATAGTTTAATATTCATAACAACCACTGAAGTAAATATTGTTCTCACTATTTTTATAGGCTCCTAGAAATCATTTTCCCAAAGTTAATTTGTCTAAATAAAAGAATAGCCAGTAGCTATTTAAAGCCCTGTTCTCTCCGTTAAGCCAAGGTGCTCTCATGCTTCAGAAGATGAGAACTTTTCATTGGTGACATAGTTACAGTGAAATTAGCAACACACTCATAGATTTAATCTGCACTCCAGAAAGATGTCTGACTCCAGCCTATTTCATTTTCTGTCCACAGTTCTTAAGAATACAGCCATCCTCACAACTGTTGGATTGTCATCTTTGAGGTTTTATTTTGAAGTCAACAAGGATGTGTCTTTACAAGGTAACCTGAAGTGATCCTCCCTCACGCACTGATGACTTTCCAGGAAGAGCCCAGCAGTAGTTTATCTCAAAGAGTTTGGGCCTATGGCTCTTCTAAGCCTCTTTAGAGGTAAAGACTCTAAATCAATCAATCATTTCTGAGGTACTGACTTCCTAAACTGGAGTTGGGGGCCCCACTGTTTGGAGGAGAATGGAAAAGGTGACGTCAAGGCTGCTGCTTTCAGGTTCTGGCCTGGGTCACTCACTAGGACTGGGAATGTGGAGAATTCAGGCCCAGTACTCGTTCTATCTCTTCCCAGTTCTGGGCTCAATTACCATCCTCCTTTACACCACATTTTGAGTCCTCAGGCATCAGGAAGTGCTATCTTTGATACTTCAGGAGACTAAATTCCAGCAAGATCTTCCGAAATCTTTACATGCCTCTCAATACAAAGGCACATCGGAAGAAGGGTACTCTGAGAGATTCCTTTAAAATCCTGTCTTCCCATTTCGACAAAGAAGACATCCAAATGGCCAACAGACATATGAAAAAGTGCTCCACATCACTCAGCATCAGGGAAATACAAATCAAAACCACAGTGAGATACCACCTCACAGCAGTCAGAATGGCTAAAATTAACACATCAGGAAATAACAGGTGTTGGCGAGGATGCAGAGAAAGGGGAACCCAACTACACTGTTGGTGGGAATGCAAGCTGATGCAACCACTCTGGAAAACAGTATGGAGGTTCCTCAAAAAGTTGAAAATAGAGCTACTCTATGATCCAGCAATAGCACTATTGGGTATTTACCCTAAAGATACAAATGTAGTGATCTGAAGGGGCACGTGCACCCGAATGTTTATAGCTGCAATGTCCACAGTAGCCAAACTATGAAAAGATCCTAGATGCCCATCAACAGATGAATGGATAAAGAAGATGTGGTATACATATACATACATATATATATATATACACACACACACATACATATATATATGTATATATACACACACATGCACACACACACACACATATGAATACTATGCAGCCGTCAAAATATGAAATCTTGTCATTTGCAAGGACATGGACGGAACTAGAGGGTATTATGCTAAGAGAAATAAGTCAATCTGAGAAAGACAATTATTATATGAACTCTCTGATATGAGGAATTTGAGAGGCAGGGCGGGGGGTCATGGCGGGTAGGGAGGGAAAAAAATGAAACAAGATGGGGTCGGGAGGGAGATAAACCATAAGAGATTCTTTTTTTTTTAAAGACTTTATTTATTTATTTATTTGACACAGAGAGAGAGAGATCACAAGTAGGCAGAGAGGCAGGCAGAGAGGCGGGGGGCATGGGGAAGCAGGCTCCCCACTAAGCAGAGAGCCTAATGCAGGGCTCAATCCCAGGACCCTGAGATCCTGACCTGAGCTGAAGGCAGAGGCTTAACCCACTGAGCCGCCCAGGTGCCCCACCATAAGAGACTCTTAATCTCACAAAACAAACGGAGGGTTGCTGGGGGTTGAGGGGGTAGGGATAGGGTAGCTAGGTTATGAACATTGGGGAGGGTATGTGCTATGGTGAGTGCTATGAAATGTGTAAGCCTGATGATTCACAGACCTATATTCCTGAAGCAAATACATGTTAATAAAATAAATAAATAAATAAATAAATAAATAAATAAATAAAATAAAACCCTGTCTTCCAATTTCTATTACCTGTAAGGGCAAGGTACAAAGTTTTCACCCACCCTCATTTCTGAAGTCAGAATGTATCACACAATAGATACATGCATTGGAAGTATCCATTTTTTTCCTCAAAAATTATTACTACAATGACGTATCAACATTTACAAACTGCTTAGAATTCAGTAAAAGCTAAAGACAATACCTTCCTCTGAGTTCCCTTGGTATTTTGTATGTTCCTCTATTATTTTTTAAACCATTTATTTTCATATCTGTCTCCCCTACTAGTTTAGAAATGCCTTAAAATCATTTGTTTTCATATCTGTCTCCCCCACTAGTCTGTAAATACCGTAAGAGATGGAACTTTATTTTGTTTGTCTTTGTAGCCTCAGCAAAATGCTGTTTTTGAAATCTAGTAGGTAATCAACAAATGTTTGGATGGACAGACGTACAGAAGGATGGATGGATGGATGGACAGATGGACAGACAGATGGAATCCTCACAGACTTTGTGAAGAAGCAGGTGTTTAAGATAATCTAACTTGAACTTCTCTCTTTTATGGTGTCATCTTTTCACTGGACTATAAGTTTAGAGATTATAGAGATGACAATACCATCAACCAACATCTCTTATTTCTTTTTCCTTTGTCATTCTCCTAGCCATTCAAAAGGGCATGAAAAGAATCCCAGGCTCCTCCATCCAGCCATTTTCATCATAGACAAGCAATTTTCTTTAAAAGAATACATTTAGTCAGTTTCAAGTTCAGTGGCTTTTTATTTTTTTTTAATTTTTTATTTTAATAAACATATAATGTATTTTTATCCCCAGGGGTACAGGTCTGTGAATCGTCAGGTTTACACATTTCACAGCACTCATCATAGCCCATACCCTCCCCAATGTCAAGTTCAGTGGCTTTTTAAATGCCACCTCATTTCCCTCTTGAAGAGTCCAGCTTTGCAGACCATTCTAATACTGATATGTACAAAAATTTTAAAAAGCTGACATTTATTGAGAGGTCTCCATGTCAGGCACTCTGTTATGGCTTTACATATATTGCATTATTTAATCTTCATGAACACCCTATGAGTTTCAGACAGGTTAAGTAGCCTACCCAAGATTACACAGCTAATAAGTAAAAGAGCCAGAAGTTGAACTCAGTCTAAGTTCAGAGTTTTACATTTTTATCTCTCTGATAAAATCACCCATATGTCTCTTATGTAGCTGTTTTGAGGGTTTATTCTTTTTTTAAAAAAAATATTTATTTATTTTAAAGAGAGAGCAAAGCAGGGGGAGGGGCAAAGGGAGAGGCAAAGAGAGAGAATCTTAAGCAGACTCCTCACATAGCATGGAGCCCACCAGGCGCTTGATCTCACAACCCTGAGATTGTGACCTGAGCCAAAACAAAGAGTCAGATGATTAACCAACTGAGGCACCCAGGCAACCCTTGAGGCTTTTACTCTTAATGATGAACTGCTTTCATTCTATCACAGATGTGCAATATTTCAAATATTTTAATGCTAATTATTAAGCAGGACATATTTAGGAAATAATTTTATAAATCCATGAGGGCGCCTGGCTGGCTCTGTTGGTTAAGCATCTGACTCTTGATTTCCCCTCAGGTCATGATCTCAGGGTTGTGGGATTGAGCCCTACTGGGTGTGGAGCCTGTTTAAGAATTTTCCTCTCCCTCTTCCTCTACTCCTCTCACTCCCACCCTCTCTCTTAAAAAAAAAAAATTAATCCTATAAAATGGGATAGAATTCTATTATGAATTCTATTATGAAGAATCTTTGAAATGAGAGCTCAGATGGGAAACAGAACAGGAAGGCATATGGAAACCCAAGGTGCTGATTGTCTTTGCTGGCTGCAGCAGTTGTCCCTCAGAGGGAGCAGTGAAATCACACGGGATCATCCACTCTGTGTAATATAACACATCTTGATTAAATTTTAAAAGGAAGAAAAGGAAAGTGCAGCCTCTGTACTGCCTACTTGAAGGTTAGGGCATATACAAGAGGCTGATGTTTTCTTTTACTAGCTGTTGGAATGTATCATATAACTTGTGCCTACTTAGGAATTAAGTTTGGGAAGGGAATTCCTATCTATGAATTCCTGGTAGCAGTTTTTATTAATATCTAGGGACATTAATGTTGCATCTAACTTAATTATTCATGCTATTTTCAACCACATATTATATCACCATCAACTCAGTCCAAAGACTAAAATAAAACAATCCCTGGAAAATTCCAGTGGCATACTCATCCAGAGAGATATGACCTTCAAAAGGCTCACTCAAATGCCTGCTCAAGGTCCCAGCATTCTCTGTTCCTCACATGCACAACCAGGCAGTCCCAACTCAGACTATATTTGCAATCTCAAATTCTTTACTCACCCTCACCTGCTTGGCAAAAGATTTTCCTCCTGGGACATGCCCCAACTTGTAGGAAGAATTATATCAATTAGGAACACTGCATACACAGTGGTCAAGAATAAGCTGTGCCAAGAGTTCACATGTCATGAATACCAGCCATGTTTAGTTATTTATAACACAAAGTCAGGGCAATGGAATACCGTCTTATAGGCTGCTTCTCTGGTCACTTTGTTGCATTTTAATTCATGTCACAGACTAATTAAATACACTAAAAACTTACAACCTTGAGCTCAAATTTTCAAAAGGGAGAGTAAGAATGAATCTAAAATGTATTGAATACCTACAAAAGGCCAGGTTTTGTGCTGGGACTCTACTTATGTTACCTCTTTAATTCCCACCACAATCATACGAAAGAGGTATTGTTATCTCCATCTCACAGATAAGGAAGGAAACATAACCTCTGAAGGATTAAATATCCTACCCAGGTAAGTGGTAAAGTCAGGATGAGGACCAAGACCATGTGATACAAATTCCATGTTTGTTTCCACTACCAGATCAAATTTCTCCCATACTGCCTAGTCCAGGCCAGAATCAGAAGAATAATGGCTTAAAGAGGTCCAGATTTTGCAGTTGGGCATCCTGGGCATTTAGTCTGTTCTGTCACTTCTTAGGTGTGTGACCTCATCAAGTTATTCAATCTCTCCAAACCCCAGTTTCCTCTTTATTTTTTTTAAGATTTTATTTATTTATTGTCAGAGAGAGAGAGAGAGAGAGCATGCACAAGCAGAGGGAGAAGTGGGTTCTCTGCTGACCAGGGAGCCCAATGTGGGGCTAGATCCCAGAACCCTGGGATCGTGACCTGAGCTGAAGGCAGATGCTTAACCAACTGAGCTACTCAGACATCCCTGTTTCCTCATCTTTAAAAAATAGAGATTGTTATAATGCTACATCATAAATTTTAAATACTTGACAATCAGTATGATGATGGTCATTTCCCCCCACAAAACCTCCTCACCTGTGAAATAGAATAGTAATAACAAGGGCTAATATTGGCACACCTGGGTGACTTCTCCCTCTGCCTGCTGCTCCCTCTGCCTGTGTTCTCTCTCTCCCTCTCAAATAATAAAATCTTTAAAAAAAGGGTGGGGGGACTAATATTTACTGAATATTTACTACAGACCAGGCACTACGGTGAGGGTTTTGTATGAATTATCTCATTTAATTCTAATAATAATCTAATGAAATAATATTAGCTAATACTTCTTGAGCACTCACTATGTTCTAGACCCTTACTCATTATAACTAGTGAGTAACTGAGGCAGGTACTATATAATATTGTTCCAAGTTTGCAAATAAGAAAGCAAAAGCTCAGAGAAGATAAGTAAATCTCCTGTGTTCACATAGCTAGGAAAAGACGAAGCCATGTTTAGAACTTAGGCAGGAGATTTAGGAGTTTACAATCTCAAACTTGATTTTCATGTTCCTGGACTTGGGCTGGGCCATAAAGGAAATGTCTGACACAGTACCTATATTTTTTATAATTTTTTAAAAGACTTTATTTATTTATTTGATAGAGCACAAGCAGGAGGAGCTTCAGGCAGAGCGACAGGGAGAAGCAGGCTCCCTGCTGAGCAAGGAGCCCAGTGCAGGGCTTGATTCCAGGACCCCGAGATCACGACCTGAGCCGAAGGCAGATGCTTAACCAACTGAGCCACCCAGGCATCCCAATAGTACCTATACTCAAAAGGCTCTCAGATGTATCAAAGCTGAAAGACCTACACATTTAACAAATGAGGATGCTATAATATCCTATAGCCAAAAGTCCAAAATATGTAAAATACACACCAGGGGCCTTGGAAGATAAATGAGGGAGCAGGGATGGTGGCCTGTGGGTTCTGGGGAAGTATTCCTGGAAAATATGTGGTTCTCACTAAGTATTGTGGGATCAAGTTAATCAGGAGGTGAGGTGGGGGGAAATATTTCAGGAAGGAGACTCAGCAAGCATGGAGATGGAAATGTGAGCCATGTTTAGGGAAGAATGGCCCGACAAAAGATGGGTTGGACATCAAAAAGGAGAATTACAGACCAATATCCTTGATGAACACAGGTGCAAAAATTCTCACCAAAATACTAGCCAATAGGATCCAACAGTACATTAAAAGGATTATTCACCATGAACAAGTGGGATTTATTCCTGGACTGCAAGTTTGGTTCAATATCCGCAAATCAATCAATGTGATACAATACATTAATAAAAGTAAGAAAGTGGTGCTCTGAAGGGGCACGTGCACCCGAATGTTTATAGCAGCAACGTCCACAATAGCCAAACTGTGGAAAGAGCCTAGATGTCCATCAACAGATGAATGGATAAAGAAGATATGGTATATATACACAATGGAATACTATGCAGCCATCAAAAGACATGAAATCTTGCCATTTGCGACAACGTGGATGGAACCAGAGGGTATCATCCTTAGCGAAATAAGTCAATCAGAGAAAGACAACTATCATAAGATCTCTTTGATATGAGGAAGTGGAGATGCAAGGTGGGGGGATTGGGGGGAGGTAGGAAAAGAAAAAATGAAAAGATGGGATTGGGAGGGAGACAAACCATAAAAGACTCAATCTCAAGAAACAGACTGAGGGTTGCGGGGGGGAGGAGGGACGGGAGAGGGTGGTGGGGAAATGGACATTGGGGAGGGTATGTGCTATGATGAGTGCTGTGAAATGTGTAAACCTGACAATTCACAGACCTGTACCTCTGGGGATAAAAATACATTATATGTTTATTAAAATAAAAAAATTAAAAAAATTAAAATAAAAAAATAAAAGTAAGAACAAGAACCATATGACCCTCTCAATAGATGCTGAAAAAGCATTTGACAAAGTACAGCATCCTTTCTTGATCAAAACTCTTCACAGTGAAGGGATAGAGGGTACATACCTCAATATAATCAAAGCCATCTATGAAAAACCGGTAGGGAATATCATTCTCAATGGGGAAAACCTGAGAGCTTTTCTGCTAAGGTCAGGAACACAGCAGGGATATCCACTATCTCCACTGCTATTTAACATAGTACTAGAAATCCTAGCCTCAGCAATCACACAACGAAAAGAAATAAAATGCATCCGAATCAGCAAAGAAGAAGAACTCTCACTCTTTGCAGATGATATGATACTTTATGTGGAAACCCCAAAGACTCCACTCCAAAACTGCTAGAACTCACACAGGGAATCAGTGAAGGGCCAGGACATAAAATCAATGCACAGAAATCAGCTGTATTTTTATACACCAACAGCAAGACAGAAGAAAGAGAAATTAAGGAGTCAATCCCATTTATAATTGCACCCAAAACCAGAAGATACCTAGGAATAAACCTAACCAGAAAGGCAAAGAATTTGTACTCAGAAAACTATAAAGTACTCATGAAAGAAATTGAGGAAGACACAAAGAAATGGAAAAACCCTCCTTGCTCATAGATTGGAAGAACAAACATTGTGAAAATGTCTATGCTACCTAAAGCAATCTACACGTTTAATGCAATCCCTATCAAAATCCCATCCATTTTTTTCAAAGAAATGGAACAAATAATCCTAAAATTTATATGGAACCTGAAAAGACATCAAATAGCCAGAGCAATGTTGAAAAGAAAACCAAAGTTGGTGGCATCACAATTCCAGACTTCAAGCTCTATTACAAAGCTGTCATCATCAAGATAGTATGGTACTGGCACAAAACAGACACACAGATCAATGGAACAGAATAGAGAGGCCAAAAATTGACCCTCAATTCTATGTTCAACTAGTCTTCGACAAAGCAGGGAAGAATGTCCCATGGAAAACAGACAGTCTCTTCCACAAATGGTGTTGGGAAAATTGGACAGCCACAGGCAGAAGAATGAAACTGGTTAATTTCCTTATGCCACACACAAAAATAGACTCAAAATGGATGAAGGACCTCAATGTGAGGAAGGAATCCATCAAAATCCTTGAGGAGAACACAGGCAGCAACCTCTTCAACCTCAGCTGCTACAAATTCTTCCTAGAATCATTACCAAAGGCAAGAGAAGCAAGGGCAAAAATGAACTATTGGGACTTCATCAAGATCAAAAGCTTTTGCATAGCAAAGGAAACAGTCAACAAAACCAAAAGACAATAGACAGAATGGGAGAAGATATTAGCCAATGACATATCAGATAAAGGGCTAGTATCCAAAATCTATGAAGAACTTATCAAACTCAACACCCAAAGAACAAATAATCCAATCAAGAAATGGGCAGAAGACATGAAAAGACTTTTCTGCAAAGAAGACATCCAAATGGCCAACAGACACATGAAAAAGTACTCCACATCACTTGGCATTAGGGAAATGCAAATCAAAACCACAGTGAGATACCACCTCACAGCAGTCAGAATGGCTAAAATTAACACGTCAGGAAATAACAGGTGTTGGCAAGGATGCAGAGAAAGGGGAACCCTCCTACACTGTTGGTGGGAATGCAAGCTAGTGCAGCCACTCTGGAAAATAGTATGGAGGTTCCTCAAAAAGTTGAAAATAGAGCTACCCTACAACCCAGCAATAGCACTATTGGGTATTTACCCTAAAAATACAAATGTAGTGAACTGAAGGGGCACGTGCACCCGAATGTTTATAGCTGCAATGTCCACAATAGTCAAATGTTAGAAAGAGCCTAGATGTCCATCAACAGATGAATGGATAAAGAAGATGTGGTATATATATACAGTGGAATACTATGCGGCCTTCAAAAGAAGCAAAATCTTGCCATTTGCAATGATGTGGATGGAACTAGAGGGTATCATGCTAAATGAAATAAGTAAATCAAAGAAAGACAATTATTATATGACCTCTCTGATATGAGGAATTTTGAGAGGTAGGGCTAGGGATTGTGGTGGGTAGGGAGGGAATAAATGAAACAAGATGGGATAGGGAGGGAGACAAACCATAAGAGACTTTTAATCTCATGAAGCTGAGAGTTGCTGGGGGTGAGGGAGTAGGGATAGGGTGGCTGGGTTACGGGAATTGGGGAGGGCATGTGCTGTGGTGAGTGCTATGAAATATGTAAGCCTGAAAATTCACAGACCTGTACCCCTGGGGTAAATAATACATTATAAGTTAATCTAAAAAATATTTTTTTTTAAAAGATGGGTTGGAAAGAGCAATAAAATTAGATATGAAGTGAGGACTGATTACAAAAGATCTTTCATGACAGTCTAAAAAAACTGGACATCATTTATAAGAGGCATTAAGAAGCATGAGATTCTTCAGGAGGAGAGTTACCTGAGAAGAACACCATGTAGCATGGCTTAGAATGGAGAGACTGGAGAAAGACAGGGAGGGGGCTCCAGCAGGCACCTCAGCATGAGGCAGTGAGCACACTCTCTGACTAAAGTGATAACAGTAGGAGATGGAAAGAAAGAAGGGATACTGTGAGAACAAAATCAACAGGGCTTAGTGAAAGCCTGATAGAGGAGACATTTAGAGAATAGGTCTGTGATGTAAGAATTTGTGCCTAACTCATTAACATATCCCCATTCCAGGCTCTATTAATGACTGACTGACACATCATACATGCTGTAAACATGTTTGTTAAATAAATGAATGAGTCATCTAGCTACCAGCCCAAGCCCTTCATTTTGCCCATGAGAAAACAGGTCCTTAAGGTTATGTGAATTAACCAAAATTATTTAATTGTGAGCAAGAGAATCTAAACTAAACCCCCAAATCCTGACAACTATTCCAGAATTTTTTTTCTGCTATAACTTGTTCTCAATTCAGAAAATCTTGGGGGACTATAACATTGGTAATATCAATAACAGAAATTGAGATTTGGAGAGAGATTACTGGGCTTCTTGGATAATATTAACTTGGTTTTAGACATGTAAACACTGATGCGATGACAGAATTCTAACTAGAAATGGTCTGTAGGAGGTTTTCAATCCAGGATTAGAGTAAAAGTGAAAATTAACAACTAGAGATAGATATATTTGAGAATCATAAAATAGAAATATAAGTTGAAGGCAAGAGAAATATATTTTTGTAATATCATGAATAAGAAATGTTTTTGGTTTCCCATTACTTTAAATATTTTTTAGTGTACTGAAGAATTGTTGAACAAGCAAGGCACTTAACGGCAATCAGTATGTTAATGATATTGGAATCACTTCATTTGCTCATGTTAATCTTGATCTGCCTGCATACACAGTGATTCAAAGACTGCTGCATTGGCTAGGCTATATTGGTGCCCTCTGAAAACATTGCCAGGGTTCCAGATCTGTCTCTGTGGGTCCTATTACCATCTTTATTCTGTACTTTAGTTAGATCTTGTCAACTATTATTTTCAAAGGCAAAGCAAAAAATCGTAAAACTTTTCTGAGATTTATAGAACATGCCTATGCTATAAATGAAGCAGAGGCCGTGGAATTTTTGGTGCTTCATCATTCATGAATCAGCCCACATATCCCCTTTTCTGAGAAGTCTTGTCTAAACCCTACCCATGATCCTTATGCCTGTCCCCTTTAAGCAGTTAGTCATTCCGTTCCCTCCATTCTTTCAGTACTCTAAACGTATTTCAGTTACAGTATATGGCATGTTGCTTTTTAACTGCTTCTGCGTATATGTCTTCAACTAGTGACTGTGTGTGTCTGCAAAAGTGAGATTTTTTATTTCAAGTTTTTATTTAAATTTTAGTTAGTTAACATATATGGTAAAACTGGCTTCGCATATAGAATTTAGTGATTCCTCACTTACAGATAACACCCTATGCTCATCACAATAAGTGCCCTCCCTAATCCCCATCACCCATTTAGCCCTTTCCCTGCCCACCTCCATCAACCCTCAGTTTGTTCTCTATAGTTAAGAGTTTCCTATGGTTTGCTTCCTTCCCTCTCTTTTCTTTTCCCTTCCCCTATGTTCATCTGTTTTGTTTCTTAAATTTCACATATGAGTGAAATCATATGAGAGAGAAAGAGGGCACACAAGCATGTGAGCAGTGGGGGGAGGGGCACAGGGATAGAGAGAGAGAGAGAGAGAGAGAGAATCTTAAGCAGGCTCCACACCCAGCACAGAGTCCCACACAGGGCTCCATCTCATGTCCCTGAGATCATGACCTGAGCTGAAACCAGAGTCAGATCCTTAAACAACTGAGCCACCCAGGTGCCCCAAGATTTCATTCTTTTTTGATGGCTGAGTAATACTCCATTGTGCATATATGTGTGGGGGGTGGTGTGTGTGTGTGCTGCAACTTCTTTATTTATCAATCAATGAGCATCTTTTAATCTTTCTCATTTTCATGACATGTGCCAGTGCTGGCACATGGCAAAAATTCAATTCACTCTGGTAAAATCTTTTAATATCTGGGCATCAGAAGAGTTAGATAATCAAGGTTCATCTAGCAATTTATGGGAAGAAGAAACCATGTCCACACAGATTCATTTAGCAAGATGAAGAAATTATTTACCTATCATAGAAACCTCCATAAGGGCAAACAGTTAGGGAGTGATAATGAGCATGGTGTATGTGGAGAGAGGAAGTTGATCTCTTTGAAGCAGAAAAACAGAAGTTGGATGGGAAAGGAAGGTAAAGTTGGGTAGGATGGGTGGGATCAGATTGTGGAGGGGTATAAATGAAAGTTGGTATATTAGTTTCCTATCACTACTGTAACAAACTGTAACAAACTTGATGGCTTAAAATAATATAAATCTATTTATCTTACAGATTTAAAGGCCAAATGTCAAAAGATGGGTCTCAGTAGGTTAAAACCTGCATTCCTTCTGGATGATCCAGGGGAGAATTCATTTTCTTGCCTTCTAGAGGATGCCCACATTCCTGACTCTACTCTTTTCCAACATCAAAGCCAGCAATGGTCAGTCTTTCTCACATCATTATCCTTCATTATCCTGTGATATTTTCTTCTGCTTTCCTTTTTTCACTTTTAAGGACCATGTAATTACTCTGGACCCATTCACACAGTTCAGGATAATCTCCCTATTTTAAGGTCAGCCCATTAGCAATATTAATTCATGTGAACCTTAATACCACTTTCCCATATGAACTTAAATATTCACAGGTTCCAAGAATTAGGACATGACAACTCTGGGGGCCATTATTCTGCCTACTATACTCAGTATGGAATGAGAAGCCTATACCTAGCTCTTAAACCAAAAATGCCAAAATAAAACATAGAGTTCCAGACTGAGCTGCCCTAAACAGCCCTCTCTAAAATTGAGTCATTATGAGGATTTTTTTTTGCCTTTGTATGAAAAAAAATATTCAAAAAAATAGCAGATATATCTTGGGTACTTTCCTCACATCCATGTAGACAGGTAACAAGAACATTTTAACCCTTCTCTGTGTAAATGATGCTGTTCCTATGAAATGGTCCAGCTGTCTTACTGTGGGATGTCTACATGCATAATATTTTGAATGATTTTAATTCATTTACTGGGATCTGAGTTCCTATTAAACTAGTGAGTGGCGTGATTCCCATGACATTGATGGAGCTGTGTGATTCTTTTGCTTTTGTATAACACTAATAATGACAATACAACAATCTTGAATGTAGTTATTATTTTTCTTAGAGCTCAAGGAATTTCATATAACTTATCCTTTTTCTTTCAAAGATGTGCCTACAACATTACCAGCTGCAGTATCACTATTTGAGATTAAAATGAGAAATAATTTTCCAACATCAGTGAACGGCATAAGTAAGTTTATAAATACAATGATCTGACTGAAAAAATAGACAAACCAGAGGCGCCTGGTTCATGCAGTTCATTAGGCATCCAACTCTTGGTTCCCACTCAGGTTGTGATCACGGGGTCATGGTCAGGAGGTTGAGCCCCACATTAGGCTTTGTGCTCATCTCAGAATCTGCTTAAGACTCTTTCTCCCTCTCCCTATGCCCCTTTCTCTTCTTTCTCTCTCTCTCTCTCTAATAAATAAAAATCTTTAGAAAAAATAGACTATCTTTATACATACAAATTTCATTTTCAAATTTTAAACCTTTACATTTTTAATTTTTTAAAATTTAAAATTTTTTTTAAATTTAAAATATTTTTAAAATTTAATTTTTTTAAATTTAACATTTTTTTAAATTTAATTTTTTTAAAATTTAAAATGTATCCATTTAATTTCAGAAATGAACCTTTCTGAAATTGACTGTTTATTTGTATCTGTAAAGTACAGGTGATAACATCTATGTTCATTGATTCACTCTGTTAGTAAGTGTTCTTGTAAATTCCCAGGTACCAGATATCATTCTAGGCATAAGAATGGCATAAGGATCCCAAACAAGACAAAGTCATTGTCAAGGAACTTAGTGTTAGTAGGACAAAGATCATAGGCTTTGAACAAACATATTAGCAAACAATCTTTTAGGTAATGAAAAGCACTCTGAATGAAAGAAAAAAATAGCTCAGGGTAGAAAGAGAGAGGAAGGGAATGTTATTTTAGTTAGGGTGGTCAGGAAAGGCCTGAACAGATATTTGAATAAAGAGCAAGCCATGTGAAGATATGAAAAAAGGGTAAACATACCAATTTGATTAAATGAACAAATATTAATTAAGCATAGGCTACGGGCCAGGAATCATTTTTGGTGCTGGTGAGAAAGCAAGTATAAAGACTCTGCAAGATCAGGACAAACCAAAAGAGATAAAGAAACAACAAAATGTATGTGCACCATTAAGCTATATCAACAAATGTCTACCAAACACAATACCCCCTAAGAACCTATTTCTAGATTATGGTTTTAAAAGTTTTTGTAATAAAACCATTTGTTTAAAGTCTCAGGTGATTCCAATATATCAAACAAATAAAAATTATTTGTTCTGTTGAAGGATTTGGGGATGTCCATAGGCCCATCCATCTCTTCAAAAGTTCTCATCCCACTTTTTAGTGATGTTAATTTCTTAGTTTTGATAATGGTACCATGGTTGTGTAAAATGTTAACATTAGGAGAAGCTGGGTATAGGATATATAGGAACTCTATGTACTAGTTTTACAACTCTTCTGTAAGTACAAACTTATTTCCAAGTAAAAAGTTGAAAGAAAAAAAAAAAACTCCTGTCACTACCAAGAGGACCATTTATAGGGTATTGGAAATACTACCATGCCTTGTTGATTTAACCTATTTATGAGACCTTCAGAAAGGGGCAGCTCCTTTCTGGGTAGCTTATTTTGGTTTTTAATCATTCTCAACACCAGAAAATTATTTCTTATGACTCCTCAAACACTTCAGGCTCTGGTCTAAACCCACTTTTTCAAGTTTTGTTATCAGTTAAGAGAATTAAGTTGCCTTCTACAAAATACTACTTCATGATATGTTTAGGGACCACATAATTCTCCATCAACCTTCTTTCTACAAGTTAATAGCAATACCTTTATCTTTTCTCATACATTTTATTTTTCCACATTTGAATCATTTTAAGCTCTTCTTAACATTCTTAAACTATGGTGTCCACAGCTTGCCAATGGACCTCCAAAAAATAAATAAATAGAAATAAAATTAAAAGAGGATCCAGTCAGTGTCTGGATCTAGGGTGAGAAGGGAGTAATATTCAGACTTTATATACAATATTCCTATTTGGATATTATTGCCATAACAACCTCACTACATTACCATATTTTGTTTTTTCTTACACATTTTTTCTCACCATTTATGACAGTTGTTAAGCCAAGTGCCCTAGGCATTTGCTCCTAACCAATGAACAGCCAGACTGGGAACTTCAAGTCTTTCAGCAAGTCGCAACTGCCAAAAATGCTCTCTCGCCAGGAGACGTATTCCCTAAATTATATAAAGTGGAAATTCATTCTGAAATCATTCACCTGATATCATTAAGCAATAAGAAAAGTAAACCAGCTAAGTCTGTGACCCTGTCTGTTGGACCTCTCCATGCTTTAGTTCCCTGTATGAAAAATAAGGATAAGAGTGTTTACCAACTTCACATGAGTGTTGCAAGAGTTGATTAATGCTTGTACAGCACCATCTGATGAGAGGTTCTGCAGCTGTTAACAGTTATCATAGGTTATGGAATGCCTGGGTCCCTCAAGAGCATTCCCTCGAATCTTGGTACTATGACTATAGGTGACTTGCTGAGACCTGTCACCAGTTTGTGACCCAACTGTACTTTCAGACATGCACACTGAGCGCCAGTAAGGCTATCACCCAAAGCTGAAAAGCAGTTTTTCTAATGCTGCAGGCTCATGCACAAGGCACCAAAATAGCACTAGAAATACTATACCCATATTGCTTTATCCTAGACATCTGACACTTGTAAAGCTCATGCCAAATTTCTTGTCACATATGTGTCTGGAAGCCTTCGTGCTGAGAGGCATTTCTTATCTTCTGACATTTTAGAGAACTGCACAGAGCTAGACAAGCATAGACCCTCCTTCAAACAGGCATGAGGCAAATGTAAGCATTCTTTTCTGGTGACCTCCAACAGCCCTCATTGGACAAGATCCAAGACACTCCTTCAGCACATCTGCAATCCTTAGCAAGTCCCAAATGTTTGAGTGTGCTTCTTCCAGTAAGAGCCAATGTGCCATGGCTCTCCAAGGTCATCTGGAAATGATATGCCCATTAGCTAAATGAGGAAATGTTACTGCAACCATAACATCAAAGGATCCTCAGGGACCCAGGGGTCCAGATACTATGTCTCTAGTGACAGAGTTCACCTCCATCTATTAAAATCAGGCTTCAGATCACTCTAATTACTGTTGTGACTGATTCCCTCAAACAGAAACTAAAATAGGATTTTTGCATACGATACAATAGTAGATAATTTCTAGTGATTTCCTTCTTTTCTGATCTTATCTATACAACCTGCTTGACAAGGTTGGTGCCGTGGCAACCCCATCCCTAGCCACTAAGGAGCAGGGGGTTTTAGTAAGAGAGTCCCTAAAGCAACATGTGTCAGAATAATCTAGTTTTTGTTGTTTTGTTTGTTTGTTTTTTATTGTAAGGATTTTATTTATTTTAGAGAGAGAGAGAGTGTGTGAGTGGGGAGGGTCAGAGGAAGAATGAGAATCTCAAGCAGATCCCATACTGAGCACAGAGACCAATGCAGGGCTTGATCTCATGACCCTGAGATCATAACCTGAGCCAAAACCAAGAGTTAGATGCTTAACTTCTTAACAAACTGAGCCACCCAGATGCCCCAGAATAACCTAGTTTTAAATGCAAATTCCTGGGCCTGATTCCAGACCTTTGACTCAAAACCTCTAGTCCAAACCAAGAAGCTGCATTTTTAACTAATTCCCCAGATGATTTTTTTTTGATGTTTTATTTTCCCAGGTAATTTTTATACACACTAAATTGTTTTAAAGCCTGACAGAATTTTCAAGTAAATTAAGACTCACATAAATGCCCAGCTTGTTGGGAGAGTTTCTGGTCATAAGTATATATTTAGCGGTCATTGAGTCATCTCCTCTAAACTCACCCACAAGCAACAATGATAGCACTCAAGAGGAAGGAACACATTTCATGATTCCTTCCTTCTTGAGCCTCATTGTTCCTTCCCCTCTTTTGGAATAATAAGTACCATATGATGCTTCTGGCATAAGTTGCCTTGTATTGTTTAATTTCCTGTATTAGCTTTTTATTGCTACTATATCAGATTATTGCAAACTTTGAACAAATTTATTATCTTACAGTTCTATAGGTTAGAAGTCCAACATAAGTTTTACTGGGCTAAAATCAAGGTGACAGCAGGGCAGGTTCCTTTCTGGAGGCTATAAGGGAGAATCCATTTCCTTACCTTTTCCAGCTTCTAGAAGCTTCCCATAATTCTTGGCTCATGGCCCTCTTTCTCCATCTTCAAAGCAAATACCACTGCATCCTACTATTCCTCACATTTCTTTCTGATTCTCTTCTTCTCCCTCCCTCCTTCACTTTGAAGGACACTTGTGATGACACTGGGGCCATTCAGATAATCCAGGATAATTTCCTATCTCCAGGTTCTTAATATGTGATTAAATCTACAAAGTCCGTTTTGCCATGTAAGATAGCATTTTCACAACTCCCAGAGATTAAGACATGGACATTTTTGGTGAGGACGTATTCTGCATACCACACTTTCCATCTGTAATAAGAAGAATAACTTCCTTTGGGTTCCCGCCAAAGCAGACTCTGAGACTAAGATTTAAGTACAAGTCCCAGGAAGCCAAGCAAGGAGTGGAGAAGTGAGGCAGTAAGGGAGGAAAGCAAATAAGTGAGTTAATGAGCAGGGTACCACTATAGGCAGTGGACTGAATTCCTCTGAACACCTTTAGAATAGTTCGACCAATAGGGAAAAAACCTGGGGTATTATTTACCAATTCATGTCATTTATAAGTTAGGGGTCACATTAACTCCCAACACTTTAGGCACTTCCTGCTCCACAGTTGTGGAAGGACTCCATAGCTAGAGAATGTCCTTAACAAAGGCACACATGAGGCCATAAGTCTGTTCCATCGGAGGGCTCTCCAGAGTGGACCAAGGGGATGACAGCCTCTGAAACAAGGGGCTTTGTTTTTCAGGGAAGTGTAGTATTATGTAACAAAAGTTTAAATGCTCATATTCTTTGACCAAGCAATTCCACCTCCAGAGAATTTATGCTAAGGGCATAATTGGACACATATGTAATGACAGTCTGTAATATTTTAAAAATTGGAAATAATTTAAATTTCCATTAATAGGGGATTAGTTGAATTATGGTGATATAATTGAACACTCTGCTATAATTAAATATAATGATGTTCATCTACATTTACTGAGTAAGAAAACAGTTCCTGACATACTTCTGAGGAAAAAAGCAGGTTACAAATAGTAAGTATATTATAAATCCATTTATGTAAAATTATGTATGTATAATATATGTGTGTGTGTATGCATAGCAAGATGGCTGGAAGAATGTTCATCAAAAGTCTAACAGTAGTTATTTCTAGGAAGCAGAATTTTTCATCCTTTATATTTTCTCCTTCATACTTCTGTGTGCTACAAAAAATTTTACAATAAACAATGCATTATTGGGGCACTTGAGTGGCTGAGTTTGTTAAGCAACTGCCTTTGGTTCAAATCATGATCCTAGGGTCCCTGCTTGGCAGGGAGTCTGCTTCTCCCTCTCCCTCTGCCAGTCCCCTCACCCTACCCCCAAGCCCTACCCCCCTATCCTGCTCATACACACGCACACACGCTCTGTGTGTGTGTGTGTGTCCCTCTCTCTCTCTGAAATAAAGTCTTTAAAAAAATAAATGACTTGTTTCTAAAAAAAAAAAAATGCATTATTAACCAATCACAAAAATATATTTTCCATTAAAAAATTTCAAATTTGTCCTAAAAGATAAGCTTCTTTTCAGGTCTAATATCATAATGTTCTATGTGCTTATATGTACTTCTCCATTTTAAAACTGCATGAGTCTCGGGACGATGCGTTACACAGAATACTTAGGGCATATTTTGAACACAGCAGGTGCTTAATAAATATTTATTCTTTAATTGATTTTCATTAGTATGAAATGCAGTAAAACAATGCACTGAATAACTGGGTCACACTGAAATTTTCACACTGCATGGAGATGACTTCCCAAAATGCTGAGAGGCCTGGTGTGGCCTTATCAGGCAGAGACCTGCCACAGCAGGCAAGGGCAGGCCTGCACTGTATGGACACACCCGCATCATACTAGAGATGCTATCAAGAGCCTCGCTTCATTCAGGTAGAGGTGAAAAGCAATGCAAGTACAGCCTTACAATTTTATAGCACAAACGAGGCAAATGGAATCTGTGTCAATCTATGAGAAATTAATTCAACAGTTTAACCCCTGAAACTCTAGGCCTTCCAGAAGAACACTGTACTTCCATTTCTGCATGATGGCTGAGCTAATTGGATGCACAGAGATGAAAAACAATGGGAAAGAACAAGCCATCCTGTGTCCATAGCACAATAGGAAGAGGAATATTTAAGTAGAAACCTTCATAGTCTTCTTTTCAGATACCATGTCTCCCTCATGTCTGAAGGGAAAAATTTTTCACCTGTCCAGGTTGTTCTTGGACTCTCCTTTGTTGCTCAGAATCTGAATAATGAGTGGATAGAGATAAAAACAGAAAAGAAACAAGTCCCAGTAGATCTCTATATTAAATAGCTAAGAGAGGTGGTAAGCAGAGAAAAGAGGGAGGGAGACCAAAGAATCAAGTGGAATGGATGCGGGGGAGAATTCGTGAGGTTGAGACGTGTCAGTGAGAGATTCAAAGTTTTGGGGAGGTCCAAATGTACATGTGGAAGGGAATGAGGACAGTGAAGCAGATAGATTTTTTATATTAAGAATACCTACTGCATACTACAATTGAATCTAAATGGTATGCATTAGATGGGTGAATGCTATGGTATGTGAATTTTATCTCAATAAAAGTTTTTTAAAAAATATTCTCCCAGAAGAATGCACACCCCACTTTAGCAGTTTATTGAGACAGTAAAAAATATTTTAAGAGGGGCGCCTGGGTGGCTCAGTGGGTTAAAGCCTCTGCCTTCAGCTCAGGTCATCATCTCAGGGTCCTGGGATTGAGCCCTGCATTGGGCTTTCTGCTCAGCGGGGAGCCTGCTTCCTCCCTCTCTCTCTCTGCCTGCTTGTGATCTCTGCCCGTCAAATAAATAAATAAAATCTTAAAAATATATATTTTAAGAACTCTAGGTACTATACTACTTCTTTGAATTCATTCTTGCACAGAAACTGAGCCATGTGGAGCTTCAGTTATGTTTGGGTTATGATAGATTAGAGAAAGGATCCTTAAAGATACTCTAGTCCAACCTCTCATTTCCAAGGTGAGGAAATGAAGCTGGGAAGGCTAAGTCAGTTTTCATGGTTACACAGTAGCAAAGCTGGGAACTATGGAGGTCTGATCTCAGGTCTTTTGAAATCCATCACACCACCCCCACCAACACTCTTCCTGCTATTGTTAACAGAAAGAAACAAGTTGAGGATAAACATGATTAGAACACACTGTTATTATGCCCATGGCTCAGTCCAGTTTTTCTGGCCTTTGGAACAAATCAGTCAGATTGGCATCAATCCAAACGGTTGCACACCATAGCCCAGCTAATAGCCAAAGCCATAGAGATTCAGCCTTTCTGGTCCAAGCCTGGAGAATAATCATACTCACAATGGCAGTGTTGCCCTTGCCTCCTTTTGAAGAACAACAGGAAATAACAGTAGTTACCATTTACATGGGCACTCATCCATGCATCAACTTGGGCAGGACTGTCAGACCCCCTTGACACTGGAATTTGGAGAGTGCAATTTTTAAAAAGAATTTTAAAACTACTAAATGTCACTAATGTAAATAACACCCATCTGTGAATCGCATCAGAAATTTACAAAGTTAATTATGGGGATTGCATCTCTGATGCTCTCCCAGGATGGCTCTGGCACCTGCTATGTGCTAGGCGCTGGTCTAGACATTTTACATATGGCATCTCTTTTAATCCCCATAATAATTCTATTACATGGTATTAATCACTCCATTTTAATTAAAAAAAAAAACCTGACACATGACGTGAGCAGGACCAAAGAAGTAAGAGACAAAGTCTAATGTCAATACAATATTCTTAGGGCTCAAGGAGAGCAGTCTTCATGATGTGATTTAAGGCTATATCAGAAGAATCCCCTTTTACCACAAGAAAGTAACCCTGGTGCCTGTCATTTCATCATTAGTTTCATCCATCTGCAACTGAAATTCCCTTAGTCAACTATGAAATTAAAAATAATCTATGCATTAATTGGAATAGACAATGTTGTGCTATGGAATAAACTAGTATCTCAGTGACCTAACATAAAAGTATTTCTTGCTCATGGAAGGTCTAATGCAGATGTTTGAAGTCCTTTAAGGGAATCAAGGATGAGATAAAGAGAGGACAGGAGATAAATGGTAAAGGATGTTTTAGATTCACAGCATGGAGATCATGGAGGCCTACAAGTGGAGAACATCATTTCCACTTATATTCTGTGGGCCAGGACTCAGTCACATGGCCAACCTAATTGCACAGGCAGCTGGGAAATGTAAGGAGACAGAGAGATGGGTGAGCACTATAATCCCTGCCAAACTCCTTAAAAGAATTATTGCTTTGGTTCTTATCTGTCAGCACATTAGTTAATAAAAGTGATAATACTAGGCCCAAGTAAAATGTAAGCAATCTCTTCTTTAGGATAGGACTAGAAAGGAAGAGATTAAAAAGGGACAGTAACAGAGACAAATGTACACACTTGAAATTTTGTTGATTTTTGTCTTACTTGAAAGATCAATCTACTAAACTCACTGTGTCTCCAGCTCATTGCTCATGCTTCCAATGGCTTTGGTTGTAAGGTAAATTAGACTTTATATTTTCTAAGTATAAATTGTCTCAGAAATATCAGAAATAAAACCATTTCATTCATTTTATTAAGAGAAGCAACTAGGTACTTTGGGAGATATGACTAAATGAGTAATAACATTTTCCTGATAAGCTGACTATAATGGTTATTAACAAATTCACCATTTTTCCACTTATTTCTACTGTACACAACAATAAAACAACTGGCCTGAAAAGTAAACAATAAATCAAATTTAGAGATGCATAAAATTTTAAAATCATATAGTTCAAGGAAAATTATAATTTATAATTTATTAAAACATTAATAATAACTGCTGGTACATGACCCAATTAAGACAGAAACCTGACTTGAATCCTCCTCTTCATTGAGTCTAATCACCAGCTGGATTTAATTTTATCTCTAAAATATCTTTCAAGTTCATCATCTTCTCTTCATTTTTCTATCCCCACTCTTCCCACCTCAAACTTTCTCACCTGGAGTATCATATCACCTCTTAGATGATCTCCTTGCATTCAGTCTTGCCCACCACTTCAATCCTACCCTAGAGGGGACTGAGCTTGAAACTACAGGGTACAAGGGAATCTTTCTAGAAGCTAGTTGAGCATGCTGATTTCCATCCCCACCCTCACACAGAATATCTGATTCAATGGATCTGGAGTGCAGTTCAGAGTTCTGAATTTTTAACAAGCACTGCAAAAGATATTTTTTAAATTTTTTACTTAAATTCAATTTAGTTAACATGCAGTGTATTATTAATTTGGGGGGTAGAATTTAGTGATTCATCAGTTGCATATAACATCTAGTGCCCATTACCATAAGAGAGTCTAGTTAAGAGTCTCTTATGGTTTGCCTCCCTCTCTGTTTTTATTTCATTTTATTTTTCCTTCCCTTCCTATATGTTCTTCTGTTTTGTTTCTTAAATTCCACATATGAGTGAAGACAATTTTAATGTGTGTGGTCCTTGGAGAAACACTGCTCCACACAATATGTGGCAAAAAATTCCAAGTTTCAATTGCCAATCCTCTGTTTAAATCAGTTGAATGGCTGGTCAGTGCCTGCTGAATAAATTCTAAGCCCCTTATCATGGAATATAAAGACTCTATGACTCAGGCCTCGAATATATTTACAGACTCATGTTTCACTATTCTTCCTCAAACCTTACACTTCCAAACCACCAATGCCAAACTATTTATCTTTCCTGAGCACACTATCTTGTTTCTTACCTCTACATTAGCCCATGCTGTTCTAGCTACTCAAAATTTCCTTGCACATCGTCTTCCTGATAAACCAGTATTTACCTTCAAAATTGAGTTCAAGCCACTTCCTTTGTTAATTTCCTCAAATATGCCACCATTGACAGATAATGTTTTCCTCCTCTTTTTTCCTCCTGAATGATCCTGACCTTTGTACATACTTCTATGATTGCACATCTTTGTTTACATTCCTCTCGTTCCCTATCTGTTCATCATCTTACCTCCTTGCTTCAGCTCTGTGCCTGGCATGTAGAATGCACTAGATAGACATTACTGAATGACAGATAAATAGAAAAACTGAACTCTGTTGAGGATAGCAACAAATACAGATTTCTCTTTGGACTGTTTCTTTAAGTTAAATATTATAGTTCAGTTCAATTTATAGCATTTTTCCTCTTTCCTACATTATTCAAATTATTTCTACAAACTTTTTGAAAGCCTACTATGCAGGTCATTGCACAATAGTGTTTCTTTCCTTTTCTCTTCTTTTTCAGTAGTAGTGTTTCTTAAAATCCAATGTTTATGCGCTAAAAACAATAAGATATAAGTTTTCTTTGCCTTTTGTTCTCTATCACTCTTTCATTAATTTTCTTATTTAACTAATGGTTTCTGTCCCAGATAAACAGACTATTAGCAATTTAAGGATTATCTGTTATCTTTTGAGATGCTTTATACTAGTAATAAGTGTTTTTCTCCAAAAAAGCTAGAATTTCTTTCCCAATAGTAGAGTATCAGGTGATGTTAAAGTGATTTCCATACATTTGTGTTTCTACTTAATGGGCTTCCTTCGGGGAAGTGCAGGATAAAGTAAATAGCAGCCTAATACCTAACCCACATCCCTAACCAATCAATAAGTTGTATTTGATTTCTTCTTTTTTTTCCCCCTGACTGAATGACCTAAGCATCTAACTCACATCCTTAGGGAGACTGTTAAGTCTGTTAAGTAATAGAATGGACCTCTGTCTTTCTATATTTATCTCTGGATCTTCGTACTTAATTCAAAGACCTCCTCTGGATTCTAAAAGCAGACTGTGACATTGAAAATGTGTCATAAATACTGTAGCCTTGATCATCCCTAGGTGAACTAAAACACCTCTTTTGTATATTTATTCAAAAGTTCAGGTTAGGATCTTAAGCCTGTACATGATAATGTACTTAAACATTGCTGAGTAATACAATTCCTTACATATCTTATTACATAAATTTCTCTCTCAGAGAAGAAAATGTTATCATAAAATAGACAGTAAAATTCTGAAACTTGCCAAAATACTGCAATCTAAAACTATTTTCTAACAGAAGATACTGCTTCTTTTTAGCAGAAGAGTTATTACAAATAACTCTAATTACAGAAGAGTTATTACAAATGTACCCTCTGACATCAAAACTGTATGAATAATTATTTATCCTATATTTGTTGGCATAGAATTACTTGGATGTGGTAAAAATATGTCCAGGAACAGTCTTCACTCTAGTGATAAACCTGTAAATTTTCCCTGCAAAGATGAAAACTGTCCACAGCAATCAATAGTAACACTCCAAGTCTAACATACCCAAACAACATAGTACAGGTGGTCAGAGAGCACTATAATCATTAACTGGAAATCACAAATCAATCCTGCCCAGGCAACAAGTGCCCTCAATGCAGCAATGGATCAAACTCAAAATTGTCCCAGAAAATACACAATGTAGAGTCACAAATATGCCCCAAGGAGGGCTAAGATTTATAATAAGGCTTAAAATCATTTGTAGAGGGGCTATACTTATTTTTAAAAAACAAAAATAACAAATGTTGATGAGGATATGGAAAAATTGGAACTTTCATACCGTTATTGGTGGGAATGTGAAATGGTGACACTTTTTAGCAGTTCCTCAATAAGTCAGACATAGAATTAACATATGACTATAATTTTACTCCTAGGTACATACCCAAAGGAATAAAAAACAAGGACTCAAACAGATACATGAATGTCTGTAGCAGCTCTATTCACATCAAAAAGTCAGAAAAATGCTAATGTTAACCAAAAGATAAATGGATAAACAAAATGTAGTGCATATATATATATATATATGTATATATATATATATATGGAATACTACAAAAGATGCCAGTCACAGAAGGCCACATGGTGTATGAATCCATTTATATGAAATATAATAGGCAAATTTACAGAAACAGAAAACAGATAGTGGTATCTAAGGGCTGTGAGGAGAGGAGAATGGGAGTGACTGCTTAATGCTCCTGCTGCTTTTTGGGGTGATGCAAATGTCTGGAGCAAGATAGTAGTGATAGTTGTATAACATTATGAATATCCTAAGTGCCACTGAATTGCATGTTTAAAAAAGGTTAAATGGTGACTTTCATAGTATGTGAATTCAACCACAATAAAAAAAATCATTCAGCAACCAAACAATTCTTAAAGATGTAATGCAATTCTGAGATATTCCACAATAAAAATACTTTTGATTAAAGTATGCTTATCAATACAAGCATTTACAAATTGCTTAAATTACCAAATGTTAGTTTTAATGTAATTGTTCCATTTCTAAATAAACTTACCATTACAGTAGAATTTCAAAGAATCTTGAAAATAGATGATGTTCGGTGAATATTTGTTGCAATACATTAGAAACTAGCAATGCTATAAGAGCCATAAAGGACAAACCCCACAGCTATTATCACACTCAATGGTGAAAAACTGAAAGCTTTTCCTCTAAGATGAGGAACAAGACAAGGATATCCATTCTTGACACTTCCATTCAACATAGTACTAGAAATCTCAGTTGTAGCAATTAGACAAGAAAAGAAATAAAAGGCAAATCTGGAAGCATCACAATTCTAAACTTCAAGTTATATTACAAAGCTGTAGTGATCAAAACAGTATGGTAATGGACCAAAAACAGACACGCAGATCAATAGAACAGAGTAGAATACCCAGAAATGAACCCATACCTATATGGTCAATAATCCTCCACAAAGCAGGAAAGAATACCTAATGGTAAAAGACTGTATCTTCAAAAAATGGTATGGGGAAAACTGGACAGCAACAAGCAAAAGAATAAAACTAGACCACTTTCTTACACCATACACCAAAACAAATTCAAAATGGATGAAAGACCTAAATGTGCTACTTGAAACCATAAAAAATCCTAGAAGAGAGTATAGGCAATAATGTCCCTGATATCAGCTGTAGCAATATTTTTCTAGATATGTCTAGAAACAAAAGCAAAAATAAACTATTGGGATTTCATCAAAATAGCAAGTTCCTGCAAAGTAAAAGAAATAATAAAACTAAAAGGCAATCTACTGAATGGGAGAAAATGTTTGCAAGTGACATATCTAATAAAAGGTTAATATCCAAAATATATAAAGAACTTATACAACTCAACACTCCAAAAATGAATAATCCAACTTAAAAATGGGCAGAAGACATGAATAGACATTTTTTCCAAAGAAGACATATAGCTGGCCAACAGAAATATGAAAAGATATTCAACATCACCTATCATCAGGAAAACGCAAATGAAAATTATACTGAGATATCATTTCATACCCGTCAGAATGGCTAAAATCAACAATACAAGAAACAACAGGTGCTGGCAAGAATGTGGAGAAAGGGGAACCCTCTGGCACTGTTGGCAGGAGTACAAACTGGTGTCATCACTCTGGAAAATGGTATGGAAGTTCCCCGAAATTTAAAAATAGAGCTACCCTATGATCCAACAATTACACTACAAGGTGTTTACCCAAAGAATGTAAAAATACTAATTCAAAGAGATACATGTACCCTGATGTTTATAGCAACATTATCTACAATAGCCAAATTATGGAAACAGCCAAAATGTCCAGTGACTGATGAATGAATAAAGAAGAGGTGGGATATATATATACATACATATACATATACATACATTTATATATATATACACATACATATACATATATAATGGAATATTACTCAGCTATAAAAAGAATGAAACCTTGCCATTTTTAATGACATGGATGGACCTAGAAAGTATTATGCTAAGCAAAATAAGTCAATCAGAGAAAGACAAATACCATATGATTTCACTCATATGCATAATTTAAGAAAAAAAAACAGCAAGGAGAAAATCTTCTTTGAGAAGGAGGCAAACAAAGAAAAGCCTCTTTTTTGTTGTTTATTTATTTATAATATCAACATCCAATGTGGGGCTCAAACTCATGACCCTAAGATCAAGAATCTCATGCTCTACCAACTGAGCTAGGCAGGTGCCCCAAGAAATAGACTCTTAACTAGAGAAAACAAATTGATGGTTACCAGAGGGGTAGTGGGTGGGGGATGGGTAAAATAGGTGATGGGGATTAAGAAGTACACTTGTGATGAGCACTGGGTGTTGTATGAATGTGTTTAATCACTATATTGTACACCTGAAATTAATATTACACTATTAACTAACTGGAATTTAAATAAAACATTTTTAAAAAGAAATGAAAGGCATCCAAATTAGTAAAGAAGAAGTAAAACTCACTATTTGCAGATTATTATATATTATATATAATATATATATTATATATTATATAATATATATTATATATTATATATTATATAATTATATATATTATTATATTATATTATATTATATATATTATATATTATTTATAATATTATTATATTATATATATTATATATATTATATATAATATTATATATATTATATATAATTATTATATTATTATATTATATATTATTATATTATATATTATATATAAATTATATTATATATAAAAAACTCTAGATGTGAACAAAAACTATTAGAACTAATAAATGAATTCAATAAAGTTATGGGATATAAAATTAATATATAGAAATCTGTTGCACTTCTATACACTAATAGCGACCTGGCAGAAGAAAACAATCCCATTTACAATTATACTCGCAAGAACAAAATACCTAGGAATGCATTTAATTAAGGAGGTGAAAGATCTGTACTCTGAAAACTGTAGGACACTGATGAAGGAAATTGAAGATTACACAAATAAATGGAAAGATATGCCATGCTCATGAATTGGAAGAATTAATAATATTAGAATGTCCATACCACCCAAAGAAATCTACAGATTCAATGTAATCCCCATCAAAATACAAGCAGTATTTTTCACAGAACTAGAACAAATAATCCTAAAATTTGCATGGAACCACAAATAACCTCAAATAGCCAAGCAATCTTCAGAGAGAAAAACAAAACTGTAGGTGTCACATTCCTAGATATCAAGCTATACTACAAAGCTACAGTAATAAAAAAGTATGGAACTGTCACAAAAAGAGACACACAGATAATAGGATAGAAAGCTTAGAAATAAATCCATAATTATATGGTCAATTAATCCATGACAAAGAAGGCAAGAATATATAATGGGGAAAGGATGGTCTCTTCAATAAATGATGCTGGGAAAACTGGACAGCTACATGGAAAAGAATGAAACTGGACTGCTTTCTTACATCATACATAAAAATAAACTCAAAATGGATTGAAGACCTAAATATGAGACCTGAAACCATAAAAATCCTTGAAGACAACACAAGCAGTAATTTATTCTGATATCAGCCATAGCAACATTTTTCTAAATATGTCTCCTAAGGCAAGGGAAACAAAAGCAAAAATAAACCATTGGGACTGCATCAAAACAAAAAGTTTTTCCACAGTATAGGAAACCATCAATAATACAAAAAGGCAACCCACTGAATGGGAGAAGATATTTGCAAATGATATATTCAATAAGGGGTAATATAAAAGATATATAAAGAACTTATACAACCCAACACACACACCAAAAAAAAACCCCCAAACCAAAACAACAAAAAACAACAACAACAAAAAAACCCAAACAATCCAATCCAAAAATCGGTAGAGGATCTAAATAGACATTTTTCCAAAGAAGACATACAGAAGGCCAACAACACATGAAAATATGTTCAACATCACTAATCATCAGGGAAATGCAAATCAAAACCACAGTGAGATACTACCTGACACCAGTCAGAATTGTTAGTATCAAAAAGACAAGAAATAACAAGTGTTGTTGAGGATGTGGAGAAGTGGGAATTCTTGCACACTGCTGGTGGAATTGGCACCAGCACAACCAAACTGGTACAACTGCTGTGAAAAACAGTATGAAAATTCCTGAAAAAATTAAAAATAAAAATACCATATGATCCAGGAAATCTATTGCTGGGTATTTTCCGAAGAGAATGAAAACACTAATTCAAAAAGATACATACAGCCCTATGTTTATTGCAGCATTACTTACAATAGCCAAGATATGGAAGCAACCAAATTATATATCAATGGATGAATGGATAAAAAAGCTGTGGTGTATCTATACAACAGAACATTATTCAGCCATAAAAAAAGAATAAAATCTGCCATTTGCAACAACATGGTTGGACCTAGAGGGTATCAGGCTAAGTGAAATAAGTCAGACAGAGAAAGACAAATACCATATGATTTCACTTATATGTGGAATCTGAAAAACAAAAAGCAAATGAACAAACAAAACTGAAACAGACTCTTAAATACAGAGAACAAATTGGTGGTTGCCAGAGGGGTGTGGGTGAGGGGGTGGGTAAAATAGGTAAAGGAGATTAAGAGGTTCATAACTGGAACAAAGTTCCAGTTATAAAATAAGTCAGTCACAGGGATGAAAAGTACTGCCTACAGAATGGCTAAAATTAACAAGTAGGGAAACGACAGATGTTTGCAAGGATGTGGAGAAAGGGGAGCCCTCCTACGCTCTTGGTGGGAATGCAAGCTGGTGCAGCCACTCTGGAAAACAGTGTGGAGGTTCCTCAAAAAATTGAAAATAGGAACGCCTGGGTGGCTCAGTCAGTTAAGCATCTGCCTTTGGATCAGGTCATGATCCTGGGGTCCTGGGATCAAGTCCCACATTGGGTTCCTTGCTCAGCTGGGAGCCTGCTTCTTCCTCTGCCTGCTGCTCGCCTCTGCTTGTGTTCCCTCTCTCTGACAAATAAGTAAAATCTTAAAAAAAAAAAAATGAAAATAGAGCTACCCTATGACCCGGCAATTGTACTGCTAGGTATCTACTGAAAGATAAAAATGTGGTGATCTGAAAGGGCACCAGCACCCCAGTGTTTATAGCAGCAGTGTCCATAACAGCCAAACTATGGAAAGAGCCCAGATGTCTATCCACAGATGAATGGATTAAGAAGATATGTTATATACAATAGAATACTACTCAGCCATCAAAAAAATGAAATCTTGGCATTTGCAACGACATGTGGATGAAACTAGAGGGTATTATGCTAAGCAAAATAAGTCTAGAGAAAGACAATTATCAATGATATCATACATAATATAGAATTTAAAAAACAAAACAGAGGATCATAGGGGAAGAGAGGGGACAATAAAACAAGAAGAAATCAGAGAGGGAGACAAACCATAAGAGACTCTTAATCTCAGGAAACAAACTGAGTGCTGCTGGAGGGGAGCGGTGTGGGGTGAATAGTGTAACTGGGTGATGGACATTAAGGAGGGCACGTGATGTAATGAGCACTGGGTGTTACATAAGACTGATGAATCACTGACCTCTACCTCTGAAACTAGTAATACATTACATGTTAATTAATTGAATTCAAATTAAAAGATCAAAAACAAAAAAAAATACATTAACAAAAAAAATTAGAAAAAGAAAAGTACAACCTAAGGAATATACTCAATAATACCTTAATAACTTTGTATGGTAACAGATGTTATCTATATCTATCCTGGTAAGCACTGAGTAATGTATAGAATTGTCAAATCACTATGTTGCACATCTGAAACTGATATAACATTGTATATTAAGTATACTTCAACTAAAAAACAAACAAAAGTAGTAATACTACAAAGTCAAATAACATAAACCCCAAATTCATAACTTTGTTAATGTAAGATACTTACACACACCTATAGTTAAATGCCTTAAAAGACCACAAACTCTCAGAAGTCTGAGAATAACTAATGCTTTATTTTGAAACCAATAAACTTACAGCATCCCGAAAAACAACTGGCATATATCATTATTCAGCATTATAGATAAACCTGAAGATTCATGTATAAATATGAAGATCCACCAACAAAATTTATTCTGAGTGCCTATTATGTGTCAGGCACTTTTCTAGGCATTGGAAATTCAAAAATTGTTGAAACAAAGTGCTTTTCCTGAAGGATCTTAGCAATAAAATGGAAACCATGCATCTTTTACATATTATGATTTTACATAGGCCAATAGTGCCACCCAGAACAGTAGAGGGATAAACAGGCAACTAGAGTCAATTGTAAGTACACATAAATAACTTTTTGCTATCATCTTCCTAAGTGATATTTTAAACAAAGCACCAATCAGAATCATCATGTTGTCATCCAAACAACTACTAAGAAACATTATGCTGGATATTTGAGTTGGTAATAACATTCTCCTAAACTTCTAAGTTCTGTGTTATTCATGTTTTGTCTCTAAAATCAATCAGAATAGTAGGTAAATATCTCATTTCAGGCTGGTACCACTAGGAAAGAAAGGTTTGATACACAGAATCCTGTACTAGGTACTACAGATAACTGAGAGTTCATGGAAGATACCTTGCAATTGTGTAATGTGCCATCTGACTGGGTAGCCAAAATGCCCTTTAGAACTATTTAAGAGTAATTATGGATTAACATAAGATCTAAACACATATGAGTCAATATGGTATAAACCAAGCTTCCATGTGCTTGAGAATGTGAAATACAAACTACGCACAATCAGAGCACTTACCTGGTACCCAATGCCCTTCTCATTCCACATAGACTATGGTTTCCTTGCTTCTCTGAAGTCTAGAAACAATCCTAGCTAGGATCTCTTTTCTTCATATCACATGTAGGGGTGGGGGAAAGGAAATCTAGGACTTACTATGTTGCCAGGCCCTTTGATAGGCATTTTTCTATTTAACCTCACATAAACCCAAGCTAGTTTTATCATCATCCTCAGTCCCATTTAATACTTGCCAAGATTACAGAGCAACAAAATGGTTGGAAAGGAGTCATTGGACCCAAGTTTAATTTCAAAGAATATTTTTTCCACACTATTTTGCTCCATGATGCCACATTCCTGATACTATACTCTAACAGTTGTTGCCCTAAAGTAATGGCTCTTACCCAGAAGTGCTTCTCAAAATCACCCTAAGAGCATTTTCAAAATATACATACTGAGAGCCATATATCAGTCAGAAACTATAGAAGTGGAGCCTGGGCACATATCTTAAAAATTCCCCCAAGTAATTTTATATACTAATCTGGTTAAGAAGCTCTGCCTTCAGATAGGATTCTGGAAGAAAACATTAATTATATAATTCAAGAAAATGTCACACACTGAAGAACATGAATTTACAGATGAAAGGGCTCAAAAAATGCCTGGCCTAACTGGTAATAGATCCATATGAAGGCACATTATTATGAAATTTTAGAATCCTAAGAAAATGACTCCAAAGAGATTCCTTTTTTTCTTTAAGTCATATATAAAGAATGTGGAATAAGAATGGCTTTAGACGTCTTTACAACATTACAGGAAACTAGATGACAAAGGGACAATGGCTTCAAAAATCAGAAGAAAACTATCTCCAACCTAGAACTTTATCCCCAGCCAAACTATTAGTTAAATATGAAGATAATACAAAAAGCATCTTCAGACATGCAAGGGCTCAAAAATTGACTTTCCATACACCCTTTTTTAGAGATTGTGGTTCCATTAGAATGAATGAGTTACAAGAATATTTTGAGAAAAAATAAGACAGGAGCTCCTTTCTTAAAAAAGGATCTGACACAGAAGAGAACAAAGGGAATCCCCAGTTTCAGGTTAAAGGATGCCAACAGACTGACAACTGTGTACCAGGCCAGGGACAACCAGTCAAGATCAAGTGGTCAAAAACCACGTCAGAAAACTCCTGAAAAGACTGTCCCAAGGAATGAAGTCAATTGAATACCTGATCTTTCTAAGTATACTGAAAAGTAATACTGAAAATCTACAGAGTTTGAGGTTGAATTATATAAAGTGAATGTAGGCAAACTTTCCTGTAAAGGGCCAGTTAGTAAATATTTTAGGTTTTTCAAGACATAGAGTCTCTGTTACACTATTTTACTTTGCTGTCGTGGAGTAAAGCAGACATAAATAATATGTAAACAAATAGGCAAGGCTATGTTTCAAATAAAATTTATTTACAAAAACAGGTGGCAGGCCACATTTGGCCCATGAGCCACAGTTTGCTGACTCCTGACATAAGCATAGAAAAAACTCAACAGGGGCCCCTGGTTGGTCAGTCACTGTAGTATGTGAGTCTTAATCTTGGGGTTGTGAGTTCGAGCCCCCCATTGAGTTTAGAGATTACTTTAAAAAAATCTTTAGGGATGCCTGGGTGGTTCATTCACTTAAGCATCAGACTCTTGATTTTGGCTCAGATCATGATCTCAGGGTCTTGAGATCAAGCCCCATATACAGCTCCTCACTGGGTGTGGAGTCTGCTTAAGATTCACTCTCTTCCTGTGCCCCACAACCCCCACCCTGTTCACACAGATGTGCTCTCTCCAAAAAATAAATAAATAAATAAAATAAGAAAGGGAAAACAAATTTAAAATTTTTTTTAATTTTTTTATTTTAATAAACATATAATGTATTTTTATCCCCAGGGGTACAGGTCTGTGAGTCGCCAGGTTTACACATTTCACAGCACTCATCATAGCACATACCCTCCCCAATGTCCATTTCCCCACCACCGTCTCCCGTCCCCCCTCCCCCCAGCAACCCTCAGTCTGTTTCTTGAGATTGAGTCTTTTATGGTTTCTCTCCCTTCCGATCCCATCTTTTCATTTTTTCTTTTCCTACCTCCTCCCAAACCCCCCCCCCCGCCTTGCATCTCCACTTCCTCATATCAAAGAGATCATATGATAGTTGTCTTTCTCCGATTGACTTATTTCGCTAAGCATGATACCCTCTAGTTCCACCCACGTCGTCGCAAATGGCAAGATTTCATGTCTTTTGATGGCTGCATAGTATTCCATTGTGTATATATACCACTTCTTCTTTATCTATTCATCTGTTGATGGACATCTAGGCTCTTTCCACAGTTTCGCTATTGTGGACATTGCTGCTATAAACATTCGGGTGCATGTGCCCCTTCGGAGCACCACGTTTGTATCTTTAGGATATATACCCAGGAGTGCAATTGCTGCGTCATAGGGTAGCTCTATTTTCAGTTTTTTGAGGAACCTCCACACTGTTTTCCAGAGTGGTTGCACCAGCTTGCATTCCCACCAGCAGTGTAGGAGGGTTCCCCTCTCTCCGCATCCTCGCCAGCATCTGTCATTTCTTGACTTGTTCATTTTAGCCATTCTGACTGGTGTGAGGTGGTATCTCATTGTGGTTTTGATTTGTATTTCCCTGATGCCAAGTGATGTGGAGCATTTTTTCATGGGTCTGTTGGCCATCTGGATGTCTTCTTTGCAGAAATGTCTGTTCATGTCCTCTGCCCATTTCTTGACTGGATTATTTGTTCTTTGGGTATTGAGTTTGATAAGCTCTTTATAGATTTTGGATACTAGCCCTTTATCTGATATGTCATTTGCAAATATCTTCTCCCATTCTGTCAGTTGTCTTTTGGTTTTGTTAACTGTTTCCTTTGCGGTGCAAAAGCTTTTGATCTTGATGAAATCCCAATAGTTCATTTTTGCCCTTGCTTCTGTTGCCTTTGGCGATGTTCCTAGGAAGAAGTTGCTGCGGTGGAGGTCAAAGAGGTTGCTGCCTGCATTCTCCAGGATTTTGATAGATTCCTTTCTCACATTGAGGTCCTTCATTCATTTTGAGTCTATTTTCATGTGTGGTGTAAGGAAATAGTCCAATTTCATTTTTCTGCATGTGGCTGTCCAATTTTCCCAGCACCATTTGTTGAAGAGGCTGTCTTTTTTCCATTGGATATTCTTTCCTGCTTTGTCGAAGATTAGTTGACCAGAGTTGAGGGTCTATTTCTGGGCTCTCTATTCTGTTCCATTGGTCTATATGTCTGTTTTTGTGCCAGTACCATACTGTCTTGATGATGACAGCTTTGTAGTAGAGCTTGAAGTCTGGAATTGTGATGCCACCGACTTTGGCTTTCTTTTTCAATATTCCTTTGGCTATTCGAGGTCTTTTCTGGTTCCATATAAATTTTAGGATTATTTGTTCTATTTCTTTAAAAAAAATGGATGGGATTTTGATAGGGATTGCATTAAATGTGTAGATTGCTTTAGGTAGAATAGACATTTTCACAATATTTGTTCTTCCAATCCATGAGCATGGAATATTTTTCCATTTCTTTGTGTCTTCCTCAATTTCTTTCATGAGAACTTTATAGTTTTCTGAGTATAGATTCTTTGCCTCTTTGGTTAGATTTATTCCTAGATATCTTATGGTTTTGGGTGCAATTGTGAATGGGACTGACTCCTCAATTTCTCTTTCTTCTGTCTTGTTGTTAGTGTAAAGAAATGCGACTGATTTCTGTGCATTGACTTTATATCCTGACACTTTACTGAATTCCTGTATAAGTTCTAGCAGTTTTGGAGTGGAGCCTCTTGGGTTTTCCACATATAGTATCATATCATCTGCAAAGAGTGATAGTTTGACTTCTTCTTTGCCAATTTGGATGCCTTTAATTTCTTTTTGTTGTCTGATTGCTGAGGCTAGGACTTCTAGTACTATGTTGAACAGCAGTGGTGATAACGGACATCCCTGCTGTGTTCCTGACCTTAGCGGAAAAGCTTTCAGTTTTTCTCCATTGAGAATGATATTTGCGGTGGGTTTTTCATAGATGGCTTTGATAATATTGAGGTATGTGACTTCTATCCCTACACTTTGAAGAGTTTTAATCAGGAAGGGATGCTGCACTTTGTCAAACGCTTTTTCAGCATCTATTGAGAGTATCATATAGTTCTTACTCTTTCTTCTATTAATGTATTGTATCACATTGATGGATTTGCGGATGTTGAACCAATCTTGCAGCCCTGGAATAAATCCCACTTGGTCGTGGTGAATAATCCTTTTAATGTACTGTTGGATCCTATTGGCCAGTATTTTGGTGAGAATTTTCGCATCTGTGTTCATCAAGGATATTGGTCTGTAATGCTCTTTTTTGGTGGGATCCTTGTCTGGTTTTGGGATCAAGGTGATGCTGGCCTCATAGAATGAGTTTGGAAGTTTTCCTTCCATTTCTATTTTTTGGAACAGTTTCAGGAGAATAGGAATTAATTCTTCTTTAAATGTTTGGTAGAATTCCCCTGGGAAGCCGTCTGGTCCTGGACTTTTGTTTGTTTGGAGATTTTTGATGACTGTTTCAATCTCCTTACTGGTTATGGGTCTGTTCAGGTTATCTATTTCTTCCTGGTTCAGTTGTGGTAGTTTATACGTCTCTAGAAATGTATCCATTTCTTCCAGATTGTCAAATTTGTTGGCGTAGAGTTGCTCGTAGTATGTTCTTATAATTGTTTGTATTTCTTTGGTGTTGGTTGTGATCTCTCCTCTTTCATTCATGATTTTATTTATTTGCATCCTTTCTCTTTTCTTTTTGATAAGTCTGGCCAGGGGCTTATCAATCTTATTAATTCTTTCAAAGAACCAGCTCCTAGTTTTGTTGATTTGTTCTATTGTTTTTTTAGTTTCTATTTCATTGATTTCTGCTCTGATCTTTATGATTTCTCTTCTCCTGCTGGGTTTAGGCATTCTTTGTTGTTCTCTCTCTAGCTCCTTTAGGTGTAGGGTTAGGTTGTGTATTTGAGACCTTTCTTGTTTCTTGAGAAAGGCTTGCACCGCTATATATTTTCCTCTCAGGACTGCCTTTGTTGTGTCCCACAGATTTTGAACCGTTGTGTTTTCATTATCATTTGTTTCCATGATTTTTTCAATTCTTCTTTAATTTCCTGGTTGACCCATTCATTTTTTAGAAGGATGCTGTTTAGTCTCCATGTACTTGGGTTCTTTCCAAATTTCCTCTTGTGATTGAGTACTAGCTTCAGAGAATTGTGGTCTGAAAATATGCAGGGAATGATCTCGATCTTTTGGTACCTATTGAGACCTGATTTATGACCCAGGATGTGGTCTATTCTGGAGAATGTTCCATGTGCACTAGAGAAGAATGTATATTCAGTTGCTTTGGGATGGAATGTTCTGAATATATCTGTGATGTCCATCTGGTCCAGTGTGTCATTTAAGGCCTTTATTTCCTTGTTGATCTTTTGCTTAGATGATCTGTCCATTTCAGTCAGGGGAGTGTTAAAGTCCCCTGCTATTATTGTATTACTGTCGATGTATTTCTTTGATTTTGTTATTAATTGGTTTATATAGTTGGCTGCTCCCATGTTAGGGGCATAGATATTTAAGATTGTTAGGTCTTCTTGTTGGACAGACCCTTTGAGGATGATATAGTGTCCTTCCTCATCTCTTATAGTCTTTGGCTTAAAATCTAATTGATCTGATGGAAGGATTGCCACCCCAGCTTTCTTCTGATGTCCATTAGCATGGTACATTGTTTTCCACCCCCTCACTTTAAATCTGGAGGTGTCTTCGGGTCTAAAATGAGTTTCTTGTAGGCAGCATATTGATGCGTTTTGGTTTTTTATCCATTCTGATACCCTGTGTCTTTTGATTGGGGCATTTAGCCCATTAACATTCAGGGTAACTATTGAGAGATACGAATTTAGTGCCATTGTATTGCCTGTAAGGTGACTGGTACTGTATATCGTCTCTGTTTCTTTCTGATCTACTACTTTTAGGGTCTCTCTTTGCTTAGAGGACCCCTTTCAATATTTCCTGTAGAGCTGGTTTGGTGTTTGCAAATTCTTTCAGCTTTTGTTTGTCCTGGAAGCTCTTTATCTCTCCTTCTATTTTCAATGATAGCCTAGCCGGATATAGTATTCTTGGCTGCATGTTTTTCTCGTTTAGTGCTCTGAATATATCATGCCAGTTCTTTCTGGCCTGCCAGGTCTCTGTGGATAGGTCCGCTGCCAATCTAATGTTTTTACCCTTGTATGTTACAGACTTCTTTTCCCGGGCTGCTTTCAGGATTTTCTCTTTGTCGCTAAGACTTGTAAATTTTACTATCAGGTGACGAGGTGTGGACCTATTTTTATTGATTTTGAGGGGAATTCTTAGCATCTCCTGGATTTTGATGTTTGTTCCCTTTGCCATATTGTGGAAATTCTCTCCAATAATTGTCTCCAATATACCTTCTGCTCCCCTCTCTCTTTCTTCTTCTTCTTGAATCCCAATTATTCTAATGTTGTGTCGTCTTATGGTGTCGCTTATCTCTCGAATTCTCTCCTCGTGGTCCAGTATTTGTTTGTCTCTCTTTTGCTCAGCTTCTTTATTCTCTGTCATTTGGTCTTCTATGTCACTAATTCTTTCTTCTGCCTCATTTATCCTAGCAGTGAGAGCTTCCATTTTTGATTGCACCTCATTAATAGCTTTTTTGATTTCAACTTGGTTAGATTTTAGTTCTTTTATTTCTCCAGAAAGGGCTTTTATCTCTCCAGAGAGGGTTTCTCTAATATCTTCTATGCCTTTTTCGAGCCCAGCTAGAACCTTGAGAATTGTCATTCTGAACTCTAGATCTGTCATGTTACCAATGTCCGTATTGATTAGGCCTCCAGCCTTTGGTACGGCCTCTTGTTCTTATTTTTGAGGTGAGTTTTTCTGCCTTGTCATTTTGTCCAGGTAGGATTTGCTTTCTCCTGCTGTGGAATTCCGCTGTTCTTGGTGACTGAAGTTGGTTTTGGCTGGGTTTCTTGTTGATCTTCTGGGGGAGGGGCCTGTTGTAGTGATTCTCAAGTGTCTTTGCGGCAGGCGGAATTGCACCGCCCTTGCCAGGGGCCGGGCTAAGTAATCCGCTCGGGTTTGCTTTCGGGAGCTTTTGTTCCCTGAGCGCTTTCTGTAGAGTTCCGGAGGACGGGAATGAAGATGGCGGCCTCCCAATCTCTCGGCCCAGAGGAGCCGAGAGCTTGGGGTTCCGCTCCTCAGTGCGCTCTCAGAGCAAAGCGCCCACTGCCCTGCCTCCCTGGCCTGTGGTCACGCCTTGAGGAAAGCAGTCAATTGCTGGAGCTGGAGAAAAGCGCCGGGTCGCTTTCGTCTCCGTGGCCTCCGGCCGCGCTCCGAGCCCACCCAGCCTGCGACCGGCACAAGGTAACCCCGGGCTTAGAGCTCGCTCCTCGGCTTTGTCGCTGTAGCCGGCTTCCCCGCTCTAATGCTTACGAGCTCTGTGGCACTCAGACACCCCCAGTCCTTCTGTGACCCCACGGAACCTGGGGTTATGCTGGCCCCGCCTGGGTTTCCCCCCAGTTTAGCCTCTGGAGCGTTGTTTCCCAGTGGAGCCGACTTTTAAAAGTCCCGATTTTGTGCTCTGTTGCTCCGCCGCTTGCTGAGAGCCAGCCCCTCCCCCCGGGGTCTATCTTCCCGTTGCTTTGGATTCACTTCTCCGCAGGTCCTACCTTTCAGAAAGTGATCGATTTTCTGTTTCTAGAATTGTTGCTCTTCTCTTTGATTTCCCGTTGGATTTGTAGGTGTTCACAATGGTTAGATAAGCTATCTAGCTGATCTCCTGCTACCCGATGTCGTCTCAGCCTGCTACTTCTCCGCCATCTTGACTCCTCCCAAATTTAAAAATTTTTAAAAAGGGAAAGAAAAAACTCACATTTATGACCATGAAAATTATTAATTCCCAGGAAAATAAAAGTTGTACAGAGAAGTAAATGTTATCATGGATCAGAGAAATAGGAATAAAATTTACATAACCATAATCAGGTAACTATTGCATATTGGTGCTATTAAAACAACTACATATTAGAAGGATGAAGGAATGGGAAATATGTAAATATGTGATACATGCAAAGGAGAAGAGTGGAAGAAAGTTAACCTTCAGGGGCACCTGGGTGTCTCAGTGGGTTAAGCCTCTTCGACTCAACTCATGATCTCAGGGTCCTGGGATCGAGCCCCACGTCGGGCTCTCTGCTCAGTGGGGAGCCCTTTTCCCCCCTCTCTCTTTGCCTGCCTCTCTGCCTACTTGTGATCTCTGTCAAATAAATAAATAAAATCTTAAAAAAAAAAGAAAAGAAAGTTAACCTTCATCTTTCATACTAGTAAATAATATCTAAAATGAAAATATCAAGAAGGAGCCAAAACGACACTTCTCAGCCCCAACTGAGGCCAAACTTGGCAGAGAAAATGTAATGGAAAAGTGGGAATGAAGTGAGGAAACACTAATGTGCCAACCCGTTGTTGTCCAGAGTTTTTTTTTACTTGGACACAATTTACATTTAGTCTTTTTTTTAAAAAGTAAGCTAGTCTTTTCTCTATGCAAAGCTTGAAACACTGTTAATTTTAAAAACCTATTCACTATCTCCATCAACATTATTTAAGTAAATGCTAAACATTATTCAAATTAAAGAAACAGATGTAATAAAGTTAGTCAATGTACACATAAAACATATACAAACATTAGAATATGTTATATTCTCACTTATGTATAAATAGATTACCAGCATTTCTGTGAAATTTGCCATACCTGGTAATATATACTCACACCACCACCTAAGAGATATGTATATATTAATACAAAAGGGGGTAGTGGGGCACCTGGGTGGCTCAGTTTGGTTAAGCATCTGCCTTTGGCTCAGGTCATGATCCCAGAGTCCCAGATGGAGCCCCACATAGGGATCCCTGCTCAGTGAGAAGCTTGCTTCTCCCTCTGCCTGCTGCTCCCCCTGCTTGTGCTGTATCTCTCTCTGTCAAATAAATAAATAAAATCTTTAAAAAACATAAAATGTAGTAGCTAAGGCAAGCTGCTTCCATTCAAATATGTTGACAAAATAGTCACACCCTTTTTTTTTTTTTAATCATCAAACATCCTCCTAAAAATTAAATTCCCAAGACCAAATCCAATTATATAGTGGGCATTGAATATTTAAGGACCATTTTTTTGGTTCAGGAGATTTTTAAAACTATTACTCAGAATGTCTATGGCACTGCCCACATGAGGAACTCTAAGAAGAAATGGACTGCTACCAAAAAAAAGCTCTAAAACTTCTCTCACATCAACACAATGAGACAAAAAGATCTGATCCTTCAAAAAAAAAATTCATCTGCTAATGAGGACATAGACACTGATACCAAGCTCATCAGAGAACTTCAGTATTACACACATACTGCCAGTTCTGGTGGAATATTACAGATAGAGGCAAACCATCCTGTAGAAACCAGCCAATGATGGCTCAGTGCTTAAGACTAGACTTGAGCAAATGCACAAGACTGGAATCAGTAATAAAGGACTCAGAATCTAGAAGAGATCTCCCTAAGTCATGTAGAGCAATGGGAACAGGATCCTAATCTAAATTGCTCCCTAAGCCACAAAAGTTGTGTTCTCACTGGCTTGTTAGGGATTTCAGAATCCCTGGAAAGCCTCTACAATTTTCTTTTGACAATCTAGGTTGTGCTCCAATAGCTACATTTGAAATCTTAATAAAACTTCAAGTTAAGGAATCCTTTCAGGCATTGTAATACTGAAGAAAGCAGTAAAACAGCATCTTGAAATATTAACCTTTATTGTTTTCTGCACTTCTTGGACCCTTATCCTTATCCTTACAGAGAAGTATATCAAGAGTGAAGAAAGCAAGGTATAAACTTCGTGTCCTATTTAATAATAAACTAGAAGGAGAATAGTGGAAGACAAACGATCCTCTCTCCTCTCCCAGGTTAATCTCCCTCTCTCCCAGGATCCCTTAGGCTGGGATTGAAAGAAAAACAGTGGTAGGTGACTTTCTGAGTAAATAAGAAAAATGGACTTAAAGGAACAACATGGTAAATAATACTAGGGAACCGAATGGAGGCTGAGTCAATCTTTATCAACCACCAATATCATTCAAATGTAAATCTTGGCTCCTAAGCCAAGCTGGGGAGCTATAGAGTGAGAATGTGCCATTGACAAAGGCTTATACATTATCCTTGAAGCATCTACTGGATGGACACCCACTCAAGCCCAAAGCATGCTGAATTCCATGTGAACTCCCTCTTGAGGGACATCCCAATAAACTCAGAAGTTCATTACACTCAGAGGAGCAGCAGATCATGAAAAGGGAGGCCTCAGCACCATGTGAACTTGAATGGGACTAGAGAGTAGTAAGCTCTACCCCAATCACAGACATTTGGTCTGAGTGGCTCCCATTTGACTACAGAGCTACCCAAGCAGACACTCTAAGGAGTCCAGTCTTTCTTTTTTAAGATTTTTATTTATTTATTTGAGAGAGAGAGACAGAGAGAGAATGAGCAGTGGGGAGGGGTAGGGGGGGGAGAGAGAGAGAGAGAAACAGACTCCCTGTTGAGCACAAAGCCCAATGCAGGGCTCAATGCAAGAACCCAGACATCATGACCTGAGATGAAGGCAAATGGTTAACCAACTGAGCCACCCAGGCACCCCTAAGGAATACAGGCTTAATAAGATTTATTTTTGTCTATATATTTTTAAAGCTCATGTCATGTGGAGGAAGATATGCATTTTCCAAGTTTCCAGTTCCTGATGTGAAATATATCAAAGGGTATACAAGTTTCCCTAAGAAACAAGTTCTGAAATTGAAAGTCTTGATTAGTCTCTAATTTGAAAGAAGGGTTCATTAACAACAGAGCCCCCACTGAAACTCCATGAATGTCCAGATGAGACAGTTACTAACTCTAGACAGTGATCCAAGCACTGGAAACAAGAACAACAAAAAAGTACCCTTTGGACACTTGGCACCTCTATGCTATTCTCATAAGAAAATGCCTTTTATAAGGGAGTCAGCACCATCACATTTATAAGCATAGGTTAAAAGTTCTACTCGGGGCACCTGGGTGGCTCAGTCAGTTAAGCATCTGCCTTCAGCTTAGGTCATGAGCCCAGGGTCCTGGGATCAAGTCCTGCATCGGGCTCCCTGTTCAGCAGGGAGTGCTTCTCCCTTGGCCCCTCCCCCGACTTGTGCTTGCTCTCCCTCTCTCTCTCTCTCTTTAATAAAGTACATAAGAATCTGAGGTTAACACTCCCACACATATTTATTTAGGAATATTCTGAAAGATGAAAAATGATGTAGTAGCCTTTTAAAAACAGAACAGGCAATTATCTGATAATAAATCTGTTGAATCAGCATAGAGTGCTCAGGACTCCTCTAACAGTAAGAGATGTCACCTAACAAGACACCTGCTTATTCTTTAATGTTTATGATAGGACTATGTGTCTGTGTGGCATTAGGTAAGAAAGATGTTTCCCAGGGATGGACTGAAGTTGAAAAGGCCAACCACAGACACAAAGTGCTAAGTGAAATACTGTGGCTCAGGGGAAAATACAGTGGGAGTGTAAATATGTGGGTTATAGACGCTAGCTAAGGGCAGACAGGGTGATTTGTGTCTCAGGCAGCTTCTAATAAATTTCTGGGTACCTTTTACAACCTTACCAAACTAGCTGTTCCAAACACAACAGCTGTGTTGTCTGACTTAACCAGACTAAGTTATTAAGTCTTTACAAAATGAGGAGGAGTTGCTGCTGTGATAAAAGCTATGGAACACAGTCAAATGGTGAGGGCTTAAAGCAAGTGCTGGAACACAGGGTAAGTATTCAGAAGGAAACTGAATAGATGTCATGGTGAAGAATAAATGATATTTTTATCAACGTATTTAAGGTCAGAAAAAGAATGACAGACATTAGGGCTTGAAAGAATCTTGGAGGATTACCTAACACAAGACTCTCTTTTCTAACATATGAAGAAAATGAGACCGAGGAAAGTTGTTACTTGCCCAATGTCACATTAGTTTTCCTTGTTTCCTGTTCGGACTCTTTCAACCATATTATTTTGGCCTCCTCTACTTAAGTTTCTTGAGGACAGGGACTTTAGACTTTTAGACCATCCTTGCATTCCACAATTCTTGTTTAATCAGGGATTTCATGGGTATAAACTCTGACCCCTTAGACTCCCTCCATTCAAGTCAACCCTTTCCATCTAGTTCCCATACACATGCAAAACAAGCAAATACTAATACAACATGTCTCTCCTCATGACTGTATGGAGGAAACAAATAGATAGCCAGGTCTACCAGCAAATTATTTTGTTGCTCCAAAGATAAAGGAAGAGTCATAAACATCACCCCTTGAAGAGGCTCAAAATTCATCCCTAGAGAAAGATGAAGGGCTAACATGGTACACATGCTACAAAACAAATCTGTCAAATGAGGTCTGCTGGGGGAAGGGGGTAAGGGAGAAAAAGCCCACACCATATATTGGTAAATATTTGCACTGAATTCCAGGTAGGTGATTCACAAATATCAAGTGAGGAATTAATTTGAGAAAGTCATATGGGTAATTTCATGTCATTTTTGGTGATAAAACTTCCCTTCATTCTTTCAGCAAGTATTTACTGAGCACCTACTCTGTACCTAGAACTGATTTAGCCATTGAAGACCCAGTGGTAGAAAAGCCAAAGTCTCTGCTCTAAGTCACTCAAACACAAAGAATCCTTCTGACAATTTCTTTTCCAACCCCTCTATTATCCAGCATCCTGTGTCTTTTCTATCTCTTTTTCCCCTTTACATGTGCTTTTGGAACTAGCACATTAATCCAGGCTTTCATTGTCTCAGGCCTAAACCAGTTTTCAAACTCTCAAAATTCTTTCAATCTAAAATGTACACCATGACCAGATAATAGTTTTAAAAATCCTGATTTTTTCTTGTTAGTTCAATTCTCAAAAGCTTCAGATGGCTCCACATTGTCTACCTCAAACGTCTGACTGCCAAATCCCAGCCTCTGAGTCCTGGCTCCATTTCTCTGCCCAAACTTAATAGACAAGAATATTATTCAGAAGCAATTTTAAACTGTATTAATGTTTCATTTTGTTTTGTTTTATCATATATCCTATCAGTTTACACATAGAAAGAAAAGATTTGTAAGATGAACAATTCTTTTCATTTATATGGGTTAAGTCCCCGGAAAAAATTATTTTAAATCAAGGTTAAAGTAGACTTTTTCCCCCCATAGAAACAATGTTATTATAAATATTGTCACTCTTGACTAAGAAGCTAATTTCCAATATTTTTACTGCAGGGCAAGATAGTGGAAAAAGTGTTTTAAGTTAAAACAACATCAGTAGGATTTTCTTTTCTGTGGAAATAGCTATAAGCACCCCTTTGTGGAAGCCACAATCACCATCTATTATCAACCATAAGTCATCTACCTGTACACTGTAAAATATAAATATTTCTAAAGTGTATGTAAGCAATCAAGGTAATACAATCCCAAGTATGCATTTAATATATGTTATCAAAACTTATTATATAATTATCTTTGTTTACTTGATAACTTCCACTTTGTTTTTATGACAGTAATGCAGAAGGTGAGAGACATTTTCACTAAGGACATAGAATTTAGGTTTACTTGGGTCAATTCTGACAGCATCTTTGAGAAAGAGAGACCTAGGGCTACATGTAACATTTTTCAATGATATTGATAAACATATCAAATGGTTGATACCTTTTTTTCTCTCAAGAAAAAGATCTTATAGTAAACTTAAAAGCTTAAGCACTAGAGATTAAATTAAATGTCTTTGTGTGTTTGAAAACTTTCTTGAATAGCAATATCATTAGCACAATCACCCTATAATAACTAAAAGTACGCCTCTCAATTAAATTTTCATCTTTTAACCTCTCACCACTTCTTATTTCATAGTGTTAAAAAGATGTAAAGTGTGGTAGGCAAAGCCAAGCCCAAAGAACTCAGCACTAAGTTTGATTGGGACCTAGTGAAGCAAGTATCTCTACCTCAGTCACGACTGAGCTGTTGGCTACCAGTTATGGAAGGCAGCCATTCTTCAAGATATAATCAGTCATTTATGTGTATCTTTATAGCTAGATTATGTTGCCAGGTTAGTGGCTAATTTTTTTTTGACAAACATATGGAACTGTTAAATACAAATGTTTTTGCTCCAGGGTGTATCAAAAGCCTTTAAAATGTGTATGTTTATTGACCAGTCATAGCCTCAGCAATTTTAACTTGTAATAATTTTTTCCTAAGGAAATAAGCATTAAGCATGCAAAGATATATTTATAAGAATGTTCAGGGGTGCCTGGGTGGCTCAGTGGGTTAAGCCTCTGCCTTCGGCTCAGGTCATGATCTCAGGGTTCTGAGATCGAGTCCCGCATCGGGCTCTCTCCTCAGCAGGGAGCCTGCTTCCCCCCTTCTCTCTCTCCCTGCTGCTCTGCCTACTTCTGATCTCTCTCTGTCAAATAAAATCTAAAAAAAAAATGTTCAGCATTACTTTAACAATGAAAAAAGAAATAAGTGTCCATTAATAAAGAAATAATTATTAAATAAACATGCAACCAAGTAATGCAAAACTGTCTTAGACTGGATTGTTGCCAGAAAGAAGAGGCCAAGGACTTGCACTCAGGTAGTTTATTCTGAGAGGTGAATGCAGGGAATAGTAGTGCAGGACCAAGATGAATGGCACAAGGAAGAAGGAAAATCCAATTAAAATCCAATTAAACCGGAAACTATGGGAAACTGAAGTTTGATCTAACTGGAGACCTCTAAGGAGCCACACAGAATGTGTCACTCAGAATTGTCAGCCTACACAACTGAGTTGGGGAACATTTGTCCAATGGCTCTCATCTCCCACTGGTGAAGGTTTTCCTGTGAGGATTTACATCCCCCATACTGCCAAGTCTGCCCATGCTCAAGTGTAAACAGGCCCCCACAGGTTTCCCACGTGGAGCGTGAGAAGCCCCAGGCAGAAACAGAAATATACGGTGCAGCTAAAGAAGTACATGTAAGGTAACACTTGTGCAATGGCTGAAATAAAATCGGAGCACAGAGGATGTGAGGTATGAGAGCTAGAGGTGTTGAACACAAATATGTGCCAGAAAAGTGATGATATGATTCTATTACCTATTGACATGAAAGATATGTTATTGATAAGGGAATAACAGAGTTATTCTAACAAGTTACAAAATGCTATATATAGTATGATCCCATTTATTTTAGTTAGCTAGATTTAATTTCTACTAAAGAGTCCCTCAAGGTAGCTTTTAAAGGGAAGTGGGTATTTTTAGTGGAAGAATCAGTTAAGCAATAAGGGAAATGGGGATCTCAGAGGAACCATACTACAGACAGCCATCAGCCCTTAGGAGAATGGGAAGCCACTGAACTTGGATATAGCTTGGATACTGAGTAGTCTCTCTACTTCACCTGCTCTCTCACTCATAACCTAGTTCTGCTCTCTCTGTCTTGACTGGCTCCCACACACTATTCTTTGTACATTTGAATCTCTGCTTCCTCATCTAAGACACGGTTTCTGCTTCTTCATAGATATAACCCTTTATGTCCCTCTGCAATTGTACTGGTTGTTTCTAGCTGGTATATATTCTGATTGGTAGGTGAATATGCCATATCATCTGTTAAATATTTTCAATATCAACTGTGCATACACACATGCACACAAACACATGTACATACACAGGTGCACACACACATATGCATTATGCAATTTTGGAGGCGAGGGAAGAGACATAGAAAAAAACAAAGAAGAAATCATCAGAAAGAAAATGACTGAACCAGAGCCAGTGGAGGAAACTATAACTCATTGCACACACAAATATACAGTTTATATATACAGGAGCAATACACACACAGAGGAATTTCCTTCAGCCCAGTGCCAGAAATAACTCTTTCTCCTTTCAGTCTATACATAGGATGTGGTTAGTAAAAGGAAGGGAAAATTTGAAGAAATTTGTTCTCTCCACCTCCAAAGAATGTGTGTTTCCCTGGAGAAAGGTAGGGAGAAATAGCTCATTAGTGTATCTTTCTACAATATATCAAAGCAGTCAGGTACTCATATACTCATAACTAAATACACGAGAACTAGGAAACATAAAACCATCACAGCAGCATCAACTTTAAGAATTCGATGGTGTCCCTAGGGCGCCTAGGGGCTCAGTTGGTTCAGCATCCAACTCTTGGTTTTGGCTCAGGTCATTATATCAGGGTCGTGAGATAAAGACCCACGCCCAGCTCTGTGTCCAGCTGGGAGTCAGCATGGGATTCTCTCTCTCCCTCTGTTCCTTCCCACACCCCTCCTCAAAATAAATAAATAAAATATTTAAAAAAAAAAAAAGAAATTAGATGGTGTCCTAGGTTTCCCATAATAAATCTGAAGACCTTTCTTATTATCTTATTATCTCTGCAAGTTCCAGCACACAGTAAATATTCAATATTAGTAAATACTCTATTAAAATTTCAAGTATTTTAATTGAATATTACTTATAGCTGATACCTATTGTTTTAGTTCCTGTATTCATCATGAATCTCCTTAAAGGAACTTCAGGCCCACCCAACTTCAGGCCATATGGCTCGAATGGCTTGGTCTCACTTAGTAAATTAGGTGTGAGCCATGACTGGATTAAGTTACTCAGCAGATTCAATCCTTCCAACCATGAGGGGAGAGTCTGTCTAAGAATGAGGGCTACGTGTGGAAGAGAGAGAAGATGAGGTCAGATCCAGCCCTGGAGATGTTTCTGGAGTACCAGTGTCAAGCAACAGTTAAGCCCGTCTCCCCACTGGACTTACCAGTTATAAAAGTCATAAATCCCCCTTTTGATTCAATCCATTTGGACTGAACTTTCTTTACTTTTAACCAAAAGAAACTTACTTGATACACTGCTTCTAACATACAGATGCCGATTTGTTTCTATAATTTCTTCCAAGAAAAAAAAAAAAAATATATATATAGAACAGATCCAGTGAGAAATAAGCTTTGCCAATAAAGTATTCTATAAGGGGGTTTTTACCTGTTCTGAACACTCTGGACCCCTAAATCTTGAGCTTAGTTTATTAAATTGGATCCTTAGAGTATAGATATTTATATAAAAAAACTTACATAACCTTAATTTCAGAACTTTATAATGATAGACTTATTAAGAACAATAGCCAATCTTTTGGAATGAGAACTATAAACCAAAATGAGAACTATTAAAAAGTTAACTAAATTTGGCTACCAAAACAGTCTCTTGTTGTCCAGATTTCCCTTTTCTTTTCATTTGTCTAGGCCAATCCTCTGCCTTTTTCATATTAGGTGTGGGGTAGCACGTTACTTCTCAGTATTCATATCCATCACAGTTACTTGCAGTCTCTATCTACAGTGTCTCCAAATTCACTTTAAAATACCAAGTCCTTATTAATAACACACCCAAAGAGGTCTCACCAGGCCTTCCTAGTACTTCAGACAATTTTTAGCTCTATGGTTCTTCCCAATTTAAAAACAAAATGAATTTCACAAACAGAATTGAAATGTCAAATTTTACTACCATCTGGATTTAAAAACTGCAAGAAAAACTAGGTTTGGGTTGTTTTATTTTTGTAGCCAAAGTGAATGTATTACAGTACATTTGTTTTCAGACCATTTACCTCTCTACCTTGTATTTCACTCCAGGGGATTAAGGTATTCAAATGAAAAAGAGGAGATCATCCAGAAAATTCTAAGAGAGAGCCTATAAAAGTCAGCAGTTTCATTCGATATAATGGAAGAAAAATCTTCCAACTCCTCTTCATCATCATCATGAGAATAAACCCGATCTGCTCACTGCACTGAATTTAGAACCGTGAATGTGAGTTAACAACTTGGCTCTGCTCCTCTGGGGGCTTACAATCTGATATATGTACAGACATAAAGGATATACGGGCAACTTAACAAAGGCTTTATAGTCCATCCATTTAAAGTACAATGCAGCTCCAATGAATCCAGGGTAGGAGAAAGAATGGCAGCAACTAAGATACATAAGGATACATCTAACAATGGAGAGGCACAATGAGGGAGGTGAGTTTAAGTCTGGCCTGGCATGGGCAGCAAAGATGTCATCTCAGGGAAAAGCCCAGGACACAACAAAAGATAACTGAGTAATTCCTTACAGTGGAAAAGTCCCTACAGAGTGCATCAGTTGATTGTCTCAAGAACTCCAATGAGAAGTAGGTCAAGAACTACCTACCAAATTTTGGAGACATGGAAACTAAGACCCTGAGAGATTATGACTTGGTTTAGGCAACTTGTAAGGAGCAAGGCCAGGACCTACACCATAAAATGATACGCTGACTTTTGGCCTATAGTCCCTGAATGGAAACCTGACTCCAGATGACTTGGTTTTTGCACACTATAGCACTCGTCATATGCTCATTCATTCAGTCCCAACAAATGCTATGCTCCAGGCACTGTGCTAGATGCTGGGAATCCAGCAATGAACAAGACAGACAAAATCCCCACCCTTACTGAGCTTACATCTAGCAGGGAATATAGATTTTTTTACTTGCACCTTTTATTGAGATAAAATATACAAAATATAAAATTTACCATTTTACCCACATTTAGGCATATAGTTAAGTTCCCCTAATGTTTAATTATATTCACATTTTTATGCACCCATTACCACCATTCATTTCCAGAATTTTTTTCATCTTTCCAAACTGAAACTCTGCACCATTAAATAATAATTCCCCATTCCTTCTCCTACCAGGGCCTGGCAACCACCAGGTTGCTGCTAATTTGACTACTCTAGGTACTTCATTTAAATAGAATCATACAATATTTGTCCTTTTGTGTATGCCTTATATCAATTATTTCACTTAGTCTTCAGTTTATCCATATTGTAACGTGTCAGCATTTCCTTACTTTTTAAGGCTGAATAATATTCCATCGTATATATATATACCACATTTTGTTTATCCATTCATCCATCAATGGACATTGGGTTGTTTCTACCTTTTGGCTATTGCAAATAATGCTGCTATGAACAGTGGTATAACAAGATATGTTTGTGTTGCTGCTTTCAATTCTTTTGAGCATATACCCAGAAGTAGAATTGTGGGATTAGACGGTAAGTCTACTTTTAAGTTTTTGAGAAATGACTATATTGTTTTTCACAGAAGCTGCAAAATTTTACATTCCCAACAGCATTGCCCAAGAATTCCAACATCCTACATCCTCACCAACACTTCTTATTTTCTAGGTTCTTTTTTAATCAGAGTCATCCTAGTGGGTATGAAGTAGTAACTCATTACAGTTTTGATTTGCATTTCTTTAATGGTTAGTGATGTTCAGCATTTTTTCTTTTTTTTTTTTTAAGATTTTTATTTATTTGAAAGAGAAAGAGATAGCGAGAGAGAGCATGAGCACAGAGAAGGAGAAGCAGGTTCTCTACTGAGCAGGGAGCCTGATGTGGGATTCAATCCCAGGACCCTGGGACCATACCTAAGCTGAAGGCAGATGCTTAACCGACTAAGCCACCCAGGCACCCTTGCTGAGCATTTTTTCATGTACTTATTGGCCATCTGTATATCTTCTTTTGGAGAAAAGTCTATTCAAGTTCTTTGACCGTTTTCAAATTGGGTTGTTTCTTTTGTTGTTATTGAGTTATGGGTGTTCCTCATATATTCTGGATATTAATCCTTTATCAGATTTAGGATTTGCAAATATTTTCTCCAATTCTATGAGTTGTCTTTTCACTCTATTCATAGTGCACTTTGATGTGAACACAGACTTACACAATTACAAGTGTTGGGGATACTGTTAAAGTAAAGACATGGGGATAAATAATAAGAAACTTCACCTAGACTGAAAAGTTGAAGGTCTTCCTCGCTCATTCACTCATTCAATGTTCACTGATCTAGGCACTGGGGATACAACAGTGAACAAAAGAGACAAATTCTGGGCACCTGGGTGGCTTAGTTGGTTAAGCATCTGCCTTCAGCTCAGGTCATGATCCCAGGGTCCTGTGATCTAGTCCGACATCGGGCTCCCTGATCAGTGGGAAATCTGCTTCTCCCTCTGTCCCACACCCCTCCCCACTCGGCTTGAACTCACTCTCTTTCAAAAATAAAAATAAATATTTTACAAAAATAGACAAATTCTTGGGTCCCAAGAAGCTTCCATTCTACTGATATCCATGAAGCAACATCTTAGCTGAAAGATGAGAAATAAAGAGCAGTTTGTTGGAGGTAAGTAGGAGGAAGATAAGGGAGAAGAAACAAGAGAATGGAAGGAGCTCTTCAGGAGCAAGGAAAAAACCTCTCTGAGAGCCTGGATAAGAATGAGAAGGTGATATGTTTAGAGAATAGAATGAAGTCTACCAAGACTTGAACAGAGAGAGCAGCAAAAAGATAAACCTGAAAGAGTGAGCAGAACCCAGATTACAGAGAGCCATATACTGTGTTAGGACTATGGTTATTATCTTAAAAGAATTAAAAGCCATTAAGGGTTTTAACCAGAAAAGTGATATAAACAGACTTAATATTTATGAAAGATTACCTGACTCCAGAGAAGAAAATGGATAGAAAGAAGGGCAGGCCTAGAGTGAGTGACCAATTAAAAGGATAATTTAATAGTGGAGTTTGGATCAGAAGAGGAAAAAAGCTGTATTAACACTAAAGAGAACTCACAAAAAACTAACTCTAATTAGCATAATTAAAGGGAGAAACTTAACTACTCATAAAATAGGAAGGTCCAAGGAATAGCTTTAGGTGCAGCTGGATCTAGGAATTCACATCAAGTCAATAGGTCCCCGCATTCACTACACAAATCTGTATTAAATATGTCATTTATGGCTGCCCCAAATCATTCTTATAATTTAGAGTTTTCCACATTATTAATCCCGCCTCCCAAAAGTAGAATGTAAAAAATTACATTTATCAGGGAGTCAGGGAAGATGGCAGAGTGGGAGGATCTTGAGCTCACCTCTTCCAAGAACATACCAAGATAACAGCTACATTTATACAACTAACTCTGAAAATAACCTGAAGACTGGAAAACAGATCTTCCACAGTTAATTGTAGAGAGGAGATCACATCAAAAAGGGTAGGAGGGGCAACGACGTGGTTCTGAACTAAACTCCTGGCAGGAATAGTCAGATAGGAGGGATACCACAAACATGGAGAAGCAAGGGGATCAGACCTTATACCAGGCACCCTGGTCCCTGGGGACCTATACTGGAAAGATAAGACCAGTGGTGTTTAACTTCAGGAACTTTTAAATTCAGTGGGCTTAACACCAGGAGAGCCAAAGGGCAATAGGAAACTGAGTTGCTACCCTTAAAGAGCCAGGATAAAAAATAACTCAGCCCAAGACATAGCATAGAAGCAGCAGTTTGAGAAAAGCTTGGTATATAAGTAAAGGAGATTTAGTAACTAATCTTAGAGCATGTGCTAGAGGGGCAGGGATCTGCAGGAAATTTCTCTAGGAACAAAGTGCTGGTGGACATAATTTCTTTTCCCCCCATCCCCAGCCCAGACAGCCGACATTTGCAGTATCCAACACTAACACTCTCCATCTACCTGACTAGCACCAGGTGCCCAACCCTCATGTTCCCCTGAATACCCACCCCATCCAACCCACCTACCTCTGCAAGATCCCTCCAAAGAAGCTCCTGCCCCACCACACCCTGCAAGCAGCCCCAGTAGGGACCAGCCCACTCCAAAGTGACTCCTGCCCTGGAGAAAAGGGAGATAACTCCACACACCAGCATGCCCACAGTTGCAGCAGCCTGCCCTCTTACTTGGTTATGCAGGGAGAAATCCCTGTGGTTCAGTGTGCCTGCAACTGTGGTGGAGAAGCTAAATTTAGACACTGAGGTTGACTGCCAGAGCAGCACACCAATGAAAGCTTCTTAGTTAGCTACTGCACAGAAAGCAAGCCCTGCTCTTCCATGAGCCTACAGTGGTGAGAGAGGCTAACTACAGACATGTAGGCTGGCTACTGGCCCCACTCACTAATGAGCCTATGGCAGCTATAGACAGGCATCTCAAAAATGTATGGCTCAAACCCTACCCATGCACCCATAATAGGCAAAGTGGGTCAATGTAGCCAGCTTAGCTGAAAGCAACTGCCACTTAGCCATAACAGTAGGATGCATACGGCCCAAACAGGGGACACCCCTGAAGCTCCCAATTCTGGAGACCAGGAGGGATTGCACTACAAGGCACCACAGAACCTCTTTTACACAAGGCCATTACTTTCAAGACCAGGAGATATAACTCATTTACCTAACACAGACAAACAAACACAGAGGTAGATAAGATGAGGAGACATGGGAATATGTCCCAAATGAAACAACAAGACAAAATCACAGTAAAAGAGCTAAATGAAATGGAAATGGGCAGTATGTCTGATAAAGAATTCAAAGCAATGGTCATAAATGTACTCACTGGACTTCATAAAAGACTGGATGAACTGAGTAGCAATTTCAATGAAGAGAAAAAATATAAAAAAGACCCAGAGGGGGAGGAATTCAATAACTGAAATAAAAAACATACTATAGGGGATCAGTAGAGATTAGAGGATATAGAAGAATAGATCAGCGATCTATACCCTGGAAGACAGGGTAATAGAAAGCAACCAAGCTGAGCAGCAAAAATCATCATCATCATCATCATCATCATCATCAATGAGAAGAGGTTAAAGGAACTCAGCAACATTGTCAAGTGTAATAACATTTGCATTATAGGGATTCCAGAATGAGAAGAGAGAGAAAGAAGCAGAAATTTTATTTAAAGAAATAATAGCTGAAAATTTTCCTAATCTGGAGAAGGAAACAGACATCCACGTCCAGGAAGCAGAGAGAGCTTCAAACAAGATGATCCCAAGAGGTCCACACCAAGACACAAAATAATTAAAATGGAAAAATGTAGGGATGCCTGGGTGGCTCAGTTGGTTAGGTATCTGATTCTTGATTTTGACTCAAGTAATGATCTCAGGGTCATGGGATCAAGCCCTGGGTCAGCCTTCATGCTTAGCAGGGAATCTGCTGAAGATTCTCTCCCTCCCCTTTTGCCTCTCCCCCTGCTCACATGCACACGCTTTCCCTTCTTTCTCTCTCTCTCTCTCTCAAGTAAATCTTTTTTAAAAAGTAGAAAAATGTAATACTCTACTGAGAAAGGTTATCATTCAGAGCAGAAAGAAAGAGAGTTTTCCAGACAAAGATTAAAGGAGTTTATCACCACTAAACCAGTCTTATAAGAAATGTTAAAGGGAATTCCTTAAGTGGAAAGAAAAAGTCCATAACCACAAAGAAAATTATGAAAGGGAAAAATTTCAAAACTACAAGCAAACATGTGGTAAAGGTAGATTAACTACTTATAAAACCAATATGAAAGTAAAAACACAAAAGTAGTAAAATTAATTATTTCTACAAAAATTAGTCAAGAGATACACAAAACAAAAAGATGTAAAATGTGACATCATCTACATAACACATGGAAGAAGTAAAAATTTAGTGCTCTTCTAACAGCATTTTAATGTGTTCAAACTTAGGGGACCATCACCTTAATAGAGGCTGTTATACACATAACATATATATACACGTAAGATGTTACATATGAACCCAATAGTAACCACAAATCAAAAACCCATAATAGATGTATCAAAAACTACAGAGAAATTTAATAAGTACAACACTAAGAAAAGCCATCAAACCACAAGGGAAGAGAGCAAGGGAAGAGAGCAAGAGAAGAAAGCAACGGAAGAGAACTAGAAAACAATTAACAAAATGGCAATAAAAACATAATTATCAATATTTACTTTAAATATAAATGGACTAAATGCTCCAATCAAAAGACAAAGGGTGACTGAACAGATAAAAATACGAGACCCATCTATATCCTGCCTACAAGAGACTTACCTCAGACGTAAAGACACAGACAGACTGAAAATGAAGGAATGGAAAGTCCAAATGGAAGTCAGAAAAAAGCTGGAGGTAACAATACTTATATCAGACAAAATATTCTTTAAAAAAAAGACTGTAGCAAGAAACAAAAAAGGGCACTATACAATGAAAAAGGAATCAATCCAACAAGAGGATATAACAACTGTCATTATCTGTGCACCCAAAATAAGAGCACCCAAATACATAAAGCAAATATTAACTGACACAAAGGGAGAAATTGACAGTAATATGTTAATAGTAGGGGACTTTAACACCTCATTTATATCAATGGAGACATCATTCAGACAGAAAATCAATAAAGAAACAGAGGCTTTGAACAACACATTAGACCAAACGGACTTAATATATACACCAAACATTCCATACAAAAACAGCACAATATACATCCTTCCCAAGTTCAAATAAAACATTCTCCAGGACAGAACAATGTTAGGTAACAAAACAAATCTCAATAAATTTAAGAAGATTTAATCATATCAAGCATCTTTTCTAATCACAACAGTATAAAACTAGATATGAAATACAAGAAAAAAATCTACAAAGAATACAAATACGTAGAGGCTAAACAACATGCTGCTAAATAAAATGGATCAATCAAGAAATCAAAGAGGAAATACAAAATACATGGAGACAAATGAAAAAGAAGTCACAATGAATGGGTATTAGGGAGGGCACCTGTTGTGATGAGCACTGGGTGTTATGTGCAACTAATGAATCGTTGAACACTACATCAAAAATTAAAGATGTGGGGCACCTGGGTGGCTCAGTTGTTAGGCGTCTGACTTCAGTTCAGGTCATGATCGCAGAGTCCTGAGATTGAGCCCCCATCAGTCTTCCTGCTCAGTGGGAAGCCTACTTCTCCCTCTCCCACTCCCTCCCCGCTTGTGTTCCCTCTCTCACTGTGTCACTCTTTGTCAAATAAAAAATAAAATCTTAAAAAAAAAAAAAAACTAATGATGTGCTATATGTTGGCTAACTGAACAAAATAATTAAAAAAAAAAAGAAAACACAATGGTCCAAAATCTCTGGGACACAACAGAAGGAATTCCAAGGGGAAATTTATAGTGCTACAGGCCTATCTCAATGAACAAGAAAAATCTCAAATAAACTTACGCCTAAAGGAACTTGAAAAATAAGAACAAACAAAGCCCAATGCTAGTAGATGGAAGGAAATAATAAAGATTAGAGCAGAAATAAATGAAATAGAGACTAAAAGAACAAAAGAACAGATCGATGAAAGCAGAAGCTGGTTCTTTGAAAAGATAAACAAAATTGATACAACTATAGCCAGACTCATTAAGAAAAAATGAGAGAGAACTCAAATAAAATCATAAATGAAGAAGGGGTAATAACAACACCACAGAAATAAAAAATGTAAGAGAACATTATGAAAAATTATATGCCAACAAATTGGACAACCTAGAAGAAATAGATAAATTCCTAGGGACACACAAGTCCCCCAAAACTGAATCAGAAAGAAATAGAAAACTTGAACACAGATTACTAGTAATGAAATTAAATCACTAATCAAAAAATTCCCAACAAATAAAAGTCTAGGACCAGATGGCTGACTCCTACCAAACATTTAAAAAAGAATTCTACCAAATACTTAAAAGAGTTAATGCCTGTTCTTATCAAACTATTCCAAAAAAATAGAAAAGGAAGCAAAACTTCCAAACTCATACTATGAGGCCAGCATACCTTGATACCAAACCCAGACAAAGACATTACCAAAAAAACATGAACATATGTCCAAAAATCTTCAACAAAATATTAGCTAAATATTAACAGACCAAATTTAATAATACATTAAAAAAATTATTCACCATAATGAACTGGCAAACCAAATTCAACCATACATTAAAAATCCCATAATCAGGGATTTAAGAGTCATTCAAGATTCACAAATCAATCAATGTGATATGTTACATTTATAAGAGAAAGGATTAAAACTATATGATCATCTCATAGATGCAGAAAAACTTGACAAAATACAGCATCTGTTCATTCTTAACAGACTGGGTTTAGAGGGAACATATCTAAACATAATAAAAGCCATATATAACAAACTCAGAGCTAATAGCATACTCAATGGCGAAAAACTGAAAGCTTTTCCTCTAAAATAAGGATCAAAACAATGATGTTACTCTCACCACATTTATTCAACATAGTACTGGAAGTCTGAACTATAGCAATCAGACAAGAAAAAGAAATAAAAGGCATCCTAATTGGTAAGGAAGAAGGAAAACTGTCACCATTTGCAGGTAATGTGATGCTATATATAGAAAACCTTAAACTCCACAAAAAAAAAGTTATAACTGCTAAATGAATTCAGTAAAGTTGCAGATACAAAATTAATATGCAGAAATCTGTTGCATTTCTATATACCAATAAAGAAGTAGCAAAAAGAGAAATTAAGAAAACCATCCCATTTACAATGCACCATAAAGAATAAAATAACCAGGAATACATGTAACCAAGGTGAAAGACCTATACTCTGAAAACTATAAGACACTGTTGAAAAAAACTGAAGATGAGTGGTGCCTGAGTGGAGTTCTGAATCCCAGCTGCCAGCCAGAGATAAAATACAGGAGAACTATGGTGCTCATTGTACCGATAGCCCAGGCACAGAAAGTTTGAGGGCAGGCATCTGACAAAAGCCTGGGGCACAGGAGGGGAGATTGTTCACTTTTCTGTGAAGGCCTCCTTAACAGCAAAGACCACAAGTTCCACTCCCCAGGGACAAGAGGGTGGTATGACACCATCTTCCACTACAACCCCACCCCACCCCCTTGGCCACCCACCAGCACAGTCAGACTTCAGAGAGAAACACAGCACTTCCCATGGGTGCTGAAGCTGCTTACACCAAACCCCACCCCCCTTGCCTGGCTGGGGCATTTTTACTAGGACAGATATGTAAGCCAGTGCATGTACCAAATCTACTGATCATAAAGCGCTACAAAGCATCAGCTTCAGTTATGGAAATAGGACCAGGCTTTTAGTATTATTATTTTAATTTTTAATTTAATTTTTATTTTTTCTTTGAAATTAGGCTTATAGTTTTTATCTGTTGGTTGGTTGGTTGGTTGGTTTCCTTTTCCCATTTTTTGGATTGGGCTTTTTTTTTCCTTTCTTTTTTCCTTCTTTCTTTTTCATTGGAATCAGGTCTTAAAGTTTTTTGTCTGTTTGTTTCCTTTTTTTGTTCCTTTTCCTTTTCTCTTTTCTTGGAACAGGCTTTTTTTTTTTTTAATCAGGCTTATCTTAAACAAATCAAAGCACAACTAAAGGTCCAAACACTCCCCACTGCATGGAAGCAAGGAGGAACTCTGCAGAGGACTGATCTATGGGAAGGAGCAGCCAAGACACAACAGCAAAGTGAACACAGCATACACCAGAAAAACTTCCAGAAGTGCCAGGCCCTGGACAGTGTATGACACCTAATTACTAAAATATTACTCTTAGGAGCAGGAAATGTAACATGCTTATAACAATGTAACACACAAAAGACAGAAAATATAGTCATAATGACAAAATGAAGGAATTCTCCCCAAAAGAAAGATTAAGAAGAAATCACAGGGGATTTGCTCAACAAAGATATAAGCAATGTTTCTGAACAAGAATTTAGAACAGTCATCAGAATATTAGCTGGGCTTGAAAGAAGCATAAAACATACCAGAGAAATCCTGGCTCAGAGATAAAAGTCCCAAAAAACTAGCCAGGCCAAATAAATATTCTGTAACTGAGATGCAAAACCAACTGGATGTAATCACAGCAAGGATGTAAGAAGCAGAGAATGGAACAGGTGATTTAGAAGATAAAATTATGGAAAATAAGGAAGCTGAAAAGAAGGGGGAAGGAAAACTATTAGATCATGAATACAGACAGGCAACTCAGCAATTCCACAAAGCACAATAATATTTTTATCATATGAGTCCCAGAAGAAGAAGAACAGGAAAAAGGGGCACAAGGTTTATTTGAACAAATTGTAGCTGAGAACTCCCCTAATCTGGGGAAAGAAACAGGCATTCAGGTCCAAGATGCACAGAGACTTCCCACCAAAAATCAGCAAAAACAGGTTAACACCAAGACATATCATAGTGAAACTTACAAAATACAAAGATAAAGAGAGAATTCTGAAAGCAGCTAGGGACAAAAGGCCGTTAACATACAAGAGCAGACACATAAGGTTAGCAGCAGATCTGTCTGCAGAAACGTGGCAGGCCAGAAGATAGTGGCATGATATATTCAACACACTGAATGAGAAAAATATGCAACCAAGAAAACTATATCCAGCAAGGTTGTCATGCAGAATAGAAGGAGAGATAAAGAGTTTCCAAGACAATCAAAAACTAAAGGATTCATGAACACTAAACCAGTTCTTCAGGAAATATTAAAGGGGACTCTTTGAGTGGGAAGGAGAGACCCAAAAGCAACAAAGACTAGAAAGGAACAGAGATAATCTACAGGAACAGGTAATACAATGGCACTAAATTCATATCTATCGATAATCACTCTGAATGCAAATGGACTAAATGCTCCAATAAAAAGACATAGGGTATCAGAACAGATAATAAAACAAATAACGAGATCCACCCGAATGTTGTTTATAAGAGACTCATTCTAGACCTGAAGACACCTCCAGATTTAAAGTGAGGGTGTGGAGAACCATCCAACATGCTAACGGACATCAAAAGAAAGCTGAGGTAACAATCCTTATATCAGACTAACTAGATTTTAAACCAACACCTGTGATAAGTGATGAAGAAGAATACTATGTCATAATAAAGGGGTCTGTCTAACAAGAAGATCTAACAAATGTAAATAATTATGCCCCCAGCTTGAGAGCAGCCAAATATATAAATCAGTTAATAACAAACTTAAAGAAACTCACTGATAAAAATAAAATAATAATAGGGACTTTAACATCCCACTCACAGCAATGGACAGATCATGTAGGCAAAAGATCAACTAAGAAACAATGGCTTTGAATGACACATTGGACCATATGTATTTAACAGATATACTGAGAACATTTCATGCTAAAGCAACAGAATACACATTCTTTTTGAATGCATTATGGAACATTCTCCAGGATAGATCACATACCCTATCACAAACCAGGGCTCTACAAGTACAAAAAGATTGAGATCATCCCATGCATATTTTCCAGCTACAACACTAAGATACTTGGAAGTCAACCACAAGAATAAATTTGGAAAGACCACAAATACATGGAGGTTAAAGAGCAGCCTAATGAAGAATAAATGGGTTAACCAGGAAATTAAAGAAGAAATAAAAATAATACATGGAAACAAATGAAAATGAAAACGTGACAGTCCACAACCTGTCAGATGCAGCAAAGGCAGTCATAAGAGGGAAGTATATAGCAATACAGGCCTACCTCAAGAAACAAGAAAAGTCTCAAGTACACAACCTAACCTTATACCTAAAGGAGGTAGAAAAAGAACAGGAGATAAAGCCACACACTAGCAGAAGAAGGGAAATAATTAAGATCAGAGCAGACATACAGATACCAAAAAAAAAAGAGTAGAACAGATAGATGAAACTAGGATCTGGTTCTCTGAAAGAATTAACAAAATTGGGGCGCCTGGGTGGCTCAGTGGGTTAAAGCCTCTGCCTTAGGCTCAGGTCATGATCCCAGGGTCCTGGGATCGAGCCCCACATCGGCTCTCTGCTCAGCAGGGAGTCTGCTTCCTCTTCTCTCTCTGCCTGCCTCTCTGCCTACTTGTGATCTCTGTCTGTCAAATAAATAAATAAAATCTTTAAAAAAAAAAAGAATTAACAAAATTGATAAATTCCTAGCCAGACTTATCAAAAAAAAAAAAAAGAGAGAGAGAGAGAGAGAAAGGATGCAAACAAATGAAATCACAAATGAAAGAGGAGAGATCACAAACAACACCACAGAAATACAAACAATTATAAGAGAATATAATGAGCAATTATATACCAACAAATTGGGCAATCTGGAGGAAATGGAAACATACAAACTACAAAACATACATCCCTAGAAACATACGAACTACAAAAACCAAAACAGAAGAATTAGAAAATTTCAACAGACCTATAAACAGTAAAGAAACTGAATCAGTAATCAAAATCTTCCAAAAAGCAAGAGTCCAGGGCCAGATGGCTTCCAAGGGGAATTCTACCAAACACTTAAAGAAAAATTAACACCTACTCTTCTAGAGCTGTTCCAAAAATTAGAAATGGAAGGAAAACTTCCAAACTCATTCTATGTGGCCAGCATTACCTTGATTCTAAAACCAGACAAAGACCCCACTACAAAGAAGAATTAAAGACCAATATCCCTGATGAACATGGATGCAAAATTCTCAAAAAGATACCAGCTAATTGAATCCAACAGTATATTAAAGATTATTCAACCTTATCAAGTGGGATTTATACCTGGGCAGCAGGGGTGGTTCAATATCCTGAAACCAATCAATATGATATACCACATTAGTAAAAGAAAGGATATGAACCATATAATCCTCTCAATAGATGCAGAAAAAGCATTCAAGGAAGTAGAGCGTCCTTTCTTTATCCTTGATAAAAATCCTCAAGAAAGCAGGGATAGAAGGAACATACCTCAACATCATAAAGGCCATACACAAAAAACCCACTGCTAATATTATCCTCAATGAGGAGAAACAGAGATTTTCCCCTAAGGTCAGGAACACAACAGGGATATCCACTGTCACCACTGTTGTTCAACATAGTACTGGCAATCCTAGCCTCAGTAAGCAGACAACATAAAGAAATAAAATAAAAGTTTAACTTCTTCCTTGACTATCCAAATAGTCAAGGAAGAAGTTAAACTTTCACTCACAGACAATATGATACTCTATGTAGGAAACCAAAAGACTCCATCAAAAAATTGCTAGAAATGATACATGAATTCAACAAAGTTGGAGGATATAAAATTAACATACAAAAATATGTTGCATTTCTATACACCAATAATGATGCAGCAGAAAGAGAAATCAAGGAATTGATCCCATTATTATAAATGCATCAAAACTATAAGATACCTAGGAATAAACCTAACTAAAGAGGTAAAAGATCTGTATGCTGGAAACTATAGAATAGTTACGAAAGAAACTGAAGAAGACACAAAGAAATAAAAAAAAAAATTCCATGCTCATGGACTGGAAAAACAAATATTGTTAAAAAGTCTATACTACCCAAAGCAATCTACACATTCAATGCAATCCTGATCAAAATAACACCAGCATTTTCACAGAACTAGAACAGATAGTCCTAAAATTTTTATGGAACTACAAAACACACTGAATAGTCAAAGTAATATTGAAAAAGAAAATCAAAGCAGGAGGCATCTCAATTTCAGACTTCAAGCTGTATTACAAAGCTGTAGGCATTAAGACTGTATGGTACCGGCACAAAAACAGACAGAAAAATCAATGCAATATAACAGAGAACCCAGAAATGGACCCTCAACTCTATGGTTAACTAATTTTTTACAAAGCAGAGAAGAAGATCCAATGGAAAAAAGACAAGTCTCTTCAATAAATGGTGTTGGGAAAACGGGACAGCAACATGTACAAGAATGAAACTGGACCACTTTCTTACACCATACACGAAAATAAATTCAAAATGGATGAAAGACCTAAATATGAGACAGGGAACCATCAAAATCATAGAGAAGAAAATAGGCAGCAACCTCTTTGGCCTTGGCCATAGCAGCTTCCTACTAGGCGCATCTCTAGAGGCAAAGGAAATAAAAGCAAAAATGAACTAATAGGACCTCATCAAAATACAAAGTTTCTACACAGCAAAGGAAACAATCGACAAAACTAAAAGGCAACCAACAGAATGGTAAAAGATATTTTCAAATTACATACTGCATAAAGGACTAGTATCCAGAATCTATAAAGAACTCATCAAAATCAACACCTAAAATATAAATAATCCACTTAAGAAATGAGAAGACACAAAGAGACATTTCTCCAAAGAAGACATACAAATGGCTAACAGACACTTGAAATAATGCTCATCATGCATCATCAGGGAAATACAAATCAAAACTACAATGAGATACCACCTCATACTTGACAGAATAGCTTAAATGAACAACTCAGGAAACAACGTATGTTGGTGAGTATGTGGAGAGAGGAGAACACTTTTGCAATTGTTGGTGGGAAGGCAAATTGGTGCAGTATGGAAAACAGTATGGAGGTTCCTCAAAAAGTTAAAAATAGAACTACCCCACAACCCAGCAATTGTACGAGTGGGTATTTATCCAAAGGATACAAAAATGCTGATTCGAAAGAGTACATGCATCCCAATGTTTATAGCAGCACTATCAACAACAGCTAAATTATGGAACCAGCCCAAATGTCAACTGATGAATGGATAAAGAAAATGTGGTATATATAGACAATGGAATATCATAACTCAGCATCAGAAAGAATGAAATCTTGCCATTTGCAACAACATAGATGGAACTTGAGTGTATTATGCTAAGCGAAATAAGTCAGTCAGAGAAAGACAAGTATCATATGATTTCACTGATATGTGGAATTTAAGAAACAAAACAGATGAATGTAGTGGAAGGGAAGGAAAAATAAAATAAGATAAAAACGGAGAGGGAGGCTAACCATAAGAGACTCTTAACTACAGAGAGATGAGGATTGCTGAAGGGGAGGAGGGGAGGTAGATACTCTAAATGAGGGGTGGGCATTAAATTCATCTGGGCATTTGTTGGGATGAGCACTGGGTATTATATGTAAGTGATGAATCCCTAAATTCTACTTCTGAAACCAATACTACCAATATTACACTACCTGTTAACTAGCTTGAATTTAAATTTTAAAAAAAGACCTGAAACCATAAAATTCCTAAACAAAAACATAGGCAATAATCTCTTGGACAACATCCTAGCAACATATTTATGGACATGTCTCCTCAGTCAAGGGAAACAAAAGCAAAAATTAAGTACTGGAACTATATCCCGCTAAAAACCTTTGGCACATCAAAGAAAACCATCAACAATACAAAAAGCCAACCTACTGAATGGGAGAAGTCATTTGCAAATCACATATTGAATAGTTAATATCCAAAATATATAGATAACTCATACAACTCAATCCAAAACAACAATCTGATTAAAAAACGAGCAGAGAACCTGAAGAGACAGTTTTCCAAAGAAGACATACAGATGGCCAACAAACACATGAAAAGGTGCTCAACATCAGTAATGATCAGGGAAATGCAAATCAAAACCACAAAAAACTACCTCAGACCGGTCAGAATGGCCAGTATCAAAAAGACAAGAAATGAGTATTGGTGAGGATGTAGAAAAAAGGGAACCCTTGTTCACTGTTGGTGGGAATGTGAATTGGTGTAGCCACTGTGGAAAAGTTTGGAGGTTTCTCAAAAAATTAAAAATAAAACCACCATATAATGCAGTAATTCCACTACATGGTAAACACTCAAAGAAAACAAAAACACTAATCTGAAAAGGTATACGGACCCCTATATTTATTGTAGCTTATTTATAATAGTCAAGATATGGCAACAACTGAAGTGTCCATCAATAGATGAATGGAGATATGTGTGTGTGTGTGTGTGTGTGTGTGTGTGTACACACATATAAAATGAAACATTACTCCGCCATAAAAAAGACTGAGATCTTGCCACTTGTTGACTACGTGGTTAGACCCGGAGAATATTATGCTAAGTTAAATAAGTCAGAGAAAGTTAAATGCCATAAGATTTCACCTAGATGTAGAATCTAAAAATCAAACAAACAAGCAACAACAACAGCAAAAGACTCTTAAATACAAAGAACTGGTGGCTGCCAGAGGTGAGATGGGAGGGGTGATGTGGAAAATAGACAAAGGGCATTAAGAGGTACAAACTTCTAGTTAATAAATGTCATGTAAATGGAAAGTACAGCATAGGGAACATAGTAATAGCATAGTAACATTGTATAGTGACTATGCTTATCATGGGGAGCATGGCAGAGAAAAGAACAACCAGCAGCTGTTAATTAGAATTTTCTAGCTTTATAACCCAAAAAGCAAGTTCTCCTCCACTTCAGTACCAAATAAAAATGCCAGGGAAATATAATAGCTTCAATTAATATAGCACTTAGTATATTACCTCATTCAATCCTTCTAACATCTCTAGGAAGCAGGCACTATGATCCCCCTCCTACAGTTTTTAAAGAGGAAAGTGATGCAGTAAATTTCCCAAGGTCATACAGCTAGGTAGTGACAGAATCTGAATTCAAACCCAACCAGTTTGACTCCAGAATCCATATTCCCAATGCTGGGGCATTGCAACATAGAGCTGAATAAAGAACAAACATCAGTAAAAATCCAAAAAGATCAACAATCAATGTGGTAGAAGAAAACCAGAGAAAATCTGGAGGAAAATGTGATGGCTTAATGAAGGAAGAGTTTCAAGAAGGAAGTAGATTGGGACGCCTGGGTGGCTCAGTTGGTTAAGCGGCTGCCTTCGGCTCAGGTCATGATCCCAGTGTCCTGGGATCGAGTCCCACATCGGGCTCCTTGCTAGGCAGGGAGCCTGCTTCTCCCTCTGCCTCCGTCTGCCAGTGCACGCTCTCTCTCTCTGACAAATAAATAAATAAAATCTTAAATGAAAAAAAAAAAAAAAAAAAAAGAAGGAAGTAGATATTTATCCACTCAATTAGGAATCAGCAGATACCCTTTAAAAGATGTCATATATTCAACTAGCTCCAAGTGTAAATTATCAGGAAATACATGAAAATTTTCAAAATGAAAAGCTGCATCTATGAAAGAGTCAAAGTGAATTCTGAATAGGCTTTCATTACCTATTTACATCATCACCTCAGAATTATACAGTACCATGTTTCATTTGTGAAACAAACAATAAGCAGTATTATATGAATAGGAGGAGGAAGAAAGAGAGGTCAACTGTGTCAGATGCTAGTGAGGCTGAATGATATTAGGACAGAAACTGACCATTAGCTTAGATGCAATTGATCACTGATAGATTAGATGTTATTAATAAGACC
>NC_137889.1:124864790-125055135 GCF_963455335.1 Martes martes | reverse complement strand
TTATGGCTTTTCTGTATTTTTTGGAAATTTTAAACAATAAATATATATTACTTTTAGAATTAGGATGCATTCACATATAAATATGTAGAAAGAATGATTTGAAGAAAAGTTGGCAACTGAATTCTATAGGTGAAAATTTCCAATGATCTATTTTAGATTTCCACTCTCAGATATACATAAGTGGTTTTGTAAAATATTGTGCAATATAAGGATCTATGGATAGCCTGCTTTTTAAAAAGTCCTGTTACAAAATTTTTATATGGGAAGTAGTAACTATTTTGGATAATTAACAAGTTATATTGAGTTTTTAGTAATTTACCTTTTGTTTGTAACTATTAGATAACTTTTCCTTCTAACTTCAAATTTTGAGAATTTTGAATCAAATTTTGAGAAGTCTGTGGTGTTATAGATCACTATTCAGTTATGTTTGCATAATAAATCTGAGTTTATGAATGTCATACTATCTTAAAGGGAGATATATCTATAGCTACTTGTTTGCTCTGAAAAGCAAAGAGCTTTCTCTGACTGATGGCAGAAGAGGAAGCTGGAGAGTCAGAATTCTTCCACATGAAAAGAACTGTATAAGACATGGCTGGTTTAGAGATGGAGGGGACGATTTGAGAAAGAAAGTGGAGGGGGGTGCTCTAGAAGCAGGAAGTGGCCCTGGCTGACTGCCAGCAAGGAAATGGAGGCCTAGGTCTTACAACTACAGAGAACTAAACTCTGCCAAATAACCTGAATGAACTTGGAACAGGGATTATCCCCAGACCCTTCAGATAAGGTCTTAACCAAGATAAAACCCCTATGAGACCATAGACGGAGAACCTACTTGAGCCCACCTGGACTTCTGACCTATAACATGGTGGCCTAATAAATGTGTGTTGTTTATGGATACTAAATTTGTGTGTTTTTTAATACAGGAACTGTTTGCATCATAGAAAACTAATGCAGTGCATTTTCAAGGTTGATTATGGGAACTTGTCTATGGAACCAGTGGGTCTTGTGAGTGGAAATACTTCCTGCAGTGCTTGGCAGCTCTGATGCAGGCATGGTTTCCAAGACACTACACTTTCCTGGCTTTAGTCTCATTGTATCAGCTGGTTCCTCTGCCTTCTCACAAACTCCCAAGATTGGGGTGCTCTCCTCAAGACACATAATAGCTATCTTCAAATATCTGAAAGGCCATCATGTGGAACAGATTGTTTTATCCAGTACAGCTTCTGAAGTTAGAATTAGAACAAGTAGACTTTTTTTTAATATGAAGGCAGATTTATACTTAATATAAACTGCAAGTTGGAATCCTTGAGAAGCTGACTCTGAGATGGAGATTTCCATATAAGAGGGTTACTAGGAAGTACTGTTGGGATCAACAACTGGGGAGAATGAAGGGAGTAAGACTGGGCAGAGTGAGACACTGAAATGCAGTGTAGTCTCCAGAAGGTCACAGCCAATCCCATGGGCTTGCTATGGGATGATTCTGCAGGGCTGTCCTGAGTTTAGGCAAGAGGGACAGGCTTTTGTATTTTCTTACCATTTCAGAAAAGAGCTATGATGTTTGACAAAGTGACTCTCTTCAGCTGAGGGTACTTTCTTTTTCTTCTTCTTTTTTTTTTTCAGAGGTGGGGGGAGGGAGAGAATCTTAAGTAGGCTCCATGACCAACACATAACCCAGCACAGAGCTTATTCTCACCAGCCTAAGGTCATGACCTGAGCTGGAATTAAGAGTAGGGTGCTACTGACTGAGCCACCCAGGTGCCCTGGCTCAGAGCAGTTTCTGGAGAGAGACTCAGCTGAGAGCCATATCTGTCAACATACCCAATGAATGACTCCCTCCTAAAAGCGGCAGAGAGGGTGTGGAGAGAGGACTGTGGTGGTACATCATGGCATCTAATACAATACCTAGATTCATTAGAGTGACAGGCTCTCTGTCACTGGAAGAGTCGATTAACAGAGGTTGCAGAACTCTAGAAAAATGAAGAGGAGTGTGATTGCTTGGAGAGTTTCTGAACCTCTTTTTCTTTTCTAGTATTTCTGGTTGCTTCTGTTGTCCATGCCAACACTGCTTCACTCTTGCAGCTTTGAGGTGATAATCATTTGTGTCCTCTCTGACTTAGGAAAAAGACATATATGGGTGAAAGAATGAAGTGGAGTCTTACTTCTGCCTCCCAGGATAATATATACATAGGATGTCTAGATTTTTTAAATTATAGAAATATCTTGATCTTCACCTGGAGAGATTAGCTTTCTTCAGATTTTACATTTGGCAGAACAGCCTTCTCTATTTCCATTTACACCTCATCATTTAGGTGGCATCTTTTGGTCTCAAGATTGAAATTATTTTCAGTTATTGGGACAGTTTTATCTGTTGAGTAGGTGCTCCTTTATGAAAAACTTGAGAATCTACTATTGCACTCGAAAATGGAACAAAAAGTAGACTTCAGAAGACCTTGTCCACAAAATATACCAAAAGGACGGGTCCCTTGGCAAGGAAAGGATGGAACAAGTGAGAGGTGAGGGGGAAGCTTGGTAGGAATAAGGAAGAGAAATAGGGCTTCTGGGTACCCACCAGCCTATGTGCTATAGACAGTAAGAAAAGAGGTTTTGTACCCTTTGGACTCTATGTCTGTCTATGATTGACTTATAAGAATATGTTCTCTCCCTAATGATCTATACTTGTTTGTATGCTCTTCCAGACTTTGAGGGGACAGAATGGCAAATTTATAACAATTTGGCATTTCTGACCTTTTTTAAAATTTATTTAACAACAAATGGGTACTCCTTAATAAATATTACTATGTTGTCTTTAAAAATGATTTATCACTCAGTTCCTCTTTCATCTTCCTAAGTAGTGAGGGCATCTTGTTCGATGCTCAGACTCCCAGAGGGCTAGGGATCCCAACCACTTTTTCAGGAAGAGGCTCTCAGTTCTGACCAACTGTGCTGTGCCCTGTCTTGGGCTGTTCCCACCGCTCTCCTACTGGAACATAGTAGAAGCATCTATACCTCTGTTATATGATATGCCATTGATACCCATTTGCCATTCCCCAGAGCACTGAAACCACATTTAGTCTTTTTTATCCTAAACATTTAATAAATGTGTGGAGATAGATAGATAGAATGAAAAGCAGGAGGATCAAGTTTTATTTGCCTGGATCCAAATCCTTTCAGCATGCAAATCCTTAGAACAGCATAAGTGGGAAGTGCTCCTTCTTTCCCCTGCTCTTCTCCTTGAGATGTTCCCTGGTATCTACCTTCCTCTTCAGGAGCTGGGGATCAATTGAGTAGTATAAAAACTGCTAGCGACACCCCTAACTTCTTGAGTTGGAAGATACAACTGTCCTAGGTTATAGACATGTGGGTTTTTTTTTTAATAAATGGTTTTTTAAAAAGATTTTATTTATTTATTTGACACACAGAGAGAGAGAGTACAAGTGCACAAGCAGGGGGAGCGGCAGAAGGAGAGGGAGAAACAGGCTCCCCGCTGAGCAGGATGCTCTATTGGTGAGGGGGGAATGGGAACCCATCCCAGAACTCTGGGATCATGATCTGAGCCCAAGGCAGACGCTTAACTGACTGAGCCACCCAGGCGCCCCCAGACATGCGTTTTGAACCTGTTTGGGGGCTGTGTGTTCGTGTGAGCCGCTGACAGCAATGTTATTTAATAATGGGCGGTACCACCCTTCACTCTACCGTTAGGGCCTTCACACAGAGGAGAGTGACTTTAACCTAAGCATGTGTAAGAACCTGTGAGGAAGTAGACTAGACAGGGAGGTGCTGCTGAGTCCCTGTGCCTTTGTGAAGTACCTCTGAGTCATTCCTGGTCCAAACATAAATAAGGACAACGTAAAGTGGTAACAATAAAGGGGATGTGTCTACATCATGGCGAATTAATGAAATGAAAGGAAACCTAAAGATAAATGAGGCAATGGCTTCACAGAAAGTCAGTGGTTATCACATCGGGCTCGTGTTTATTTTGGGGGTACATTTATGAATGAAGACACACAAAACCAACACATTGAGTTGAGGAGACAGAGTTAGAATTTGGGGAAGGCGGGGGCAGAGTAGCCGAGAGGAGAAGGATGCATGGAGGGGAGAGGGCTGTGCAGCCATTACCATTTCAGACCCTCCTGGCCCCCTGTGTGTGGGGGGGCCAGTTCATAAACCAATAAGCACTCAGTGACGATTCGTATTTATTTTCTCATCCTCTCATTGCTTCTTTACTTATTAGCTGGTATTATTCTCTAAAGATGAGCTCCCTCCACCACCTTTTCAAAGGTTTACTATGGCCTCCTGGATATCTAAAGAAACATTGAATGTGCTATAATGTATTCTGTAATTACTCTTTTTGAGGCTCAGCTTGTTCTAGCCCTGGGTTCCTTTGAATGTCTTCATCAGTTCTTCAGGCTTAATTACTTTCTGACACAATAAGACATTCTAGACTCACCTGTGGTTTTCCTGCCCTGAAGTTATAATCAGGCATTTATCAAAGGAATCCTTTTATTTTTTATTTTTTTCATGGGGAATGATATTTGGACAGCAAGATCTGGGTGTTGGGAGACAATTCTCCATGGTTCTCTCACCTTCCTGGACATCTTGTGAGGGATGCAGTAAATGCCCTTCGTGCTAGACTGTTTTTTTTTCCAAGGATTTTGTGCAGTGAACAGCCTTAGAAGATAGTCTCCTACCAGAGAAAAAGATAAGTTTGTTTACTGTCTGATATAATAAAGATAATGCTTCCTGTGGGGTGAATCATGGAGAAGGGGAAGGCTGTTCCCATTCTACAAGACAGGATTCCTTAAGTTCAGAGTCCTCCTGTAAAGCAACCCCTGGCATGTACAGACATCACCTGACCCTTTCCATGTTGCCTTGTGGAAATGGACCTGGGGAGCTGGCAGAGATTCTGCTGCTCTGGGAATGATTATTTCTGGAATAAAGTCCCTATTGCTAACCCAGGAGTTACTTGTGTTCTGCTAGCATTCGTGACACTATGGCAGGCTAGCTTATCAGGTTGTAAGTAGGATAAAAATCTCAGACCCTGTACAGCCCTTGACACTGGGGAATAGGTGTATTTGCTGCCACTAGTATGTCATTGTTTCTAGGCCCTTTCAAGGGAGAAAAAGGAAATATATTGGAAAAAAAATAAATTGATGTACTAATACTTCCTATTCTGAAACAATGCCACAAAGCTCTTCCTCTCCTTCCCTGACCCATATTTACATTTTTCTTCATCCACAGAGAGAACCTCAGTTCCCAGAATATCAATATATTCACTCCTTTGTTCTTTCCTACAATTAGGATATAATATGAATTCAGATTAGAATTATTATGTCAACCAAAGGCAAATCGTCTAAGCCGTTCTTTTGTCCTTGGAGTATGTCAACTAAGGATACCCTCAGGTTACTATATTTTTTAAAAAAATTTATTTTATTATTATTTTTTGTTTTAGAGAGGGAGAGAAAGAGTAGTGGTGGAGGGGCAGAGAGAGGGAGAGAGAGAGAATCTTAAGCAGGCTCCATGCCCAGCACAGAGCCTGATGCAGGGCTTGATCTCACAACTCTGAGATCATGACCTGAGCTGAAATCAGGAGTGGTACACAACCGACTGAGTCACCCAGGCACCCCTATTCTAAAGATTCTTTAATTAATTCTGTGATTTTTTTTCTGTGATTGTGTTATCAATTCAATATATAGTTGGTTCAGTTGTTTTTATTAAAAGTCAACTTTGGATCTACATAAATACTTAGCTGTGTGGATGTTCAATACTTTATTCAACCAGGCTGCTGTGAATGGGCATTTAAATTGTTCAAAATATTTTGCTATTACTAGTAATGCCACATTGAATAAACTCTTTTTTGGGGGGGATGGGGCCTGTATCTTCAAGATAATTTCTATAAATGAGAATGCTGGAACAAAGAATAAATGCATATACAGTTTTTGTAGACAGTGCCAATCCCCACCCAATGGATTACATACCATTTTATACTACCACCTAGAAAGTTTGAGAATGCCTGTTTCTTCATAGCTTCAAGTGTGCATTGAAAAGCTGCTGAATTTTTCCCAACATGAAAGATAAAAAGTGACATCAGTATTGTGCGTTTCTTTTATTATAGGTGAAATTATGCATTTTTATGTTTGAGGGTATTTATCTTTTTTTTAATAAAAGATTTTATTTATTTATTTGACAGACAGAGATCACAAGTAGGCAGAGAAGCAGGCAGAGACAGAGAGAGGGGGAAGCAGGCTCCCCGCCAACCAGAGAGCCCAATGCGGGGCTCGATCCCAGAACCCTGGGATCACGACCCGAGCAGAAGGCAGAGGCTTCAACCCACTGAGCCACCCAGGCGCCCCGTTATCTTTTTTAATTTTGGGTTTTCTCTCCCTCTTAATTTTTAAAAACTTACTTTCCTCATGGTTTTATTGAGGTATAATCGATGTACAACAAAATTGCACATATTTAAAATATCCAATTTGTTGAGTTTTAGCATATGTATATGTATAATGAATATACTAATTACCCCCAAAAGTTTCCTATTTGCAATCCACCACTTTTTCATCCCTCACTCCTATCCCTGGGCAAGCACTGACCTCCTTCTGCAGCTTACAGATTCTTATTCTGTCAGATTTCCCATTTATTTTGAGGTTCCTTCACTCTGGTTAGTGGGGACAGAGGCTATTCAAAAATCTGAGGATTGTTCCATCTGCTTCTTTCTAGGGGTTTTTTCTCAGGAGTTTCCCTCGCATGCATGTTTTTCCCAGTACTTTGATGAAGACTCAAGAGGAATCCTTTTCAGATCCCTGCAGTTGTCTAGCGACACAGCCCTCTCTTCTCTGTGCATCTTTCTCCTCTCTGGTACTCTGCCACCCTCACCTCCCCAAATTCTAACTCTGTCTCCGAAACTCATTGGAGTAGATTGATTTTGTTTGGCCTCCCCTTCCCTTTATTGTGGCCTGAAACTCTCTTCAGGCAGTAAGCTGGGGCCCTCCGAGGCATGACTTCATTTGTTTTGCTTCTCTCAGGGATCATGCCTTGTGTTGCTTGTGGTCCAGTGTCTGAAAACCATTCTTTCATGTGTTTTGACTGGTTTTTCAGCTGTTTCATATGTGAGAGTAATCTAGACTCTGCTACTCCATTATGGCCATGGTCACAAGTTTCCCCTTATTTTTTATGAACTTTTTAAACATTGGAGAGATGGGCGCTTTATATATGCTATCTGTTCAAATATTTCCACCTAGTTTGTCATTTATCCTTTGACTTTATGGTGGTTTATTTTTCATGAAAAGCTTTCTCTTTTAATGCAGTCACATTTATTTAATACTTTCTTTTGTTGCATCTGGATTTTAGGTCACTTTTTAAATTTTTATTTTATTTAAATTCAGTCAATTAACATATGGTATATTATTATTAGTTTTAGAGGCAGAGGTCAGTGATTCATCACTTGCATATAAAACCCAGTGCTTATTACATCACATGCCTTCCTTAATGCCCGTCATCCACTTACTCCATCTCTCCTCCACCCCACCACCTTCCCCTCCAGCAAACCTCGGTTTGTTTCCTATGGTTAAGAGTGTCTTAGGGTTTGTCTTCCAGGTCACTTTTAGAAAGCTTTCCTCACACTTAGATTATAAAAGAATTTCCCTTATTTTTCTACTACTTGTATGGTTTCTTGTCTTTTCCTTTTCTTTTTATATATGATTTGATCTTTTATCTAATGGAGTTTATTCTTTTATATGGTGAGAAGTGTCTCATTTTATCTTCTTCCAAATGATTCTACAGGGCAGTATTTATAAAAATCTTACCCTTTCCTGTTGATTTGAGATGGTCCCTTTGAGACAGTAACAAAGGAACTTTCATGTATACTTGGGACTATTTCTGGAATTTCTGTTCTGTTCCACTGGTCTAAGTCTCACTAGCACCATGCTCTTTTCATTCTAGAGCTTTTTGTTATATTTCAGTTTCTGGGAGGGCTATTCTCTCCTTATTGTTATTACTTTTCAGGGTTTCCTAGATATTCTTCCATTTTTATTTTTCCACATGAGCTGCATCAAGGCTGTTGATTTTCATATGTTAATTTTATGTCCTGCTGTATTATTGAGTACTTTTTTTGTTTGAGTTAGCTTTATTAGTGATTCTCCTGGGCTAGCAGGTACACTATTATATCATTTGCATACAGAAATTGTTTTTACTACTGCTTTTCTGAGTAGTATGTTAGCTTGTTTTCTATTGCCAAATTTCATCGTAATATGATCTTAAGTAGTAGTGGAGATTGTGGGCATCCTTGCTTTGTTCTTGTTTTTTTTTGTGGGAATGCCTTCAGAGTTGACTTATTAAATAATGTATTGGCTTTAAGACTGGGTTGTGTAAAATCACATTGTATTTAGTTCTGGAGGGTAATTGTAGGGTACACTACCTTGTCAGAGCTCTCATAATAAGATAGCACAGACTGGATGGCTTAAACAACAGAAATTTATTTTCTCCCAGTTCTAGAGGCTAGGAGCTAAGATCAAGGTATTGCAGGTTTAATTTCTTTTGAGCCCTCTCTCCTCTGCTTGCTGATGTCCACCTTCTCACTGTGTCCTCCGTGGTCACCCTGTCTGTATGTCTGTGTCCTAAACCTAATAAAGACACAGTGTATTAGGATCCACCCCAATGATCCATTTTAACTTAATTACGTCTTTAAAAGCCCTATTTCCACATACACTTTTGGGGGGTGAGGCTTCAACATATGGATTTTGGGAGGGACACAGGTCAGCCCATAACAGACCATATTAGGAATGGGTATAAAATTTTGTCAGGCTTTTTAGCATCAATGAAGATAATCATCATTTTTGTCCTTACTTATATTACTATAATAAATTATAACAATGGATTTCCTAATATTGAATTATTTTTATATTATAGAGTAAATCTCATTTGATCATGTGTATTATTTCTTTGATGTGTTGGATTCTGTTTGCTAATGTTTTATTATGGATTTTTAAATTAAAATTCCTAAGTAAGATTGCTCTGCAATATTTTTGTCTAACGTTTATCATGTGTACATATCAATGTTACACTTGTTTTGCAAAAGAATTTGAGAGTTTTGTTTCTTTCCCTATGCACTAGATTAATATACATGCCATTGGGATTATCTGATCTTTGCTATTTTCATGAGAATTTGCCTGTGAAATAATTTGCACTTGGTGTTTCATGTGGGGGTGGCTCCTTAATAACTTCCACTGTTTTTTTTTCTATATATCTTGTTTAACTTTCTGTCTTTACTGGGACCAATTGGATAACATTAGAAAGCTTTGAAACATATGGAAATGGCCAACAAACTGCGGAGTACAGGTTTATTGACATAGGTCTGCTTAGCAAAATATTGGATCATCTAGTCATGGAGTTCAATTCAAATGTGCTCCATTTGAAATGTTCTTCCCAGAAATGTATTGTGTAAATTAATCACTATTTTTTTTTTAAATTACTTGTTAAAAGATTTATTTATTTATTTTAGAGAGAGAACAAAAGAGAGTGCCTGCAAGCTGGGGGAGAGAGAGTATCAAGCAGACTCCACTGAGTGAGGAGCTGACTTGGACTCTATCCCAGGTCCCTGAGATCATGACCTAAGCTGTAATCAATAGTTGGTCACTTAACTGACTGAGCCATTCAGGCACCCCAGTGACTGTCTTTTTCTAAAACTGCAACATTGAAATATTACTTTAAAAAAAAAATTATTTATTTATTTATTTATTTGAGAAAGAGAGAAAGCACATGTTTTTAAGGGGAGGAGCAGAGGGAGAGGGACAAGCAGACTCCATGTTGAGTACAGAGCCCTACACCGGGCTTAATCTCCCCACCCTGAGATCATGACCTGAGCCAAAATCAAGAAGTGGGTGCTTAACTGACTGAGCCACCCAGGTGCCCCAAAATTATATATATATATATATATATATATATATATATATTATAGTGAATTTGATTATTATGGTTTGGGAATAAATATAATTGTAACAAGAAAAAAAAAGAGAGTCTGAAAAGCCATATATCTGTTTAAGAGTTGTTATGATAAAAAGTTATTGACATCAACAATCATATGAATTGAGTCTGTATTTCAATGTTATTGCTCTAATGGATAAGAAAAACTAAAATAATCACATCTAAGTAATTTATTTTGGTTGGGATACTGATGATGATTCATCTAACATATTGCTCCTTTAGACACTGAATGTTTCTTGGTCTGGTTAGCACATCTTTTCAAGTTTTAACTTAGCTCCTTGATTTATATTTCCAATTGTTCTTGGATAAAATTCCAATTTGTTAATTCATTTAAAAGATCTCACAATCTGGTTCTCAGAAATCTCTCCAAATCTTAAAATTTTCTCACTTCTCCAAGAATCTTATGTCTTATGCTCTGCTGACATGCTTTTAATTTTTAAAATTTGATCCTCTGTATCTGATCCCCAAGCCCTTGGAAAAGCTGTTTCTTTACCTTGAATATCCTTAAAGACTTTTGTTTTTCACCTCATTTTCTCCTACAGAGGAGTCTCGGCTTAAATTTCACTTGTTTGGGAAGGTATTCTCTGTCTTCCAGGTCAAGTTGGTCATTAGGTTCCCTCACTCTGGCTTCCAGAGTACCCTGTATTTCCTTCATTGCAATGGTCTGTATTGTAACTGCTGGCTTCACTGTAAGTCTTCTGAACTCTTAGGCTCCAAGCAGCAGGCTCTGTTTGTCTTATTCATTCCTGTCTCTTCAGAGTATAGCAAGCTCCCTATAAGTATTTCTTGCATGGATTGGAGAATAAACAGATAACACAGACCACTGCAGTAAACAGGTTTCTTTACGAGTATATCAACCCTACCATTAAAAAATAGTTTTTTGATTGCAAAAATCCTTTTGTGTCTGTATCCATCACCCTGCAATGAGAATGAAATAACTCTGAAGCATAGACCCAGAGAAAGTAATGCCTCCCAGCTGGGACAAGTTACTTGTGAAAAAGCATGTCTACATTATAAACATTGTTAATTTAATCCTTCAGCTTCTTCTGAGAATTGGCATAGAAAAGTTGTGAAAATATTATACTTCATAACATAAAACCTGTTTAGTATCTGTCCTATAGAGAAGGTATTTTACATAAAAAGAGAATGAGTGTGGAGCACATTGGAGATTTTGGAGAGGATGTTCCATAGTTGTTGATTTGTTTAAGGATTGGCTGTGAGGTTTATTTACTTATTTCTTAAAGATTTATTTATTTATTTGACAGAGGGAGAGAAAGCACACGCAGGAGGAGGGGCGGGCAGGCACAAGGATGGGGAGAAGCAGGCAGGGAGCCGATGCTGCGCTTGATCCTAGGACTCTGGGATCGTGACCTGACCTGAAGGCAGATGCTTAACCTTCTGAAACACCCAGGTGCCCCTGACTGTGAGATTTAAATTAGGTTCTTAACTCATTCCTTTAGAAGAATGTAGACCTTTGAAGCAGTATTATTTACAACTTTATTTGAGATTTAATGGTTATTTTTAGCCATAGTGGTCTTATTTTATTAACACTGCAGCTTGAGCTAGTCTGTGCTATTTGTAGAAATTATCAGATTTTAAATGGTGACAAATATGGTGTGAAAGCACTCAAATGATTTTACCAGATGACTTAAGAGCTACGCATAATCAGCTTAAACCTGTATTAAATTAAGTAAAAAAAAAAAAAAAACCAAACCTCTTTCCTTGTTTTAAAAAGCAAAAGAGCTCCACCTGGTGTTGAATAAAACTACTGAACGATTTTTATTAGATGATTTAGAAATTTTCATTTTTTGTAAATTGTAATTCAGAACGCTTTTCTCAGTATTCTATTTATAGTAATGCTACATATTGTTCCCAAATTATGTAGAATTAGCTTTCTTGTGAAAAACAAAACAAAACAAAACAAAAGGAATGCATTTCTGATAAAAAGGGGCCTTCCCTCTAATGTTTTAAAGAGTTTTAGGAAAGCTCCGCTCCTAGACGGGTCCTTCATACACTCTACAGTGGGACAGTAACAAAGCTCCTCACAGATGGAGGGCCCCAGGCTGCTGTGCTCTGAGACCCAGCCACCCTGATTGCCCCAGGCCATACCTATTGGCGGCTCCAGCCGAGGACTGAATACAGTGCTGTGCTGAGGCCCCCCTCATTCCCGAAGATAGGTGTGACTCCTTTGCTGGCCCACCTTGGCTCCAGGACATCCTTAAGGTTTTGCCAGGCTTTCTTCAGACTGCACGGCTTTCTCAGCTGTGTCCATTCAACCATCTTTTCTGATTTTATTCTTCCGGATTAGGCTTGCACACAGTCTGACGACTCTCCCCGCCTTCTCTGGCTCCCTCCTTATTTCTTCTTACACAGGCATTTCCTTCTAATAAAATCATTTTTTCATTTATTTATGCATTTTTAATAAAGATTGTAGATGATTTAAGGTGTACTACATGATGAATTGATACATATATGCATGGTGACATGAATACTAGCGTCAAGCTAATTAACATATCACTTCCTCCTCCATTTTGTGTATGTGTGATGAGTGCCCCTGAAATCTACTCTTTTAACATATTTCTGGTAATCAGTGCTGTAGCATTAAGTGTGGTCATTTGCCTGTACATTAGCTCTTTGGCTTATTCGTCCTACATAACTGTGACTTTATACCTTTTGATCAATATCTCCCTATCCCTTCAGCCCCTGATAACCACTCTTCTATTCTCTGCTTCTGTAAGTTCTACTTAAAAAAAAAAATTGAAATATAATTGACATATACTATATTAGTTTCAGGTATACAACATATTGGTCAGACAATTCTATGCATTACTCAGGGCTCACCATGGTAAGTATAGTTAGTCAGCATCAGTCACTATACAATGCTATTATAATATTGACTATGTTTCCTCTGCTGTACTTACCTCCGTGACTTATCTATTTTATAACTGGGGCTTTGTACCTCTTAATCCCCTTAATCTATTTCACCTATCCTCCAGGCCACCTCCCAACTAGCAACCTCCAGTATTTAAGAGTCTGTTTTTTTGTTGTTCATTTATTTTTTTATATTCCACATATAAGTGAACTCATACAATATTTGTCTTTCTCTGTCTTATTTCACTTAACATAACACTCTCTAGGGCCATCCGTGTTGTCATGAATGGCAATATATTATTCTTTTTATGGCTGAGTCATATCCCATTGTGTGAGTGTGTGTAGCATATCTTTATTCATCTATTGAAAGATATTTATGTTGCTTCCAAATAAATAATGCTGCAATAAACATAGAAGGACATATATCTTTTAAAATTAGTGGAATCCCAGCAGTGGAATTACTGGATCATATACTATTTCGATCTTTAATATTATTAAAAAGATTTTATTTATTTATTTGAGAGAGAGAGAGAGTGAAAGTGAGGAAGAGAGAGTACAAGCAGGGAGGAACAAAGAGGGAGGGCAACAGAGAGAGAGAGAATCTCAAGCAGATTCTGTACTGAGCAGGGAGCCCAACATGGGGCTTGATTTCATAACCCTGAAATCATGACCTTAGCTGAAACCAAGAGTCGGACACTTAACCAACTGAGTCACCCAAGTGCCCCTCTTTAATTTTTTGAGGAACCTTCATATTGTTTTCCACAATGTTTTCACCAATTTGCATTCCTATCAATAGTGAAAGAAGGTTCCCTTTTCTCCACATCTTCACCAATACCTGTTGTTTCTTGTGTTGTTGATTTTAGCCATTCTGACAGGTGTGAGGTGATAACTCGTTGTGGTTTTGATTTGCATTTCCCTGATGCCAAGTGATACTGAGCATCTTTTCATGTGTCTGTTGGCTGTCTTCTTTGGACAAACGTCTATTCAGGTCTCTGTGCATTTTCAAATCAGATTATTTGCTTTTTGGTGTTGAGTTTCCTAAGTTTTTTTCTTTTTATATATATTTTAGATGTTAACCCTTATTGGATGTATCATTTGCAGTAAGACAACAGTTTAGTAGGTTGTCTTATTGTTTTGCTGATGGTTTTCTTTGCCATGCAGAAGCTTTTTATTTTGGTGTAGTCCCAATGGTTTATTTTTGCTTCTATTTCTCTTGCCTGAGGAGACATATCCATAAATATGTTGTTTAAGGTCAATGTCAAAGAACTTACTGCCTGTGTTTTCTTTTAGGATTTTATGGTTTCAGGAATCACATTTAGGTCTTTGACCCATTTTGAGGTGTGTGTGTATGTGTGTGTGTGTGTGTATGGTGTAAGAAAGCAGTCCAGTTTCATTGTTTTGCATGTAGATACCCAGTTTTCCCAGCACCACCTATTGAAGAGACTGTCTTTTCCCAATCATGAATTCTTGTCTCCTTTGTTGTGAATTAATTAACCATATACCTGTGGGTTTATTTCTAGACTGTTCTGTTGATCTATGTGTCTATTTTGTGCCAGTATCATACTATTTTGATTACCATTAAAGCTCTATAGTATAACATGATATCTGGGATTGTGATACATCCAGCTCTGTTCTTCTTTCTCAATATTGCTTTGGCTATCTGTTGGTACTTGCTTCTTAGAGATCCTGGACTAACACAATACCACTCCTGGAAGTTTATGGAAAACATGGAGGTGGAGACATATCCACTAGTATCTAATATTATTTCCATTATTAATAATATTTAATATGTAATATTCTAGTGTCTGAGTTGTCTAAAATCTGGTTCTTATCTATGAAATTAGATTTTGACATCTTAAACTCAGTTCTGGGTCTCTCCTAGCTTGGCTAATTAGTGTATGTGTGGAAAAGAGCATGTGTCTTTTGAGGCCACTTGGCTTTGAGACTCTGTGGCCACATGCTGAATTTCTAAGTTAGCCAACAATCTTATTGTTTGCATCAGTCAAAAGGGCATCTGGGAAGGAATGAGTATTAATCCAGACAAATCCAACACCTCTTCTAGAAAAATACCTTCAAGGATTTTTTTTTTTTTAAATGTATGGAGAGAAGGACTTGAACATCATTTTTGTACCCACACCATCAAATATATTCAGTATTGCATTTCAATATTAAAGTTTGGAGATGATTTGAAAGTGGATTCATATTTGTTTGACTTTATCATTGAAATGGGACATACATTATGAAATATTCTAGAGAATAATCAATGTTATAGAGTGAAAAACACTTCACAGTTCGTGATAGAAAGGCATTTGAGCACCAGTAACTTACAGTTCCTGAAAACTGCCTAGGGATCTTGTGTCATGGTATGTTCTTGGTTTACTTTCTACTCCTGATAGTATTACTGATAGTAAGTATAGTGATAGTATCACTAAGAGGTAATACAACACTAGGAAAATAAAACTTCATGCTACTTTGTAGTGTGGTATAATGGAAAGAACCATAGTTGGAGAGATAGAATATCTGCATTTGAGTTGGCTTTGCTGCATGTTGACTTTCAAAACCTTGGGTAAGCCACTTACCTTCTTTTGTCCTCTGTTTCCTTATCTGTAAGATGGTGGTACAAATCTTTGACTCATAGTCATTAGACTTAAATGAAATAATTCACACAGAAACATTTGGTAAGCTAAAGCATCATATTGAAGTTATATTATCGTTGGGTAATTGTATTTCTTCTTTAAAAATACTTTATTTTTAAGTAATCTCTACACCCAATGTGGGGCTCAAACTCACAACCCAGAAATTAAGAATCCACATGCTCTACTGACTGAGCCAGCCGGGCACCCCTATTTCATTGTATTTTTAATGACATTCTCTGTTCAAGAAAGCAAGTAGGTATTCTGATTTTTTATAGGAAGTTTGGATTTTATAGTCCATGCTAAGAGATTTCTTAAATAAAAAATATTCTGAAGCAACTATTTAAATAAAAAATTTTAAGTCGAAGTATAATTGACAAAGTTTAAATAAAATTATTTTGCTTTGCTTCTTTCACATAAAATAATAATTTAATAATAAAGAAAAATATTTTATCATTTAACTACCCTTTGAAAGGTTAAAAATGGAAACAAAAGTGAGTATAAATTTAAATTGAGTGAAAGATTTGGATGTGATAGAGAAATATTTCTCTCCCTTAAATTTTGGATGGTGGTGATGGAAGGAAGACATATTTACAGCTACCTGACAACTAAAGCAAAGAATGAAAGAAGGCATTTTTTTTTGTTTGCAAACATAAATAATAAAGAATATTCTTGTTCTAATGCTTTTTTTATTGTGCTTGTTTGGAGATTTTTATGAAAGTATATTGATAATGTAACTTGTCTACACAAATTCTGTTTTAAACTGTAGCTGACAATGTTATTCAATGATAATAAAAATATTGTCCATAAATTACTCATTTGTAATTAAAACATGACCTAATTATATCATTTTGCTTTATTTTTCATATTTTTATGTAACCTAAGTGTGGTAAGTATAATGTTATTATTATGAAATAGTTCAGTTAGACATCCTTATTCTGGTTAACTTAAGCAAAAAGTTACTGGTATCTCACACAGATTCCAAGGAAAAGTTGGCCATGTAGGTCTTCGGATATGCAGGAACAGGCAGCTTTGGGGATCTAGGGAGCAACTTTGCCTCCTCTCTTTGTTCTGGCTCCATCCTGTGTCCACCTCTTGGTCCTGAGACAGACCTTCTGCGCAGTATCAAGTCTACACACCAGAAAAGGGGCGGTGCCCCCCCAAAAGGCAAAGAGATACTTGGGTAAGAATAAAATAAGGAATACCCCCTGCTTAATGTATTCAACTCAAATGTTTTCCAATGCTTTTTTGTGTGTTTGTGGTAGTTATAATAATTTTCCTTAGTTACAGAGACAAATATGTAGTATTCTGTGAAGTTGTGATAAACTCAGATATCCACCAACATGCTTTTCTGATGTGCTTGTTTGTTTTCTCTAAGCAAATGCTCCTTTAGGTAGACCAGACATGGGCTGTTGACCGCAGAGGCATTGGCACTTCTAAATTCTTGATGAGTGTCACTGTGTAAAGTTTAGGCAAGTTACCCTGGAACTTTGCAGCTTTGATGCATGCCCAGGTAAACTGTATTCTTTGCTCCTTTCTATTTTTACCATGACTGTTACCAACAAGGGAACTAGGGAAGAGGCAGAAGATGCTTATGGAAACAGAGTTTCATCTCCAGAGTTAGAAGCTCTGTATATGCAGGTCCACGGACAGAGCACAAATGTGGCTTTTGGGACTAATTACCTGTATATTGGTGTTTTAAGAATGATTCCTAATGAGTTTAATTTGGAGTTAGCTAGAAAGGCTTTGCAAGAAAGGCAGGGTATGTGTTTCAGGAGTGTCAGCTGCCCCATATCTGAAAAACTCTCAGAACAGCTCTGATTTCTATCACCTTTGTGTATATATTATGATATCTATTATTTACTTGAGGCAACATTTAACTAAATGTCTTGCTACTCCATTTTTGGTGAAATTTAAAACATTATAACACGTTCAGATTCTATTGTTTATGAGTTTACTTTTTAAGTAGTTATGAAAATATCATTTACATATTCAACTTATGTTATCAAAACTGATATTCTAACAAAAAACACTAGGGGGCATTCATTGCTCTGTTCAAAGACATTTGTATGCTTTAGTTTTATACTTCTCAACGCAATTTGTTCATATGCTTGAGAAATAAAATATGAAAATTCTCATATTCTAAAACATGTCAGCATGGGAAAATTGATAGCAATTACTGGCAGAGAAATTTAAAGATAATATGTGTTAGAAAATGTGAAAATTTGGTTAATAGATTTGTATTTTAACAGTTTAGATTTATACAAAATTAGCAAAGCCAGGAGTTTAAAAAAAAAAGGCGCAGCATATCACTGAATACTAAACAAACAAACAAAAGCAAAAATAAAAAATGGATGAGTGGGCGACGGGACACAGGAATACCCAATACATACTGAGGTTATAAAGGAAACAAATCCTTAAATAATTTTTAAAAAATTTTTTTCTTAAATAATTTTTAATGTGACAATCTCTCTTGAAATCTATCAACAAATAATGCAAAATATCAAATTTTCAGAATTTCTAGAATAGAAAAATAAACTTGACATAACTTTAGACCTACCTTTTTTTAAATGCACATTGACTTTGAAAATATAAAAATAAATTGTGACATAAAAGTAACATCAATGAGTTAAACAAATTTATGCATTCCTCAATTGGTATTTTATTATAAAGTATCACGGAATTTGCCCCACTTTATTTCCATTCTAATTTTTCTTATTATACTTTCCCATTCTTTGGCACCTTATACAATTAACTTTTTATTTATGAATGTAACTATTTTATTGGGCACATTCTATATTCACAAGGTATTGTGTTGGGTATTATAATTCTCAAAATAGCACGTGTATGCCACAGCAAACTGTGATCAAATTGGAGACTAAGTACAAATCCTCACAAACTTTTGCTATGAGATGACTGAAAAAAAGCAATGATTTCTTTCTCCCTCAGTTTCTTTTGGACTAGTCATATGGTTAAAATTTTTTTCTTGATTTTAGAGCACAATATGTAATGTCACACTAAAAATTTTATACACAGGTAACCTTATGTAGCTTAACAAAAATTCAAAGAAACAAACATTTTCTCAGTATTTTTACCCATAATTTGTATATTTATATGTGAAAAATTTTTTGAATCCAAATGTGTCATAAACATGAATCCTTTTTTTTTTTTTAGTTACAGTGGTAGAATTTAGTCATTCATCAGTTGCATATAATACACAGTGCTCATTACACCAAGTGCCCTCCTTAACACCCATCACCTAACTACCCCATCCCCCCACCCACCCCTCCTCCAGCTCAGATGAAATCAGAGAGGAAGACAAACCATAAACCTAAATTTTAACATATATCACCTTTGCCTTTAGAAATCCATTTTTCAGACTGAGGAAGGGGCTAATCAAAGTTAAATAAATTAAAATAATATGTAGAAAGTTCTTCTAAAAGTACAAAGTGCTGGGGTGCCTGGATGGCACAGTCAGTAAGCATCTGACTCAGTTTCAGCTCAGGTCCTAATCTCAGGGTCCCGAAATTCAATCCCGTGTCGTTGGGATCCATGGTCTGTGCAGAGTCTGCTTCAGATTCTCTCCCTCTCCCTCTAACCTTCCTGCTTGTGCATGTGTACCCTCTCTATAGTAAATAAATAAATTTTTTTTTTTAAATTTTTTTATTTTAATAAACATATAATGTATTTTTATCCCCAGGGGTACAGGTCTGTGAATCGTCTGGTTTACATAAATAAATAAATCTTAAAAAAAAAACAGAAAGTGCTGTTTAACTGCAAAAAGTTGTCACTTTGGGGTTTGAATTCTGACTTTGATATTCGTCAGGTCAGTGTTTTTATCTGTAAAAAATGGGGATGACAACTCATTTTATGACTTCTTTCCTCCCTTTTTGCTTCACTACTTTTCTGAGAAATGACCATCTAGTTGATGGATAGTTTCTAGGTGGGTGAAATCAAGGGGAGTCAAGGGAAAGATAAAAGCAAGGGAAAATTATCTTAAATAAGGGAAAATTATAGAATTATAGAAAAATGATATTTTCAATTATCTTGCAATACTACCAACCAGAAGAGAAAAAAAGTGACAGGAATATTTCCATCTTTTAAGTCACTAACCTTACAATATCTTGGTTCTCAAATTTATGTATATAGGTTATCTGTTTTATGGATTATTTCAACATGTTTTGGAATTTCCACTGGCTTCTTCCAATCAGCACTGTTTCCGGTCTGTCTCCTATATTATGTATTAGTGTGGAATTAGGAGATGCAATAATAGATTAAGTTCAATATAATTGGAAAAGTAAATTGGTTAGCATTCCAAAGTAAGAAATATGCCTTTTGGATTATTCACTACTATTTTTTTTTTCTTTCTGCACCTAGTTCTTTCTTTATTGTAGATAATTAGGAAGTTTAACTGATAAATTTTCCCTCCTTTGTGTGTGGAATTGGGTCTGAGAAAGAAAAGCACTCACTGTTTTTGTAAAAAATGGCTCTTTCTTAGAGTCACTGTTTTTGTTCAAATATTGTAGATGCGTCTGGTATGGGAGGTGGGTGAGGTGTATTCTGGAAAGTAGTTGTTGATGACATGAGAAACCAGAAAAGCGTGTTCATTTTTAAAAAGCGTATTTAGTTGTGTAATTACTTTGATGTGTCCTTTTATTTTTAAGTTTTTATTTTAATCATCAAGACAAGTGCACTGCTTAGTCCCCATCACTTATTTCACCCATCCCCCCATCCATCTCCCTTTTGGTAATCATCAGTTTGTTCTTTATAGTTGAGTCTTGTTCTTGGTTTGTCTCTCTCTTGTTTTCCCCTTTGCTCATTTGTTCTGTTTCTTAAATTCCACAAATGAGTGAAATCATATAGTATTTTCTATTTCTCTGATGACTCTTGACTTATTTGCTTAGCATTATATTCTCTAGCTCCATCCACATCATTGCAAATGGCAAGATTTCATTCATTACAAGGTATATATATGTACCATATCTTCTTTATCTATTCGTCAGTTAATGGACACTTGAGATGTTTCCATAATTTGGCTATTGTAGGTAATGCTGCTATAAGCACTGGGGTGCATGTATCCCTTTGAATTAGTATTTTTTTAATCCTTTGGGTAAATACCCCCCACTGTTACGCTGGACAACAAGGTTGCTCTATTTCTAACTTTTTCAGGAACCTCCATACAATTCTCCAGGATGACTGTTCCACTTTGCATTTCCACCAACAGTGCAAAAGAGTTCCTTTCTCTCCATATCCTCTCCAACACCTGTTGTTTCTTGTGTTGTGGATTTTAACCATTTGGACAGGTGTGAAGGTAATATCTCATTTGATTTGCTTTTTCCTGTTGATCAGTGATGTCAAACATCTTTTCATGTTTCTGTTGGCCATCTGGATTTTTTCTTTGACGAGATGTATATTCATGCCTTTTGCCCACTTTTTAGTTGTATTATTTGGTTTTTGGATGTTGAATTTTATAAGTTCTTTATGTATTTTAGATACTAAACCTTTATCAGATATGTCATTTGCAAATATCTTCTCCCATGCGAAAGGTTGTTTTTTAGTTTTTTTTTTTAAGATTTTATTTATTTATTAGAAATAGAGAGCATGAGACAAAGAGTGTGTGTGAGAGAGAAAGCACAAGCAATGGAGGATAGGAGCAGAGGGAGAAGCAGGCGCCCCGCCAAGCAGGGAGCCCAAACTTGATCCCACAGCAGACGCTTAACCAAACAAGCCACCCAGGCACCCAGGTTGCCTTTTAGTTTTGTTGATGGTTTCCTTTGCTGTGCAAAATGTTTTTACATGATGTAGTCCCAATAGTTCATTTTTCCTTTTTTAACCTTGCCTCAGGGGACCTATCCAGAAAAAAGTTGCTACAGCCAATGTCAGAGAACTTACTGCCTGTGTTCTATCCTAGGATTTTTATGGTTTCAGGTCTCACATGCAGATCTTTCATCCATTTTTCCCCCCTTTCATCCATTTTGAATTTATTTTCGTGTATGGTGTAAGAAAGCAGCCCAGTTTCATTCCTTTGCATTTTGCTGTCTGGTTTGCCCAACACTGTTTGTTGAAGAGACTATCTTTTTCCTGTTGGATATTCTTTCCTGCTTTGTCAAAGATCAGTTGATCATATCTTTGTGGGTTTATTTCTGGATTTTCTATTCTGTTCTATTGGTCTAGGTGCCTATTTTTGTGCCAATACCATACTATTTTGATTACTACAGTTTTGTGATATAACTTGAAGTCTGGAATTGTGATGCCCCCCAACTTGGCTTTTCCTTTCCAAGATAGCTTTGGTTATTCAGAAGCTTTTGTGGTTCCATAGAAATTTTAAGGTTGTTTCCTCTAGCTCTATGAAAAATGCTGGTGGTATTTTGATAGGGAGTGTATTAAATGTGTAGATTGTTTTAGGTTGTATAGACATTTTTTTTTCATTTCATTTTATTTTATTTCTTTTCAGTGTTCCAGAATTCATTGTTTATGTACCACACCCAGTGCTCCATGCAATACATGCCCTCCATAATAACCCATCACCAGGCTCACCCAATCCCCCACTCCTCTCCAAACTCCTCAGTTTGTTTCTCAGAGTCCACAGTCTCTCATGCTTCGTCTCCCCCTCCGATTTCCCCCAACTCACTTCTCTCCATCTCCCAATGTCCTCTACAAGTATTCCTTATGCTCCACAAGTAAGTGAAACCATATGATAATTGATTCTCTCTGCTTGACTTATTTCACTCAGCATCATCTCTTCCAGTCCCATCCATGTTGATACAACAGTTGGGTATTCATCCTTTCTGATGGATTTATAATACTCCATTGTATATATGGATCATATCTTCTTTATTCATTCATCCGTTGAAGGGCATCTGATGGAGGTATAACACTCCATTGTATATATGGACCATATCTTCCTTATTCATTCATCCATTGAAGGGCATCTTGGTTCTTTCCAGAGTTTGGTGACTATGGCCATTGCTGCTGTAAACATTGGGATACAGATGGCCCTTCTTTTCACTACATCTGTATCTTTGGGGTAAATACCCAGTAGTGGTATCTAATTGATGTAAGGTGGTATCTAATTGATGTAAGGTGGTATCTCAATGTGGTTTTTATTTGAATCTCCCTGATGGCTAATGATGATGAACATTTTTTCATGTGTCTGTTAGCCATTTGTATGTCTTCTTTGGAGAAGTGTCTGTTCATGTCTTCTATCCATTTTTCAACGTGATTATCTGTTTCAGGTGTTTTGAGTTGGAGGAGTTCTTTATAGATCTTGGGTATCAGCCCTTTGTCTGTACTGTCATTTGCAAATATCTTCTCTTATTCCGTAGGTTGCCTCTTTGTTTTGCTGACTGTTTCCTTTGCTGTGCAGAAACTTTTTATCTTGATGAAGTCCCAAAAGTTCATTTTCGCTTTTGTTTCCTTTGCCTTTGGAGACATGTCTTGAAAGAAGTTGCTGTGGCCGTTGTCGAAGAGGATGCTGCCTATGTTCTTCTCTAGGATTTTGATAGATTCCTGTCTCACGTTGAGGTCTTTTGTCCATTTTGAGTTTATCTTTGTGTATGGTATAAGAGAATGGTCGAGTTTCAATCTTCTACAGATAGATGTCCTAATTTTCCTAGCACCATTTATTGAAGAGACTGTCTTTTTTCCGCTGTATATTTTTTTCCTTCTTTGTTGAAGATTATTTGACGATAGAGATGCGGGTCCATATCTGGGTTCTCTACTATGTTCCACTGGTCTATGTGTCTGTTTTTGTGCCAGTATCATGCTGTCTTGGGAATCACAGCTTTCTAGTAAAGCTTGAAATCAGGCAACATGATGCCCCCAGTTTTGTTTTTCCATTTCAACATTTCCTTAACAATTCGAAGTCTCTTCTGGTTCCATACAAATTTTAGAATTGTTTGTTCAGCTCTTTGAAAAATGCCAGTGGAATTTTGATCTGGATGGCATTGAAAGTATAGATGGCTCTAGGCAGTATAGATGTTTTAACAATGTTTATTCTTCCAATCCATGAGCATGGAATGGTCTTCCATCTTTTTGTGTCTTCTTCAATTTCTTTCATAAGTGTTCTGTAGTTCCTTGAGTACAGATCCTTTACCTTTCTGGTTAGGATTATTCCCAGGTATCTTATGGTTCTTGGTGCTATGATAAATGGAATAGATTCTCTAATTTCCCTTTTATATTTTAATTATTAGTGTATAAGAAAGCAACTAATTTCTGTACATTGATTTTTTATCCTGCCACATTACTGAATTGCTGTATGTGTTCTAGTAGTTTGGGGGTGGAGTCTTTGGGGTTTTCCATATAAAATACCATGTCATCTGCGAAGAGGGAGTTTGACTTCTTCACTGCTAATTTGAATACCTATTATTTCTTTTTGTTGTCTGATTGCTGTTGCTAGGACTTCTAGTACTATGTTGAACAAGAGTGTGGAGAGTGGGCATTCTTGTCATATTCCTGATCTCAAAGGGAAGGCTCTCAGCTTTCCCCCATTGAGGATGATATTCATTGTGGATTTTTCATAGATAGATTTTATGAGTTTGAGGAATGTTCCCTCTATCCCTATACTTTGAAGTGTTTTAATCAGGAATGGATGCTGTATCTTGTCAAATGCTTTTTCTGCATCAATTGAGAGGGCCATGTGCTTCTTCTCTCTTCTCTTACTGATTTGTTCTATCACACTGGTTGATTTGCCAATGTTGAACCACCCTTGCATCCCATGGATAAATCCCACCTGGTCATGTTGGATAATCTTTTTAATGTGCTGTTGGATTCTATTAGCTAGGATCTTTTTTTTTTTTTAATTTATTTATTTGTTAGAGAGAGAGAGCAAGCACAGGCAGACAGAGTGGTAGGCAGAGGCAGAGGAAGAAGCAGGCTCCCTGCCGAGGAAGGAGCCCGATGTGGGACTCGATCCCAGGATGCTGGGATCATGACCTGAGCTGAAGGCAGCCGCTTAACCAACTGAGCCACCCAGGCGTCCCTATTAGCTAGGATCTTGTTGAGAATCTTGGCATCCGTATTCATCAGAGATATTGGTCTGAAATTCTCCTTTTTGGTGGGGTCTTTGCCTGGTTTGGGGATCAGGGTAATGTTGTCTTCATAGAAAGAGTCTGGAAGTTTTCCTCTGTTTGTATCTTTTGAAACAGCTTCAGGAGATTAGGTATTATTTCTTCTTTGAATGTTTGGTAGAATTCTCCAGGGAATCCATCACCTCCTGGGCTCTTGTTTTTTGGGAGGTTTTTGATTTAATTTTGATTTTGATTTAATCTTGTTACTAGATATTGGTCTATTCATTTTGTCAATTTCTTCCCGATTCAGTTTTGGAAGTTTATGGGTTTCCAGGAATGCATCCATTTCATCTAGGTTGCTTAACTTATTATCATATGAGTTGATAGTAATTTCTGATGATTGTTTCTATTTCCTTGGTGTTAGTTGTGATCTCTCCCTCTTCATTCATAATTTTATTAATTTGGGTCCTCTCTCTTTTCTTTTGGATTAGTTTGGCCAATGGTTTATTAATCTTATTGATTCTTTCAAAAAACCAGCTTCTGGTTTCACTGATGTGTTCTACTGTATCTTTAGTTTCTATCTCGTTGATCTCTGCTCTAATCTTGATTATTTCCTTTCTTGTATGTGGGGTTGGCTTAATTTGTTGTTGATTCTCCAGTTCTTTAAGGTGTAGAGAAACCTGGCATATTCTGGATTTTTCAATTTTTTTTGAGGAAGGCTTGGATGGCTTTGTATGTCCCCCTTAGGATTGCCTTTGCTGTATCCCATAGGTTTTGGACTGAAGTGTCTTCATTCTTATTGGTTTCCATGAATTGTTTAAGTTCTTCTTTGATTTCCTGGTTGATCAAAACATTCTTAAGCAAGGTGGTCTTTAGCTTCCAAGTATTTGAATTCCTTCCAAACTTTTTCTTGTGGTTGAGTTCCAGTTTCAAAGCATTATGATCTGAGAATATGCAGGGAATAATCTCAATATTTTGGTATCAGTTGAGCCCTGATTTGTGATCCAGTATGTGGTCTATTCTGGAGAAAGTTCCATGTGCATTTGAGAAGAATGAGTATTCTGTTGTTTTAGGGTGGAATGTTCTATATATATCTATGAAGTCCATCTGGTCCAATGTGTCATTCAATGCTCTTGTTTCTTTATTGATTTTCTCTTTGGGTGATCTGTCTATTACTGAGAGTGGTGTGTTAAGATCCCCTACAATTAATGTATTCATATCAGTATGACTCTTTATTTTGTTTAACAGTTGTCTTATGTAGTTGGTTGTTCCTGTATTGGGGGCATAAATATTTACAATTGTTAGATCTTCTTGGTGGATATACCCTTTAAGAATGGTATAGTGTCCTTCTTTATCTCTGACTACAGTCCTTAGTTTAAAATCTAAAATTAGAGATCTGATATGAGAATAACTACCCCAGCTTTCCTTGAGGCCCATTGGCATGAATGGTGTTTCTCCATCCCTTCACTTGCAGTCTGGATGTATCCTTAGGTTCCAAATGGGTCTCTTATAGACAACATATGGACGAGTCCTGCCATTTTATCCAATCTGCAACCCTGTGCCATTTTATGGGAGCATTTAGGCCATTCATGTTGAGAGTGATTATTGAAAGATAAGTTTTTATTCACACCATGTTGCCTGTGAAGTCCTTGTTTCTATACATTGTCTCTGTAAATTTCTGTTCTATGACACCCTTGGGTTCTTTCTTCTTTTACAGAACCACCCCCCCCCCCGAATATTTCTTGTAGTGCAGGCTTGGTGGTCGCATACTCTTTTAAACCTTGCTGGTCTTGGAAGCTCTTTATCTCTCCATCCATTTTGAATGTCAGCCTTGCTGGATAAAGTATTCTTGGCTGCATGTTCTTCTCATTTAGTGCCCTGAATATGTCTTGCCAGGCCTTTCTGGCTTTCCAGGTTTCTGTGGGCAGGTCTGACATTATTCTGATGGACCTGCTTCTGTATGTAAGGAATCTCTTCCCCTAGCTGCTCTCAAGAGCTCCTGTCTAAAATTATGATTCATCAGTTTTACAATGACGAGTCTCAAGGTCTTTCTAGATTCTATGATCTTGGGGGTGTAATCTTTCTGCCTCTAGGACAGGAATGCTGGTTCCATTCCCCAGATTAGGAAAATTTTCATGGAGAATTTGTTCAGCTATATCTTCTAGTCTTCTTTCTTTCTCTTCCCCCTCAGGGATCCCAATAATTCTGACGTTGGAACGTTTCATGGCATCATTTATTTCTCTAATTCTGTTTTCATGGCTTCTAAACTGTGCATTCCAGGCCTCCTCCTGATCCTTTTTCTCTATCAGTTTGTCCTCTAGATCACTAATTCTATCTTCTGCCTCAGTTACCCTAGCTGTTAGAGAATTTAGATTAAATTTAATCTCATTGGTAGCATTTTAAACTTCTTTCTGGGTGGCTTTCATTTCTGCCCTAATTGATTCCATGTTGTCTTTAATGGTTTTCTCCAACCTAGCCATTGCCTGGATAATTGTTACCCTGCATTCCCTTCTCAACATACTGTTTATGTTCATATCCAATAGCTCTGATGGAGAGGGCGCAGTCTCTGACTTTTTCCTCTGTTGGGCATTCCTCCTCCTAGTAATTTTTGGTGAGAGGTGGTTGAAGGGATGTGTAGCTGAGTATATCAACTGTGATCCACGCAAGGTGCACCCTGGAACACTTCTGAGCAATTGGAAGTCACCACCAAAAAGAAAGTAAAACGAAAAAAAGAGAGAGAGAGAAAGAAAGAGACAGAAAAAAAAAGAGAGAAGCCCCAGCCAGAATGGGCCCCAAAGGTAAGATTTATAAGTCATACAAACAATAATGGACAAACAAAAAGACCGACAAAAATAAGTGGCATAAAAAAAAAAAAAAGAACCCAGCGAAAATGAACCTCTAGTATAAGATTTATATAATACCAGAACAAAAACAAATACACAGAAATACTGACAGAAGAAAAAGATGGGATGGTGGTTATAAATCCTCAATGTGGGTGAGGAAGTTTATTTTGATTCTTTCTGGGTGTATCTTGATATCTTTGTTAAAGGACTCAACTTTCCAGAGATAAAGGGAGATTAAAACTGGTTTATATATAGGGGTAGTGTTGATTAGGGAAAGAGGATTACCGTGAAGCTTATATCTATATTTATATTAAAAAAATAGAAAAGCAAAAGAAAAACACAGGTATATGTATGAAAAAAGTTCAAGTTAAAAGGTTATTACAGAATTTGTTGTACTGAACCTCTCATAAATGGTAAATAGGTTAAAAAAATTAAAAAGAATGAAAATAGTGAGAGCGAATTAAAAATAAAAGTTGTATCTATGAAATATACAGGTTTTAGGGCAATACCGGGAGCTTAATATCTAGTTTTTCCCTGATATTGGGGTTTTACAGTTTTATGGGGGCCCTGTGGTGGTTGTCCTCATTCTTTCAGCTGGCTTTCTGGGAGAGGGGCCTGCCCTCTTGTTTCTCAGTCAGTCTTGCTTGGGTTGAGTCCTCCTGCTTCCTATCAAGGGACTGGGCTCTGTGGAAACTGGTTTTTCAGGCTTTTGTTCTCTGGAGGTTTTTGTTCTTTGTCAGCTTTTTGCAGCGGAAAGCGAAGTGCATCCAGACCCCTGTCTCAGAGAGAAGCCTCAGTCTGCTCCCCTTTGGGTGGTCCAGAACATACAGACTCCCCCTTCTGCAAACTCTGCTGAGCCGTGCAACATCCCACAGGCAGTGCATGTTCCCAGCCACTGTCTCAGAGGTGGTTCAAGCGCCCGCTTGTCTCTGCACCCGTGTGCTACTAAAACTGTGAGCGATATTGGTCCAGGGAGCCCGCTGCCAGTGGCTGCCTTTGCTGGACTGCTGTCTGGGGTCCAGACTGCCCGAGAGATCCCAACCAGAGATAGTGTGCTAAGATTTTCAAGTCTGAGCTGGGAGTGTTCACACTCTTGGCTGGTCCTAGAGACCACCAGCTAGTGCCCGCACCAAGCTTTCTCAGGGGAGGGTGGAGAGTGCCGTTCAGGCCCTGGTCTCATAGTGCACATGCAGAGTGCAAAAGGCTGTGGTTCTAGAGAGCACCAGCTGGTGACCACCCCAGACTCTCTCACGCATACCTAGCAGCATGGGGCAGCCAGTGGAAAGCCAGGGCTCAGCGACCATGGCCTGGAGGCTTCGCTGCACTGTCTGGCATGGGTGGTCACTGGTGGTGACCGTCCTGGGTCCATGGCCTTAGGCCCTGCCCATGACCGCCTGATTCCGCCCGTTGCCCTTAAGATCTTTTGCTCTTTTTGAGTGCTTTTAATGAGACTCCAAGTTAATGCTGGTTCCCAATCACAGGGCACTCTCGTATTGGGATATTACTTTCCTAATGGGTCACTTCTGGTGGCTCCTTCCCCCTTCTGTTTATCCTCAGGTATCAGTCTGATTCCCACTCCTCTTTTCCTCTCCCTTGGAGCCTTCTGCCCCGTAGAGATGCAGAAGTGTATATCCCTACATCTCAGGCTGATTTCATGGGTGTTCAGAGTGTTCTGGTAGATCACTAACTCACTTTCAGGGACTGGTTGAAACAGGGTCTCCAACTTCTCTGCCATCTTGCTTTCGAGCCAGGTTGTGTAGACATTTTAACAATATTTGTTTTCTAATCCTTGAGCATGGAATGTCTTCCCACTTCTTTGTGTCGCCTTCAGTTTCTTCTGTGTTTTATAGTTTTCAGAGTATAGGTCTTTCACCTCTTTGGTTAGGTTTTTTACTAGATATCTTATTTTTGAAGCAATTTTAAATAGGATTTTTAAAAAGTTCTCTTTTTGCTGCTTCATTACAGGTGTAGAAAAATGCAGCAGATTTCTGTACATTGATTTTGTATCCTGCAAATTTACTGAATTTGTTTCTTAGTTCTACTTTGATGTATTCATTTTTTTTAAATAGTCAGATATTTATTTAAAAATCTGATCTGCCAACTTAGTGTTTTCCATCAACCCAGAAAGCTTCATGGGCTTCTCAATCTCTCACTTAGCTGCTTCCTTCATGGGAAACTTCGAAGCTGCCAGCCATTGCTGTCTAAAAGGCACTTGCTTAGCCTCTCTTACTTCCTTGGCAGCTCTGCTGGCTTGTTCTTGTTGAGCTTTCCTAACTTCAGGTTTCTGATTCCTCTTGGTCATTCTATCAGCAAGAGATGGCACAATGATGACCTTCAGGAATTTGACTGCACAAATGGCAGATGGAAATGGAGAGAGTATTCCTAGCCAATGGAATAGAAGGAGAAAATGTGCAAAGGTAAGAAAATGTAGTATAATCTTAGAAAAAAGTACACTGGGTAGGTTTAACTAAACTATAGAGAGTGGAATAAAAACTTGTGAGAGGTTACATTGGGCAGCTGAATTATGGAGGGCTCTAAATACCAGGCTGAAGAATATGTACTCAATATGAAACATTCTTGTCTTTGACTTTCTTCTGACTGTCCTTTTGTGCTTTCTTCTGTGGAGGATAGTCCAGTTTATCTGCTGAGGATTCCTCTTAGAAAGGAAAGGCAACTGGCATTTTGCATTAAGAAACTGGGACAGGGACACCTGGGTGGCTCAGTGAGTTAAAGCCTCTGCCTTTGGCTCAGGTCATGATCCCAGGGTCCTGGGATCGAGCCCCACATCGGGCTCTCTGCTCAACGGGGAGCCTGCTTCTCCCTCTCTCTCTGCCTGCCTCTCTGCCTACTTGTGATCTCTGTCTGTCAAATAAATAAATAAAATCTTAAAAAAAAAAAAAAAAGAAAGTGGGACAACTTCCTGTCAGTCCTGGCATTGGGCCTTCCATATCTGGGGTAGGTCTTATACCCACTGAAACAGCACAGATGGACCTTCACGGCTCTGGCAGCCAGGAAGAAGGAAAGATGGTGAAGAGCTCCTTTGATGTCTTCTTAATCATTATTTTATATTGAAATCTCAAGTAACATTTAAAAAGGGTCATATATTTCTGGGTTTATCAGAAAGGGGCAATAGATTTAAAAGAAGGCTGAGAAACAAAATGTAGACAGCTTCTCTTAGCACAGTATGATCTTCTGTTTTGCTGGTGAAAGCACTGGAGGATTCCCGGGCCTGTAGAACACAACTTAATCTTTTAAGTTTTTATTTATTCGTGGGGGGTAGGGAAGAGTGCTGTTTCTACTTTGGAGATGAAGCATATTTGGAACTATTTTTTTCTCTTAATCTTGATAATATGATGGGCAATCCCTACTTTTGATAACTACCACAGAACATGAGGCCTTTAGGGCATCAGTATGGAACCAACAGGGCAGCTTCTCCCACAGAATCCTTTGAGAGCATTTGGGACTTTGAAAAACTGCCAGAAACTTGAATCTAAATGATCTGCAATCCAATGGTCCATGTCTAACTACTTCCATTGATACTTGATTGCCCCAATACTTTGTCTTCTCCTTAAGCTACTGATGTCAGCATGAATTTACCTCACCCTCAGCCAGCTTGTTATCCCCTGGCCAAAATCTTCAGTGATCCACCAACGTATTTCACATTGAGTACATATTTTTCAGCCTGGTATTTAGAGCCCTCCATAACTCAGCTGCCCAATGTAACCTCTCACAAGTTCTTATTCCACTCTCTATAGTTTAGTTAAATCTACCCAATGTACTTTTTTCTAAGGTTATACTACATTTTCTTACCTTTGCACATTTTCTCCTTCTATTCCATTAGCTAGGAATACTCTCTCCATTTCCATCTGCCAGAATTCTATTAATCTTCAAGATGCAGCCACACACCTAATTCTATATTAAGCCTCCTTGATAGCTTGGCTGTGACACTCCCTTTTCCTGAATTATACATTTAGCTTATGTTTTCACCAGGTTTTATGACCTGCCTTATGTTAAAGTTATTTTATATTTTATATTCTGTCCTTGAGGACAGAGGAATATCTTCCCCATAAAGTTTTATCTTTTCATACAGTGTCGAAAACAGAGCCTGACTTATAGAAGGTGCTCAACAAATATAAGCTGAGATCTATTCATGAACTTCCTACTGATTTATCTCTCAAGCATTTAGTAGAGTTTTAAAATCATGAAATTGCCTGAGATTACAGATTACCTGAAAAGCAAACATACTTTTAAAGATGTGTACTTCAATTAGTGATTCTTCTAAATATGTGCTTTTAAGGAAATATTTTACTCTCATTCATAGCACAACCAGAAATAAATTTTTTTTGCTTCATTTTCTTTTAATATGGGGTGATTTCAAAGACTTTTTCAAAACATTACTGTTCTGGAAACCATATTATAAAAGAAATTGTTACAAAGGAGATCATATTTTGCATTAGAACGGTATCATTCTCAGGCCCTGGATATGTGCCTGATCAAGAACTTTGGTATACTATTACTACCAATATATTTTTAAAAAGCAAGTCTATAAATTCAATAACACTTAATAGTCATATTTCAGACTTTAGGTATAGTCTTGGGTATAAAGAATCATCTATTTGGAACTTTCTCAGCTTAGGTGAAGAACTGAGACTCAGAGAGAGTGAATGACTTGCTCAAGGTCTTAACAGCGGGTGAGGGGCAAAGCAGTGAGGAAAACCCAATTTTTAAAAATTCTCAGTTAATTAGTTTCTTCAGGAGTTCATAATATCTTTTTAACAAAATATACAAAAGGAGCTTAAAGACATTTGACGTATTCATTATAGCAAGGTTTAATGTGATGTATCAAGAAGTGTGAATATAACTCATCAGACAATCCTATAGTTTATATTTTACTTACTTAGACATTAGTTTAATACATAAAATATTCAATTAACAAAAAAGTTTGCTTTGCTTATTAAAACTGGAAGTTCTTAGAAAACTGACTTAGTCCCACATCTCTTTCATAAGCAGTATATTTCAAAAGATTTTAAAGAATTTGTATGCTTCTTTATCCAGATTTTTTTATAGTAAACTATGCATTAAATTTATTCTTGTGAACATTCTTTAAAGAAAAAAATCCAACTGTGGAGAATGGAAATATCACAAATCCAAGATTCCCAGAATATAGACCTCCTGCCCACCCCTTCTTTCTGGAGATTAGTTGTAGAAATGTGGGGGGAGGATGATAATATTTACGAGTTGATTTTGTTGTAATAAGACATCTTTGAGCTCTCAGGGGCAAAGCGCACTGTCAGTTAACTTTCACTCATGTCATTGTCTGGGGCAGGTCAGTCATTCTCTAGAGGCAACTCTTCTCAGAGGTGTCTTAGATATCTCATATTGCTATTTTGGATATCCAGTTCCATATTTGGGGAAAAGAGACAGAGAGGAAAAGGAGTGAAGGAGAGGGAGAGTGACTGAAAGAGAAGAAAAGATTGTGTGAGAAATTTTTTTAAGGACAAGATTTGGATGTGGTACAAAACTTCCACTCATATTCCTTAGGCCAGAACTAGTCACATGAGTCCTCCCCTATCCCTTTATGTTGGGAAATGCAACCTTATTCTGTGTCCAGGACAGAGCACACTTAGTTTAGTTGCTGCACACAAGTTTTGTCCTTCCCAAAGTATACAGGTATAGGTATAGACATAGGTAAGGTATAAGTATACACACACACAACACACACAGAGTCTTTAAAAAAAATAGTTGCAGAGATTTTTTTTTTAACTCTTTCCACTGCCTCTTTGAGTGACAACCTGGTGTAGAAAACCATGAAAAAGCGAGTAAAAGCCTTGAGAAATGAAGTGCAGCTTATTATTAAGCAGGTGGAAGCAGCAGAGCAGAGTACTGCATACTAGGTCTGCCTTTAGTTTTCACTTGGGGCAACCCATAAATTAAGCTTAAATCATGTACATAAAGGATTTATTGAAATATGCAGCCATAAGTACAATCTGAAGTTAAACAAATTTCTTTAATAAAAAAACTTCATAAGCTAAGGCTTAAAACCATCAGCGTTTTGGGTAATATGTAGTGTGGGAGGAACCCCTGGTTTACAGCGCTTGCCAATTTCTATGGTGTAAATGCTTCTACAACTGCCAAACTTGAAAAATTGATGACTATTTAGCAATTGGCTCTCCAACCCAGAGCAAGCCAGCTGTAGCACACTACCACTGAAAACCCCAATCCCACATTCAGTTAGTGGATCCCAGGAAACACTTCTCTGATTTCTTGTGTTGGCAATCAATGGCCAACGGCACCTCCTCCTCTATTTCCACTACAAATGCCACCAAGTACTAGCTGCATACAATGGGCCAGGTCCTGTATGAGGCACTTTATGATCTTTCTTCAAATCCTCACAAACACCTACGAGGCAGGTATTCTGGTTTTCATTTTACAAATGAGAAAACTGGGGCTTGACTATCCCAAAGTTAAACAGTGAGCAAGTAGCAGAGCCAGCATAAAAGACAAATCTTGATGTAGCCTAAAAGTAAGAAGGCGCAAACATCTTGTCACCTGGGGAATAAAGAATCAGACTTAAAAAAGTTCTTAGAGACTTCTGAGAATTTTTCAAAGAACAAAAAACTATTATGCAAAACTTTTAATATGTCCTTCTATTACTTTCAAACTTTAGCTGGCATGAAAATGTTATAAATGCCTTTAATAGATCATTTAATTTTTTAGTTTTTTTTTTTTAAGATTTATTTACTTTAAAGAGAGAGAAAGAGTAAGAGAGAGTGTGAGTGGGGGGAGGGGCAGAGGGAGAGAGAATCTGCAGCAGACTTCCTCCTGAGCATGTAGCCTGACATAGGGCTAGAATCTCCCACCCCAAGACCACGACCTGAGCTGAAATCAAGAGTTGGATGCTTAACCAGCTAAGCCATCCAGGCACCCTTTAATTTTTTAGTTTTTAAAAATATTTGTATTCCTTAGATAACCCAGAAATGGACCCTCAACTCTATGGTCCACTAATCTTTGACAAAGCAGGAAAGAATATCCAATGAAAAAAAGTCTCTTCAACAAATGGTGTTGCGGAAATTGGACAGCTACATGCAGAAGAATGAAACTGGACTATTTCCTTATACCACACACATGAATAGAGTCAAATGGATGAAAGACCTAAATGTGAGACAGGAACCTATCGAAATCCAAGGGAGAATACAGGCAGCAACCTCTGTGACCTCGGCCACAGCAACTTCTTGCTAGACACATTTCCAAAGGCAAGGGAAACAAAGGCACAAATGAGCTATTGGGACTTCACCAAGATAAAAACTTTTGCACAGCAAAGGAAATAGTCAACAAAACCAAAAGACAACTGACAGAATGGGAGAAGACATTTGCAAATGACATATCAGATAAAGGTATGTATCCAAAATATCCAAAATAGCATCCAAAATCTATAAAGAACTTATCAAACTGAACACCCAAAGAACAAACAATGCAATCAAGAAATGGGTAAAAGGGGGCACCTGGGTGGCTCAGTGGGTTAAAGCCTCTGCCTTCAGCTCAGGTCATGATCCCAGAGTCCTGGGATCGAGCCCCACATTGGGCTCTCTGCTCCGCGGGGAGCCTGCTTCCTCCTCTCTCTCTCTGCCTGCCTCTCTGCCTACTTGTGATCTCTGTCTGTCAAATAAATAAAATCTTAAAAAGAAAAAAAAAAAAGAAAGAAAAGGGTAAAAGACATGAACAGACACTTCTCCAAAGAAGACATTCAAATGGCCAACAGACACATGAAAAGGTGTTCTGCATCATCTGGCCTCAAGAAATACAAACCAAAACTACAATGAAATACCAACTCACACCAGTCAGAATAGCTAAAATTAGCAAGTCAGGAGATGACAGATGTTGGTGAGGATGTGGAGAGAGAGGAACCCTCCTACACTGTTGGTGGAAATGCAAGCTTGTCCAACCACTCTGGAAAACAGTATGGAGCTTCCTCAAAAAGTTGAAAATAGAGCTACCCTATGACCCAGCAATCGCACTACTGGGTATTTACCCTAAAGATACAAATGTAGTGATCCGAAGGGAGCACGTGCACCCAAATGTTTATAGCAGCAATGTCCACAATAGCCAAACTATAGAAAGAGTCCAGATGTTCATTGACAGAGGATTGGAGAAAGAAGATGTGGTGTATATATATACTGTGGGATATTACTCAGCTATAAAAAATGCAATCTTGCCATTTGCAATGATGTGGATGGAACTAGAGGGTATTATGCTAAGTGAAATAAGTCAATCAGAGAAAGACGATTACCACATGATCTCACTCATATGTGGAATCTAAGAAACAAAACAGAGGAGCATAGGGGAAGGGAGGGAAAAATAAAACAGGACAAAATCAGACAGGGAGAGAAACCATAAGAGATTCTTAATCATAGGAAACAAATTGAGGGTTGCTGGAGGAATAGGGGAATGGGTTACTGGGTGATGGACATTAAGGAGAGCACATGATATAATGAGCACTGGTTATTATGTAAGTCTGATGAATCAACTGACCTCTTCCTCTGAAGCCAATAATACATTACACGTTAATTAATTGAATTAAAAATTTGTATTCTTTTATTTCCTCTGTAGTTATTTTTATTTTTAACCAGTGGGTTTGGAGACTATGCATAGAAAAATGTCCTATTTAGCATAATGTATATAAAATAAGTGGCATATTTGGAAAATAAATAGTGAATAAAATATCTAAAAAATATTTTTTGAGAGAAGGAAGTATTTCCTTAACCAGAAATATACACTGACAAAGAAATGAGATTTCACTTATTTGGGAAATAAGTATGCTGATGCCAGAGTAGTTAACCATACATTACTTGATTTTTTTCCCCATTTATTCACTTATTATGATTAATTATGCAAAATCCATACACTTAATGAATTATTCTTTAAGGCTGATGGGTATTTCATGGTGTGTGAACCTTTCAGCTAAAAATCTGTATGTAAATCAGAGTCATCAGGGGAATTACTTCAATTAAGTTAATCCATCTAATATATACATAATATATGCTTGTGGTGTGATCTAGAATCCATTTTTGTCATAGAAATAGCACCTGAGATTTTAAAAACATTAAGACCATTAAAATACGTTACTTATCTTTAGAACTTGGAAAATTGCATAAATCCTGGGTCTCACTTATAGATTGTCCACTTATTTGCATGGTATAAAGTTGCTCTACTAGAGAATGGGGTTTAGTCATGTGTGCCCAATGGTTCCATTCCAAATGTACAACTATTCTGAAAGTGAGTTACGGGTTTATGTCACACAAAGTTACTTGGTTACTGCCTGAAACTTGATTTTGACCATCTGCTCAACATGATAAAATAGATATTTATAAAATATAAGATAACCTAAGTGCAATATATGCTCTTAGCGTTGATTCTTACATTTTAAGTGCATCTGAATAAAGAATTCTGAACCTCATATCCCAGCTAGTAACTATATTTCTTGGTCCTGAAACAATTTTTCCCTCTTTTTCTCCCACCATCCCACTTAGTTCTGATCATTTTGCATAATATTTAATGACAATATTTATCAACTGGTAAATGTGACATTTTGCTGTAGTTAAAATAGATGATAGATAAAGAACTGTAAGATACTGAAAGATATTAAAAAACTCCCAGAATTCAAAAGTCATCACAAGTCTTCCCTGCTCCCCTCTCTCCCTCAATTCTTTCTTTTCTTCCTCCCTCACTTTTTTCCTTCTGTAATTAGTTATTGAGCACCTACTATGGCGATATACACATGAAAAAGATGAAGTTTTTATCAGAGGTCCAGGGTCTTGCCCTCAAAGTATATTGAATTCCTCAGTTCACCTGTGGGGAGGTTGTGAAGCTTCTGGATTTTAATTAAGTTTTTTTTTAAATTTATTTGACAGAGAGAGAGAGAGATCACAAGTAGGCAGAGAGGCAGGCAGAGAGAGAGGGGAAAGCAGGCTCTCCGCTCAGCAGAGAGCCCAATGTGGGGCTCAATCCCAGGACCCTGAAATCATGACCTGAGCCGAAGGCAGAGATTTAACCCCTGAGCCACCCAGGCGCCCCTTTAACCAAGATTTTAGTCATTTTATAGAACACCTTTTTCCAAAGTCTTGTCTTGTCTTTCTTTCTTGCTTGCTTGCTTGCTTTCCTGCTTTCTTTCCTCCTTTCTTTTCTTAAAAATCCAGGTAGACCCTAAAGTTATGTTGGAACAGGGAGAATTTTGTAGAAAGTACCATTGGTGGAAAGAGCTTTCTACACCAACTTTCATTTGCAGCTCACTGCTTATCAAAGGGAGAAAAAGATGGACTCATTCATTCTGCACATTCACTGATGTTTGCAGATCATGACATTGGGTACTTTGAACACTAAAACATATCCACTTGACTTCATGGGGACACATTATATTTTTATTAACCTCACTTTTGCAGTCCAGGCCTAAATTTCCAATTGCCACTTACATAGTGTTATCTATGTGCCCCACAGGTGTCTCCAGCTTGGTAAAACACATAGACTTCCTCAACTGTGTCACACTTTAGCTATCTAAACTTCAGATCTAAAGGAATTACATGTATAAATCATCTCATGGTGGGTTACTTCTTATCTTGCTCATTCTTTTATGTAGATGGAGGATTCTCCATCATTTCATAATCATTTCAAATGCCAGAACCATTCACTTTAGAAGACAGAAGGAACTCTATGAATAGTGCAATTCTTTTACCTGAGGCCAATTTTTAATAGGCTTCTAAAAACTTCCTCTTCAAATCTATAGTTGTTCCTAAGCACTGTGGTGGATATACAGTAGCATACCTGATCTAAATATATAAAGAATTATATGCACTCTATGGAAAACAAAACTGACTAAGTCTTGCTGTGATATTAGTATCCCGTTAAACTTTTCAGAGTAAGAATGGCACACATGACTTTATAAGAAATCAGTTTACATACTCTTCCTTGGCACACACTTATTATTTGTAAGAGCATTTTCTCTTCTATCTAAAGTCATTAAAAACATTTTTCATATATAAAGTGGGTGAAGTCTGAAAAGAGATTACAAAGAATAATTGGAAAACTATAAGGGTCTATATGAGACAAGATGAATATGGGTATCCAAAAGCTAATATAGAATGAATATGTCATGGGAATGAAAGGCACAGCATAAGGAAGACATTCAATGATACCGTGATAGTGTTGTACGGTGACAGATGGTAGCTACATTTGTCAGCACAGCCTAATCTATAAACTTGTGGAATCACTATATCATACACTGGAAACTAACGTAATGCTGTGTCTTGACTATACAAAAAAAAAAAAGTAAAAAAAAAAGTTAATATGTGTTTGGGTAGATATGTGTATATACACACATAGGTGTGTGTGAAATCTTTTTTTTTTTCCCTTAAGATTTTATTTGTTTATTTGACAGACAGAGAAATAGCACAAGTAGGCAGAGCAGCAGGCAGAGGGAGAGGGAGAAGCAGGCTCCCCGCTGAGCAGGGAGCCTGATGCAGGGCTGGATCCCAGGACCCTGGGTTCATGACCTGAGCTGAAGGCAGACGCTTAATGACTGAGCCACCTGGGTGCCCCTATGAAATCTTTTTGTTTGGGTTTGATATTACATTATAAATAGGAAGAGTCCATGTAAATAATCAGTCCAGTGGAAAGATTGGTATTATACAAATCCTTGGGTTGCCTGGATAATGAAGTGTTAGCTGAGACACTTTGAGGCTACTGCCAGTGCTGCTGGGGAAAGATTCAGACCATCTTAGTTACATTTCGTTTAGCACACAGGCGGAACAAATTCCACCAATATGGCTGGTTCTGAGTGCTATTTTTCTTAGCTTAGCTCTTATACAGGTCTTTAGTCAAACATGATTCCCTCTACTTGCCCAATTTTAGGCTATGTGAGATTAGTCAGCAAGAAAGACACCATCCAAATATTTTTTAAAAAATCATGGAAAAAGTTATAAGAGGAGAGTGAAGGAATAGTATTTTGGACTTTCTATTGGGCGAGACTTTTGATGTAGTGTGTATATTCCTGAGAACATAAATGTATCTGTCAGGGTTGGACCAGAGAAGCAGAACCAGTAGGAAATAGATATTAAGGGATTTATTGCAAGGAATTGGCTTGTGGGTTGTGGAGTTCAGCTAGGCAAGCCCAAAATCTGTGGGGTGAGCCATCAGGAGAGACAGGCTGGAACTTTTTGGACATGGTATGAGCAGAAGGTGTAGTCCATAGGAAGAATTTCTTTTCCCAGGAAAGCCTCAGTCCTGCTTTTCAGGACTTTCAACTGATTGAGCAAGGTTACCCAGAGTATCTAGGATAATTTTCCTTTCTTAAAATCAATTGATTATGACTTTAATCATACCTACAAAATGTCTTCAGAGCAATACCTAGATTAGTGTTTGATTGAGTAACAGGACTGTAGGCTAGCCAAGTTGATGTACTGAAGAACCATCACATTGGGGTGACTGGATGGCTCAGTCAGTTAAGCACTTAACTTTTGGTTTTGGCTCAGGTCATGATCTCAAGGTCCTGGGATTAAGCCCATTGTTGGGCTCCATGCTCAGTGCCGAAGAGTCTGCTTGTCCTTCTCCCTCTGCACCCTCCTTCACCTACCACCCTCATAAGTAAATAAATTAAAAAAAAAATCACACTGACCTGGAGAAAATAGCCTAAATAAAGAAAAAGCTTCATGTACAAACCTTTTCACTTTCCCTAAAAAACCTGGAAACATGTATAATGTTGAATAATAGGTAACTAGTTAAGTCATGATCCATTTATATGATGGATAATTATTTTAAAATTTTAAAATGTTTTAAAATTATATGGAGGGGTTTAACAATTTTTATAATGTTAACTAAAAGTCAGGAGATAAAATGTGTGATTATAACTTTTTAATCATTTGAATGGAAAAATGAAAATTCAGCAAAATGTTAGAAAAGATATCTTGGGGTGGTATTGCTACTACTGATTGTTTTTTCCTTTTACTAATTGCATTTTACTAATTGCATTTTTACTAATTGCATTATTTACTAATTACTTTTCTGATAGGAAAAATTAACATTCTAAAAATGATTATTCTGAGTTTTTAAAATATCATGCTGGACAATTTACTTTTTTAAAAAGATTTTATTTATTTATTTATTTGACAGAGAGAGAGAGAGAGAGAGAGAGAGATCACAAGTAGGCAGAGAGGCAGACAGAGGGTGTGTGGGAAGGAGGCCCCCTGCTGAGCAGAGAGCCTGATGCGGGGCTCGATCCCAGGACCTTGAGATCATGACCTGAGCTGAAGGCAGAGGCTTAACCCACTGAGCCACCCAGGTACCCCTGGACAATTTATTTTTATCAAGTCAATTGATTGTCTAATTTTTTGCCGGTAAATTTGTAAATTTGTTATTAATGACATTTAAACTTTTATGCCATGGACACTATCATAATAGATTAGGAATATACAACTTTCTTGGTACCCTTTTATGAAAAAAGGAAAAAAAATAGAGGTCTCAGATTTTAGTGTTTCTTTATTACAGGTGAAAACAGGAAGTTCTCAAGCTAATTTATTTGTAAAAATTTATTCTGCTTTAATGGGGACGCCTAGGTGGCTCAGTAGGTTAAGCACCTGCCTTGGGTTGAGGCTGTGATCCCAGGGTCCTAGGATCGAGTTCTGAATCGGGCTCCTTGCTCAGCAGGGAGCCTGCTTCTCCCTCTGCCTGCTACTCCCTCTTTGTACTGTCTCTCTCTTTCTGACAAATAAATAAATAAAATCTTAAAAAAAAATAAAACCTGCAGGAGAGGGGCACCTGGGTGGCTCAGTCAGTTGCTTTCCTCTCAGGTTGTGATTTCGGAGTCATGAAGTCGAGCCCTGTGTCGGGCTTTGTGCTCAGCAGGGAGTCTGCTTGAGATTCTCTCCCTCTCCCTTTTCCCCTCCCCCTGCTTATATTCTCTCTCTCTCTCTTTCAAATAAACAAATCTTAAAACAAACAAACAAACAAAAAAACCCCTGCAGGATAAAAGTTCAGAGTTGTAACAGATGAATTCCTTAGAGCAAATTCTACTTTATTAAAATTGGCAAAACATTCCTTGAACTGGATTGTTATTGCAGGTATGTTCACATAGAAAGGTTGTACGTACCGACTTTGTATATTTCGTATTTCATTTTAAGTGAAAAATGCACAGGGCAAAACTGCATCCTCTACGTGATCCCAACTATGTGTAAAGTGTATGTTTGTCTAAGTGTGTTTGTGCATGTCTGTATTTGTGTCTGTGTGTGTATGTAATACAATAAATTGTTAACAGTGATTTTCCAAACATTGCAGGACATTACTGTTATAATAATACAAGCATTCTTTAAAAAATAGTCTTTAAAAATTCACATAATTTTTCAAAATGTGCACATAACTTTTTTGGTATGCATCTGGTATGTTAAAAAATCTATAATGTATTATGTAAAAAAATAAATGAGCTTTTGTACTTTGTAAGTGGGATGCAGAAAATAATATAAGTGTAACTCAGGGTTTTTGTAATCAGAACTAAGAATATTTGGTTTATAACGATGCCTTGTAGATAAGTATTCAAAAAAGATTCAGCAAATGAATGATGTCCACATGCCCCTGCGTGTATGATGTGCCACCTCCTTCCAATCCTATGGCTATGCTGCATTACCCTTTACCACCTCCAATCTCCACACTCCTCTGTTTCCCCTCCTAGGCTGAAAACCTCTTATGGGCTGGAGCTATTTCAGGTATATCTATTGTTTCTTGTATCTAGCCCCAAACTTAGGACATACAGGTATCCTGCAAAGAGTTGCTGAAATAAGCTATTGTATCTCTCATTGATAAAATGGTGACTATAAGAGAATGTCTATAAACATAAGCCTTCTTCCTATGGCTGCTTTTTTCCTTTGTTTTCAACACTGAGAACTCTTGTTTGTTGGAGTAATTAGTAGGAACAGTGCAGAAAGAGGAAAGAACCATAGGACTAAACCATAATACTAGGAATTCTTTGAAAAGGTGTCTTTATGACACCTCTTTATGCTAGCAGGAACATCATAATGTGTTCTCTATTTGGGAGCACATCTGAAAAGAATTCTTTTCACAGATTTTCCTTGGACCTGGAATTAAATTTATGACACTTGCTTAGACTATTAAAGCAAAATAAACTCAATTCCTGGTCGTTAAAATTTAAGAAAAAAATCAGAAAATTTTATTGTAAATAGAAACAAAAGTGGTTGTATTTCTATGTTATGGGTTAGTCCCTATCTTCATTCAGCTCAAGATGAAGAAGACTAAATATTAAAACCCATTTCTCCTACAACTTTCTGTTCAATGAGGAGCAAGCAGCCCCTTTAGGGGGAAAAGGCTACAGGACTCCAGGGAGGCAGCATGGAGATGGGCTTCCACATCTCAAGATTCAACTCACAGTTTTCTCCTCTTCACTCCATAGCAGGACCTCCAGAGCTGAGAGTCTTCACAAAGTTGGCTGAGTAAATTATGGCCTAGCCTGAAACATTCTCTCCTGCCACTCTTTCTACAACCAGTCAAACATATGCTTGAATTAAAACTTCACCATCTCACTAAGGCTAGGGAAAAAAAAAAGGGAAAAGAAAAGTGCCTGTCAGTCGAAGTAATAAAGGCTCCTAACAGATTACATTACATACATATTTTTTAGAAAAAGAATAACAGATTACTCTTAATCTTTGAACCACTCTTCATGGGTCTTTATTTCTTTGTTTTCATCCTCCTTCCTTCCTTTCTTTTCCATTCATTCATTCAACTGTCAAATGTTTACTAAGTTCCTACTATATACCAGGCATACTTCTAGACTCTGAGGATCAAGCCAGGAACAGGAACAAAATCTTTTCTATTATGGAACATACTTTATAGTGAAGGTCATCAACAAGAACAAACATATATGTAATATATGGGGCAATAAATACTAAGGATATAGGCATACAGACCAAAACCATGGAGGGTTGTGGTCAGGGAAATCCTTTCTGATGGGAGACTTGCATGAAATGAAGGACCAAGACCAGTGAACATCTAGGGGTAAGATATTCTAGGAAGAGGACATAGCAAGTATAAACACTCTAAGTTGAGATTATGCATTATCCATTATTCAGTGGGATAACAAGGAAGCTACTGAGGCTGGGGAGGGCTGGGGAGAAAGAGTGTTTCAGGAAACGAGTTCAGAGAGGTGAGGATAGGGGATGAGATCATTGTGTTTGAATGTGCATGTTCTGTACCTCATTGGGTTAAATGGTAGTTGAGAGCTCTGTTGCTAATTATGGTGACAGGCATTTCACCATGATGATCTTATTTATCTGAGAATACTTTGCAAGTGAACAACATATGTATTTTTTTAAAGCTAACACACTATGATTAAATTATAAGTGTAGGGGCAGATTTTGTGCTTGCGCAGTATTTTCAATGTAAGATACTTGAATTAAAATTGAATTGGAAGGAACTGTAGTAATCATCGGGTAACATCCTCTTTAACAGATGAGCCGATTGTGATATAGAAAAGATAATCATAATAATACAATCATAGCTATAACATTCTGTGTCAAGCACTCTGCTGAGTGCTTTATAAATTGAATCTCCACGACAACCCTATTCAGTAGGCATAATTATCCTCATTTTAAAGGTAAGGACACCCAGGCTGAGAAAAGTAAAGTAACTTAGTAAAAGTAAAGTAAAGTAGTAAGACCAGAGTCCCAATAAACAGCAGACGCATGATTCAAAGGTAGAGTCAGTCTTCCTCTCCACTGGCAGTGACATTGCTATAAACAGAAGTTTTCTGACAATTAATGTTTTTTGTTTAGTTACTAAAAAATTCCAATATTCAGGCTCCTTGAGTTTGGGGACAAGGTCTTCTATTTTTCCTTTGCTTGATTCCAAAGCCTGGGTTTTTGACCATTATACTCTACTGCTTCTGAGTGATAATACAAGATCATATCATCTGCAAACAAATACATTTTTACTTCTTCCTTTCCAATTCATATACCTTTTTTTCTTGACTAATTACTCTTACTGGGACTTCTAGTGTTATATTAAGAGAGGTAGCGAGAGTAAGCACTAAGTGATGATGTGTTCCAAGCTGATAGTTGGAACAGTTGGGTCTCAACCCACAAACCAAAGTTATTATATTCTCAATTTGGTGTTCTTTACAGGATGCCACTCCACTCTTTGTCCTCTGCCTCCCAACTTCCACTCTTCCAACCAGCAAGCTCCTGACCACTCAGAGAGGTGAAGAGATGTTGAAGCCTTTCTCTCTTAGTTGCTACCACAGTCCTGCCTTCCAATCATCAGTTCTTCTGACAGAACCAACTAGGAGTGATTACTTGAATTTTGGTCAAGGTCAGCTTCACCTTTTTCACTTGCCCTAAATTATTTTGAATGTTGGTCTAGGAATGTTTCCAAATTAAACTACACAGAGATTAGGGAAAATAATTCTATCAGTAATTTTTTTTTTTTCTGAAGAGTTATTAAGTAGGGGAGAAACTGGAGGAAAGACAGAGCACATTTAATGGAGCAGATCATACTGTTCTGCCAGAAATTTTTCCTTGTTTTTAATTCTTTTCTTTTCTCCGGAGACAACATTTTAAAGAATATTTAGAAGGAAGACATAAAAGGCTAACATCTTTGGAGAAGAGAAATATGTGTTATCTGAGCAGAATAATCTGGACCATCATTTGCAAATGACATAATAATCATCAGAAATGCTGAGACCAAAGAATAGCAGGTTTTAGCTTTCCAAAGTTTTCTTTGAGTTTTTGCCGTGTCTTTGTTTTGTTTTCCTTGTGGGAGAAGACCATCATGCACACATCCCAGAGGATTCAGGATAGTTGGCTTGTTCTTTCTCTGTCCATACCTGGCTAAATACTCTTTGGCACTATACAGCTTGGGTAATACTTGGATTTATTGACCAACAGGGTGGGAGTGACTATTTTGAAAGAATACATTCAATCATTTTCTAGAAAGTCAAATGAACGAGAAGATTCCAAAGAGTTAGGAATGTTGAAAATTAGAAAATTGACATAGCAATACCACATCTAGACATTTATACTCAGGAAGAAATGCAACAAGTAAAAAAGTTGTAAATGCAAACCTGTTCATTGGAGTTGTCTCTAATAGCAAAAAATAAGAAATAGCTTAAATATATATGGAAACATTTAGGGGAATTAAAAATGTTTCAAAAATAAATTATGTGAGTGATGTCAGCATCATGGTGAAATAAGACGGTTCATCATATGTAGATCGATAAATGTGACACACCACAGTAATAGAATGAAAGATAAAAATCATATGATCAAAAAAATCTTCAAATAAAAAAACATATGATCATCTCAATAGATACAGAAAAAAAATATCCTTTCATGATAAAAACTCTTAACAACCCCCAACATAATGAAGACCATATGTGACAAACCCGTAACTAACACCATACCTTATGGTGAAAGATTGAAAACTTTTCCTCTATGATCAGGAACAAGACAAGTGTGCTTACTCTCACTACCTCTCTTAATATAGCACTAGAAGTCCTAGCAAGAGAAATTAGTCAAGAAAAAAAGGCATATGAATTGGAAAGGAAGAAGTAAAAATGTATTTGTTTGCAGATGATATGATCTTGTATATAGAAAATCTTAAAGACCACCAAAAAAACTGTTAGAACTAATCAACTATTTCAGTAAAGTTGCAGGATACAAATCACAGAAGTCAGTGGCATTTCTAGACACTAACAATGAACTATCTGAAAAACAAAACAAAAAAACAAACAAAAAAACCCAGTCCCTTTCACAGTTGCACCAAAACCAATAAATATGTAGGAGTAAATTTAACTAAGGAAGTGAAAGATATGTACATGGAAAAACTATAAGATGTTGTTGAAAGAAATTGAAAAAGACACAATAATTTGTTGTGTTTGTATATTCTGTATTCATGAATTAGGAGAATTTATATTGTTAAAACATCCATTTGGCCCAGAGCCATTTATATAGTCAGTACAATCCCTGTTAAAATCCTAGTGGCATTTTTCACAGAAATAGATAAATCAATCCTAAAATTTGTATAGAGCCACAGAAGACCCTGTATAGCCAAAGCAAGAAAGAACAAAGCTGAAGGCATCGCATTTTGTGATTTCAAATGATGCTATGAAGTTAAAGAAATCAAATCAATATGGTATTACCATAAAACAGACACATAGACAAATGGAACATAATTGAAAGCCCAGAAATAAACCCTAACATACACGGTTAAATGTATTTGACAAGGAAACCATGATACTTAATGGATAAAGGATAATTCCTTCAATAAATAGTATTGGGAAAATTGGAAAACCCATGGAGAAGCATGAAAAAGGATCCTTATCTTTAACCATTCACAAAAATTAACCCAAATTAGATTAAAAACTAAACCTGAAACCTGAAACCATAAAACTCCTAGAAAGAAATATGGGGAAAAGCTCCTTGACATTGGTCTTGGCAATGCTTCTTTGGATATGACACCAAAAACATAAGTAACAAAAGCAAAAGTTAATAAGTGGTATTACATTAAAAAAAAAATCTTCTGCATAGCAAAATGAAAAGGCAACCTACCAAATGGGAAGAAAATATTTGTCAGTCATGTATATGATGAAGAGTTAACTTATAAAAGATAGAAAGAACTCATACAACTCAATAGCTAGGAAATGATTTGATTTAAAAAATGGGCAGAGGAGCTTTATTGACATTTTTTCCAAAGAATATATACAGATGGCCAACAGGTACATGGAAAAGTTTTCAATGTCACTAGTAATCAGGGAAATGCAAATAAAAACCATGCTGAGATATCCGTCACACCTGATAGAATGATTATCATCAAAAAGAGGAGTAATTGGATATAAGGGCATAACTTTTTATTCCAATTATCTATACTTTTACCTTTCTTCTACCAAAAACTTAGATTAAGAAAGGCATAGTCAGCACGAAGGCAAATATTTAAAACCATCTCCCATGAGATTTTCTTATCTCTTTTATACAAGTAAAACACATCTGTATGTGCATGTATTTGTGGAAATAAAATATTGGTTTTAAGAAAAATTCTCTAGTATCTTATTATTTAAATTAGGGGAGAGGCTTTGAAGTGTAAAAGTCAATTCATGTCATTTCTCTGCTCAAAACCCTTTGAAGGCTTCACATGTTACTCCAAGTAAAAGCCACATGTCTTTAAAATGGCTCACAAAGCCCAACCTGAGCCCATCCTCTGTTGTTTGTCTGACTCCATTTTCTAGTACTATCCCCCAACTCACTCTGCTCCAATCACACTGCCCTTCTTTGTCTTGTTGTTCCTAGAATTCTCCAGCCTAGTTCCTTCCTTAGGGCATTTGCACTTGCTGATTCCTTTGTCTGGAATGTTGTTGCCTTAGATTCTGCATGGTTACCATCTCTTTCACATCTTTGCTCAAATAGCTTCTCAGTGTCGCCCAGATTGACCACTATATTTAAAATTGCATTCTGCCCGATTTTTCCCTGCATTCTTAAGCTCCTTGTCTGGTCTAGTTTTTTCTATTAAATAATATGTTATTATTTAAGTGGTGGGTGCAGTGGTGGTCATCATTATTTAAAGCATTCCAAACTGTATGTATTGTTTAGTTGACAATAAATATTGATTAATTTCAGGTATTGTTAGATTAAATATGTATTTAAGTTCCTGGAACAACAGAAGAAAAATGGAAATAGAATATACACATTCCCAGCTACTAGAAAGAAATATAGGAAAGAAGAGAGGAAAAATCAATCCAGGATAGAAAACAAAACAAAACAAAACAAAAAAGAAGAAACATAGAAAAAGCAGGATAAAATGAAGGTACAAAATAAAAAAATAAATCCAAATATATATGTTTTCTATAAATATGTGTGTTTTCAATAAGAATAAATTAGCTGAATTCTCAGCTAAAAGCTAATGTCAACCTGGATAGTACACATGTGCACATACACACACACTCTCACACATATAAACTGAGGGTGTACAGATACCAAAAGACTGGAAGCAAAAGGGTATGAGAAAATAAGCAAATATGAAAATATGTATGAAATGAAAGCTGGTGTAGCCATATTAATGTTGGACAGAATAGACTTTAAGATTAAACAGTGGAAAGAAGACCAGCATATAATTAAAGATTTAATTTGACATTCCATGCTTAATTGTACTTAATAACGTAACTTTAATTATATAAAGCAAAAGTTAGCAGAATTGCAACCAGAAACTGATATATTTATTATGTATTCACAATTTATCAAATTGGTAAATGTCACCTATCACCATGGGAAATTTAAATAATTTTCTCAGCAATTTACAGACCAGGCCAACAAAAAAAATCAGTGAAGATATAAGATTTAAATGACACAATTAACAAGTTAAATCCAATGGACATATATAGAAAATGAAACCCTACATTTGGTGTATATACATTCTTCTCAAGTGCATGGGTCATTTATAAAAAGTGATTATATTCTGGGGGATAGAGTAAGAATTCAAGGATTCAGTATCATACAGATTATGTTTTTTGACTTCAAGGTAATTGTTAGAAATCAGTAAGATAACAAAACAATAAGGTAACAAAATCAATACCTTATATTAGGAAACTAAAAAAACTTTCTATAGTTCATTGGTCAAAGAAAAAGTCTTGTTAGGAATGAGAGAAATTTGTTCTGAAATAAGAAAGAACTTGCAGGAAACACATAACCTTAGATACTTGCATTATAAAAGAAGAAATTTAAAATTATTAACCTAATCAAGTTACTTTAGAAATTAGAAAAAGTACAAGAGAATAAACATAAATAAAGGAAGGAAATAATAAAGATAAGAGAAATTAATAAAATTTTAAAAAGATACAATAAAAATAATCAAGAAGTCTAAAGTTGACTCTTTGAAATACTAATAAAATTATCAAGTACACAGCAAGATTTGTATCAAAAAGAGAAAGGTCACAAACAAAATAAAGAGTGAAAAAGAGGACTAAGTACAGTCAGAGCAGAGATTAAAAAGATATGAGAAAATTACAGATAACTTTATGCCACTAAATTTAAAAACAAAGTGGACAAAGTCCTAGGAATTGAAAATGTTTAGGACAATGTTTACCCTTAATTGATTTAAGAAGGTTGAAAAAACCTGGATCATCTTATAACCATTGAAGAAGTTGAATCAGTAGTTATTTATCTTTCCATTTTTAAAGCCTAAGGCCAGAGTTTTTCTGTTGTGATCTAGCAAAATTCAAGGAAGACATAATTTCAATCTTGGATGGAACTAGAGGGTGTTATGCTAAGGGAAAGAAGCTAATCAGAGAAAGACAATTATATGATCTTGTGGATATGTGGAATTTAAGAAACAAAATGGAGAATCATAGGGAAAGAGAAGGAAAAAAGTAAGATGAAATCAGAGAGGGAAATAAATGGTAAGAGATTCTTAAGCATAGGAAACAAACTGAGAGTTGCTGTAGGGGAGGGGGTGGGGGGTGGGGGTAACTTGGTGTGGACATTAAGGAGGGCACATGATATAATGAGCATTGGGTATTATAGACGATTGATGAATCACTGACCTCTACCTCTGAAACCAATACATTATATGTTAATTGGATTTAAATAAAGATTAAAAAAATTCAAAGACCCTAATTCATTTTATAAGGATGATAAAATCTTGAGTTACAAACAAAGAATAGGAGGAAAGAAAATTGCAGACTAATCTTTTTCTTTTTATAGCCAATGCCCTTTTAAAAAATTTTTACACTTTAAAAATAAGAAATAAATTGAATTCTTTTTCCATAAAAAATTTTGCTTATTTGAAAAATCAGTATTAGAACTCTGAAGCCTAAGTGTTCATTCATAAACTAATGTTAAAGTCATCTGTATATAAGTCCCATCTTTTTTTTTTACATTTCTTTTCAGTGTTCCAGAATTCATTATTTATGCACCACACCCAGTGCTCCATGCAATACATGCCCTCCATAATACCCACCACCAGGCTCACCCAATCCCCCACCCCCTCCCCTCATTTTGTTTCTCAGAGTCCACAGTCTCTCATGCTTCATCTCCCCCTCCAATTTCCCCCAACTCCCTTCTCCTCTCCATCTTCCCATGTCCTCCATGTTATTCCTTATGCTCCACAAGTAAGTGAAACCATATGATAATTGACTCTCTCTGCTTGACTTATTTCACTTAGCATAATCTCTTTCAGTCCTGTCCATGTTGATACAAAAGTTGGGTATTCATCCTTTCTGATGGAGGTATAATACTCCATTGTATGTATGGACCATATCTTCTTTATCCATTCTTACATTGAAGGGCATCTTGGTTCATTCCACAGTTTGGCAACTGTGGCCATTGCTGCTATGAACATTGGGGTACAGATGGCCCTTCTTTTCACTACATCTGTATCTTTGGAGTAAATACCCAATAGTGCAATTGCAGGGTCATAGGGAATCTGTATTTCATAAAAATAGATTTAAAAATTCTAAATAGATTCTTATGAACTCAGTAGTGTATGAAAAAGTCTAATACATAGAATAAGTGTTGTATTTAAATATCTTTCACCATATTAGAGATTAGACTATTAGTCCATAAAGGAAAAGATTGATCAACATACTTGTATTAAAATTAAGATTTGTTTATTAAGCGTCCTTAAATAAAGTGAAACACAAGATTAACTTGAGAGAAGAATTTACAATATATATAAGTGACAAAGAAACGTTACCTAAAATATACAAATTCCTCTTAAAAGATCAATAAGAAAAAAATTAAGCAGCTTGGGGCTCCTGGGTGGCTCAGTGGGTTAAAGCCTCTGCCTTTGGCTCAGGTCATGATCCCAGGGTCCTGGGATCGAGCCCCGCCTCGGGCTCTCTGCTTGGCAGGGAGTCTGCTTCCTTTCCTCCCTCCCTCCCTCTCTCTCTCTCTCTCTCTGCCTACTTGTGATCTCTCTGTGTCAAGTGGATAAATAAAATATTAAAAAAAAAAAAAGCTTAAAAAAAAATTAAGCAGCTTGACAGGAAAATGGGCCAGGATATGACCAGCCATTGCTCAGAGGGAGAAACAAAAATAACCAAAAAACTATGAAAAAATCCTCAAATCCATTAGTAATCAGGGAGATGCAAATTAGAACCACAATGAGATACAATATAGTACTGTTTTATATTCCTTATAATGGCAAAAAAATAGAGTGTATAATTCCAATGGTTGCTGAGGATGTGAATAAAGCAGAAATTCTTATAAACTGATGATAAAAAAATGCACATTTGTACAAAACCTTGGAAAATAATTTGAAATTATCTAGTAATGTTGAAGATATGTAAATCTTACAAGACAGTAATTACACTCCTACTTTGATACCTGGGAGAAACTCTTATACCTGTGGATGTGGAGACACGTACAAGAATATTTCTAGCTGTACTGTTTATGATAGCTCCAATCTGGAAGCAACCCAAAGGTTCGATGTCAGAAGACTAGACAAAAGAACTGTGGCAAACTCATATTGTAGAATATTATACTGCAATGGAAAATGAATGAAGTACAGCTACTCACCTCAACACGGAGATAGAACATGGAGTGAAGGAACAAGTTGTAGAAGACTATGATCAGTATGACTGCTTACAAAGTATAAAAAACAGGAAAAATTAAACAACATTTTTTAGAGTAATAAAGTTATGTGGTGAAATATCAAGAAAAGTAAGATAATGATAAACACAGTTCAGAATTGAGGGGAGAGATGAATTGGGGACAGGCTATCGGAGCACAACTCCGGGGGGCACCCTTCCCACTATATTCTATGTGAATGATGATCGCAGGAGTTGTGAATATCAGCCCTAGGGGAGGAGACTACAGGGACTTCAACATCTCAGCTGAGATCAGGTTCTTAAGCTGGGTGGTTGATCCTAACATATATCCTCTTGTATGTAAAAGAGAATTAATAAAATAGAAAAAGAAATATAAAAAAACTTGTGGATAAAGAATATGTTCTCGTTCCAGTTCCACCTCTAATATCAGACTATGTCATCTTTGGCAAGTCCCTTAGTCTCACTGAGTCTCATTTTTCTCATTTTAATAAATGGTTATAAGAAATCCAGTCCTACCTATTTTATAGGATTGTGTGAGGATCAAGTGTACTTGAAAGCGCTTAATATGTTATTAATGAAATGAAATATTCATATGCAATATAGTTTTTCTCCATATGAACTCAAAGGTTTATCTCTCCAAGTAATATTCAAAATCCACATGATGAAAGGTGAGAATGTTCAATTTAATCACGCAGCTCTTCTGCCAATTGAAATGTTCTGCACAGTTATTAAGCCAAAGTCTGTCTAAACTGTAGCAGCCGTGGAGCTGCCTTTGGAGGGAATACAGGCCTTGGAATTAGAAAACTTGGTTTTGAACTCTGGCTTTGTCATTTCCTAACTCTGAGATGTTGGCAATTCACTTCCACGTCTACCTTAGGTTTCTTTATGCAAAAATAGTTTTATTGGCATTGTTCTAGGGAGGGAATTGCAGTATTTTCTTTAGAGACAGTGGGGCTCTCCTTCATTCTCTGAGTGCACGTGGACTGCTCGGGCAGCAGCGGCGGGGCCTCGGTTTCCTGGCCCAGGCCATTCACGCTGGTGCTGGCTTTTCATCACGGTGAGCAATACACCCAGCCTGATTCTTTTCTTCTGTGTTGGTTTCTTCTGTGAATCGGCTACTGTCCATCTGCCTGCTAGCAATGACCCATTCTGACTTAATTTTCGACTTTGCTTGGGGACTAACACACGCTTCTCTTAGGAGAAGCTGCCACTTTCTTTGGGTGTCTGGATCCAGGTGTGTCCGATGTTTATGTTGGACTTCCAGTTAATGAGGAGTCATGAAATTAAAATTTTCATGCGTTCTTTATCACTGAGTAAAACACACGCCAAATTCTAATCATTTTAAAATCTGAATCTTTAGTTCTGTCAGCTAGCATTTTCTTTTGTTTCTAAATGTCTGCTGGATACTGCCGATGGAAGAGTCCCATGATCTCTGTAGTAAAACATATCTGAAAGTAAACTGTTTATCATAATTTATCAGGATATGAGCACCCTGAGGGCAGGTACCTTGTCTTGCTCGCTGTTATATCCCATTGCCTAGAAGAGTGCCTGGCACATGATAGGTCAAAAAATGTTGTTAAACTAATCAAGTCCAGACTCCTCAAAACCTTCAGATTATGATGTATTTCCAGTTATCCTTAATGAGTGCTTTTCTTCACTGTGGCAGTTCTCAAGGATGTTGAAATGTGGTGGTTTGGGAAGTGAGTTTATCAGAACCAGGGAACTTTGTCAACTGAGAACTACTGATATTAGAATTACAAATAATGTTTTAAAAAGTGAATCAAGCTTTACATGAACAAACTCAAATTCACATTACACCATTTTAGAAAGTGAAGACTCACAAACGTTCTAGTTGTTAACCTTTGGAAATGTTCCAATTGTCTTTTGGTATTATCTCAAACCATCTCAAAGCTTAGCGGCTTGAAACAATGACTTTTTTTTTTTTTTAAAGATTTTATTTTTTTATTTGACAGACAGAGATCACAAGTAGACAGAGAGGCAGGCAGAGAGAGAGAAAGAGAGAGAGGGGAGGAAGAAGGCTCCCTGCTAAGTAGAGCGCCCGATGTGGGACTCGATCCCAGGACCCTGGGATCATGACCTGAGCGGAAGGCAGAGGCTTTAACCCACTGAGCCACCCAGGCGCCCCCAAACAATGACTTTTTGATTATATTTCATGACTCTAAGGTTCGGACAGGGATTGCTTGTCTAGGTGACTCTTCTGTTCTGCGTGGTGTTCATGTTGGTCACTTGGTGGTATTCAGCTGCCTGATGAAATGGCCTGGTGTATCTGTGCATATAGTGCACAGAACAAATAATTTTTAGCACATTATTATCTTCAATAACAACATGAAATGAAACTAATAACAACAATGCCCACAAAAGAGAAAAACACGTGAAAAAATTATTTATTTGTTTATTTAGAGAGTGTGGGTGGGAGGAGGGGCACAAGGAGCAGGAGAGAGAATCTTGACTCCATACCAATTGCTGAGCTTGATGCAGGGCTCAGTGTCACACCCTGAGATCATGACCTGAGTCAAATCAAGAGTCAGATGCTTATACCAAAAGACTGAGATTATTCCCTGCATATTCTCAGATCACAATGCTTTGAAACTGGAGCTCAATCACAAGGAAAAGTTCAGAAGGAACTCAAATACCTGGAAGCTAAAGACCTTGCTTAAGAATGCTTGGATCAACCAGGAGATCAAAGAAGAACTTAAACAATTTATGGAAACCAATGAGAACGAAGACACTTCACTCCAAAACCTATGGGATACAGCAAAGGCGGTCCTAAGGGGGAAATTCATAGCCATCCAAGCCTCCCTCAAAAAAATTGAAAAATCCAGAATACACCAGCTGTCTCTACACCTTAAAGAACTGGAGAATCAACAACAAATCAAACCAACTCCACACGTAAGAAGGGAAATAATCAAGATTAGAGCAGAGATCAACGAGGTAGAAACCAGAGATACAGTAGAACGTATCAACGAAACTAGAAGCTGGTTTTTTGAAAGAATCAATAAGATCGATAAACCATTGGCCACATTAATCCAAAAGAAAAGAGAGAAAGCCCAAATTAATAAAATTAAGAATGAAAAGGGAGAGATCACAACTAACACCAAGGAAGTAGAAACAATCATCAGAAGCTATTATCAACAGTTATATGCCAATAAGCTAAGCAACCTAGATGAAATGGATGCATTCCTGGAAAACTATAAACTCCCAAAATTGAACCAGGAAGAAATTGACAACCTAAATAGACCGATATCTAGTAACGAGATTGAAGCAGTGATCAAAAACCTCCCAAAAAACAAGAGCCCAGGACCTGACGGATTCCCTGGGGAATTCTATCAAACTTTCAAAGAAGAAATAATACCTATTCTCCTGAAGCTGTTTCAAAAAATTGAAGCAGAAGGAAAACTTCCAGACTCTTTTTATGAAGCCAGCATTACCCTGATCCCCAAACCAGGCAAAGACCCTACCAAAAAGGAGAATTTCAGACCAATATCACTGATGAATATGGATGCTAAGATTCTCAACAAGATCCTAGCAAACAGGATCCAACAGCACATTAAAAAGATTATCCACCATGACCAGGTAGGATTCATCCCTGGGTTACAAGGATGGTTCAACATTCGCAAATCAATCAATGTGATAGAACAAATCAATAAGAGAAGAGAGAAGAACCACATGATCCTCTCCATTGATGCAGAAAAAGCTTTTGACAAAATCCAGCATCCGTTCCTGATTAAAACGCTTCAAAGTATAGGGATAGAGGGAACATTCCTGAACTTCATCAAATCTATCTATGAAAAACCCACAGCAAATATCATCCTCAATGGGAAAAAGCTTGCAGCCTTCCCATTGAGATCAGGAACACGACAAGGATGCCCACTCTCACCACTCTTGTTCAACATAGTATTAGAAGTCCTAGCAACAGCAATCAGACAACAAAGAGAAATAAAAGGTATCCAGATTGGCAAGGAAGAAGTCAAACTCTCTCTCTTCGCAGATGACATGATTCTTTATATGGAAAACCCGAAAGACTCCACCTCCAAACTACTAGAACTCATACAGCAATTCAGTAATGTAGCAGGATACAAAGTCAATGTCCAGAAATCAGTGGCTTTCTTATACACTAACAATGAAAATACAGAAAGGCAAATTAGAGAATCGATTCCATTTACTATAGCACCAAAAACCATAAGATACCTCGGAATAAACCTAACCAAAGAGGTTAAAGATCTGTACTCGAGGAACTACAGAACACTCCTAAAAGAAATTGAAGAAGACACAAAAAGATGGAAGACCATTCCATGCTCTTGGATGGGAAGAATAAACATCGTTAAAATGTCTATACTGCCCAGAGCAATCTATACTTTTAATGCCATTCCAATCAAAATTCCACCAGTATTTTTCAAAGAGCTGGAGCAAATAATACTAAAATTTGTATGGAATCAGAAGAGACCCCGAATTGCTAAGGAAATGTTGAAAAACAAAAATAAAACTGGTGGCATCACGTTACCTGATTTCAAGCTTTACTACAAAGCTGTGATCACCAAGACAGCATGGTACTGGCATAAAAACAGACACATGGACCAGTGGAACAGAGTAGAGAGCCCAGATATGGACCCTCAACTCTATGGTCAAATAATCTTTGACAAAACAGGAAAAAATATCCAGTGGAAAAAAGACAGTCTCTTCAATAAATGGTGCTGGGAAAACTGGACAGCTATATGTAGAAGAATGAAACTTGACCATTCTCTTACACCGTACACAAAGATAAACTCGAAATGGATAAAAGACCTCAACGTGAGACAGGAATCCATCAGAATCCTCGAGGAGAACATAGGGAGTAACCTTTTTGATATCAGCCACAGCAACTTCTTTCAAGATATGTCTCCAAAGGCGAAGGAAACAAAGGCAAAGATGAACTTCTGGGACTTCATCAAGATAAAAAGCTTCTGCACAGCAAAAGAAACAGTCATCAAAACAAAGAGGCAACCCACGGAATGGGAGAAGATATTTGCAAATGACAGTACAGATAAAAGGTTGATATCCAGGATCTATAAAGAACTCCTCAAACTCAACACACACAAAACAGATAATCATATTAAAAAATGGGCAGAATATATGAACAGACACTTCTCCAAGGAAGACATACTAATGGCTACCAGACACATGAAAAAATGTTCATCATCACTAGCCATCAGGGAGATTCAAATCAAAACCACATTGAGATACCACCTTACACCAGTTAGAATGGCCAAAATTAGCAAGACAGGAAACAACGTGTGTTGGAGAGGATGTGGAGAAAGGGGAACCCTCTTACACTGTTGGTGGGAATGCAAACTGGTGCAGCCACTTTGGAGAACAGTGTGGAGATTCCTCAGGAAATTAAAACTAGATCTTCCCTATGACCCTGCAATTGCACTGCTGGGTATTTACCCCAAAGATACAGATGTAGTGAAAAGAAGGGCCATCTGTACCCCAATGTTTATAGCAGCAATGGCCACGGTCGCCAAACTGTGGAAAGAACCAAGATGCCCTTCAACGGATGAATGGATAAGGAAGATGTGGTCCATATACACTATGGAGTATTATGCCTCCATCAGAAAGGACGAATACCCAACTTTTGTAGCAACATGGACAGGACTGGAAGAGATTATGCTGAGTGAAATAAGTCAAACAGAGAAAGTCAAGTATCATATGGTTTCACTTATTGGTGGAGCATAACAAATAATACAGAGGACAAGGGTAGATGGAGAGGAGAAGGGAGTTGAGGGAAATTGGAAGGGGAGGTGAACCATGAGAGACTATGGACTCTGAAAAACAACCTGAGGGTTTTGAAGGGGCGGGGTGGGAGGGTGGGGGAACCAAGTGGTGGGTATTAGGGAGGGCACAGATTGCATGGAGCACTGGGTGTGGTGAAAAAACAATGAATACTGTTACACTGAAAATAAATAAAAAATTAAAAAAAAAAACCCTATGAGTACATGAAATGTTAAAAATGCCATATAATCTGGTGATCATTACAGGTATCTTTTTTGGAGTAACTCTTTAGGGGGAAAAAAGTAACCCTGTTATATACAAAAAGATGCTGTTTTACAAGCACTAATATAAACTAAGTTTTTCTCAAAAAAAAAAAAAAGAGTCAGATGCTTAACTGACTAAGCAACCCTGGCAAACCCCTCCCCCAATTTTTTTGGTTGAACTTTATATAAATAATCATACCAGTTTTTAAAAAAAAGAAAAAAGATACTACAGTTCAATAAAAAAAGGAAAAGTACACAACTATTTATTTTGAAGTTTTTCTGTCTAATCTACATAGTTTGAACTTTTGGTTACAGTGTGATATAGTAATATTTTAAACAAGTAATTGTTCAATAACTAATAAATGAATTTTATAATAGCTGAAAAGTCTGGAAATGATTCAACTTGGACAATTTCTAAATTGTACCATTGATGTAACATTTTATTTTATTTATCTGTTCTTTAAGTTTAAAATAATTAACAATTAAAATAGAAGAACAAATTTTAATTTATAGAGATATTATTTAAATTCAGCCAAAATTTTCATGTGTGAATCTTCTCTTTCTGAACATTAATATTACCTTTGTAACTTGCACACTGTTTTAGGTTTTTAAAATACAAAGAAAATTCCAAGTGGTTAGGTAGAAAAATGGAAGTTCTGTTTCTTTGTCTTTGCAACTACTACGCTATCATAGTTTATATGAATCTACCATCTAAAAGCAGGAATACGTAGCCCTCCAGGAATTGGAGAATACACAACTCCACAATGTCCACAAAGAGAGTGTGAAATTATAAGATATGTATATAAAACTGCCCACCTGTCACAGGGCTCCTAAAACTCTTGTTCCTAACTAAGTGATAAGAGCACCAGGAGCATCATTTCTTCTATTAAGTTGACTCTGGGTGGGCTCCTGGATGGCTCCTGGATGGGGGTCATGAACAGAAGCTTGGAATTTTCACCCTGGTTCCCCTGCCCCATCTTCCAGACAGAAATGAACTTAATCATTGATTGTGTCTCCACAAAGAAGCCTTCATAAAATTCCTCTAGTAGGGGGTTTAGAGAGCTTCCAGGCTGCTGAACACATCTCCACCAGGAGGGTGGTGTACGCCAACTCCATGGGGACAGAACCTCCTGCACTTGAGACCCTCCCAGATTCTGCCCTATGTATCTCTTCATGTGGCTGTTTAGCTATATCCTTATCATGTCCTTTAATAAATTGGTAAACATAAATGTTTCCCTAAGTTCTGTAAGCTGCTCTAGCAAACTAATTGAACTCAAAGAGGGAGTCATTGGAACCTCCAATTTTAACTGAGTGATTAGAAGCACAAGTGATAATCTGGCCTTGTGATTTGTGTCTGAATTATGTGTATGTGTATGTGGGGTGGGGGGCACTCTTGTGGGACTGAGCCCTTAACCATGGGATCTGATGCTTTCTCGGTAGATAGAGTCAGACACGAGTTAAATTGTAGGACACTCAGCTGGTGTCACAGAGAATTGCTTGTTGTGGGGAAAAGCCTCCACACAGTTGGTGGCCAGAAGTGTCAGAAATGAAGTGGTCTGTGTGAGTAGTAAAGGAGACACACAAGGAAGAAATACATGGTAGGGAAGAACTGGGTTCTTTTAGAGAGCTTGAAATGATCATGCTTTGCTGAGACTGGGTGCGTTGGGGGTTGACTGGATAACTGGGAGTTCTCCACATTAACTTGCACTTAGAATACACTGTTCATTAAAGCATAAGTAACACAAATATGCCAATTTAAAGTTTGTTTGCATATCACTAACAATAACCATAGCAAGTGTTTAGAAATTAGAGCAACAAAAGATGTCTCCGGGTAGTAATATTTTATCACTGACATTGTTTAGAATTGCTAGTTCACAGTGATAACCAAAAGCAGACCAGCTTTTTGTTTGTTTTATTATTTTTCTAAAATTCTGTACATATAATGAACACCTTTAGACAGGTTGCTACACTATAGGTTTGGAGAGTCCCAGATATTTGGAGCCTTCTCAGGGATGGCTGAAAAGTTGTAATCATCTGACAGGATCCACTGGGCACCTACTTGTGGCCTCTCCAGTGTGGCAGCTTCAGGCTGGTGAGACTTCTCACACGGTAGTGTAGGGTTCCCAGAAAAGTGTCTCCCAAAAGACCCAGGCAGAGCTGCGAGGCTTCTTACACCTAAACTTGGAGGTCAGAATATTACTTCTCGTGCATTCCATGGGTCAAGGAAATCATTAATGCCAGTCCAGATTCAGGAGAGAGGGAAATTAACCTCCACCTCTCAAGAGGAGGACAAGCAAAACATATGCTGCCATCTCATCATTGCATTCATTTTTGCTCCTTTCTCTTTACTTCTTCTTTAATAAGTACCCAGGTCTGCTAGTTCTTCCTCTGCCAGGCACTTGGAATTTATGAATTAATTCCTTTGATTTTATTCCTTTCTCATTTGTATTTATTTCTTTAAGGCCTATTTGAGGCAGCGAGCAGCATAGTATAGGGACACAGGCTCTGGAGCAATGCTGACTAGGGTCAAATGGTAAGTATTTAAACTCTCTGTGCTCCAGTTTCCCCATCAGGATACTGGGCATAATGATGATATATCTACCTTATCCAGTGAATACATATGAAGCTCTTAGAGCAGCCTCTCACATGGCATCTGCTGAACAAATAACTGTTATTATTATCTTACATCTTTAAGCTCTTGAGACAAAGATCTGAGTGCAAGTAGTTTATTTGGGAGACGATCCCAGTAAACATCAGTAAGGATATGAGGTTGTGAAACAGAAGGGAAGGCAGCCAATAAAGGCAAACTACCACCCTGGAAAATGAGGGCGTCATCCCATCGGAAAATGCTGGGAGCCAATGTGGAACATATATTTCACAGTGATCTCACCCAAGGGACAAGAGAACTGGGTATTTGTATACCAACTGTCATCGTCATTGGAGGAAGACTTCTTCCAGGGGGTGTTAATTCCCTGAGACTTCCTTTCTGCTTTGTGAGAAAGCCCTCAGGAAAAGAGACGCAGATGCTCTCAGCTGGAGGTCAGGCAGTAGGCACAGAAAGGATAAGGCCCTGCGCTAGGGGACATGAGAAAGGCACTGATGACTTCCACTATTTTATATTATTTGTCTGTTCAGGATTTTAAAGTGGGCTCCTGTATGTGTCAACCACTCTGAAAATTGGCCAGATAGAACTTGGAGAGAGAGGGACGTAGTTTCTGTAAGCTTGGAGAGAGAAAGCAGCAGAGGAAGTAGAAGGAAGAGATGGGAGTGTGACAGAGCCAATGATAATTGGCTCACATACCCACATGGATATCTTTATTGGATATTCAAGGCCCTATATCAGTTGGGCTCTCTGTATTTATTCACTTTCTTTTCTTTTAAAGGAACTTATTTATTTATTTATGGAGCATGTGTGCAAACAGGGGGGGGGGGCAGAAGGAGAGGGAGAGAGAGAATCTGAAGCAGACTGTGCACTGAACACAGACCTGACGTGGGGCTCGATCTCATGATCCTGAGATTGTGACCTGAAAGAAATCAAGAGTTGGGTGCCAAACTGACTGAGCCACCCAGGTGCCTCTCCACTTTCTTTCTTAATATTTTATTTTATTATTCGTGCAGTTAACAAGGCTGAGCTCCTTGCCAAAGCTTTCATGAATCTTGATCATTTCTACTTTCAACGTGGAATGATAATATCACACGTGTAGTAAAGTAGGAAGAAAATACTCCTTACCAGCCCAATGCAGATTTATGCCGGCAAACGTAGTCTGCAAACTACACAAAGCATAATTTTTCCTCAAACTCGTATTCAGTTTTCATAAGTATTAAGGAAGCTGTTGTAATCTACAGACGAGTATTTCAAAATCTGATGAGAGTTAACAAAAAGTCATTTAAGACTACTATTGATCAGTTACTCTCTGATTGGAAACTTCCATTCAGATATTCCGGGGTCTTCCCTGAAAGCCACACAACAAAAACATGGCGAATTAATTAAATAATGAGGCCGCTGGACACAGGTGGCTCTAATGCCATGTTGGTTTATGTAAGCAAACCAAAATCTGAGACTGTAAATACCCAAGGTTATGGAATTGAAACATAAGGAAAACCAATCACAAACAGCCAGCCAGGCTTTAAGCTATATATAGCTAGTGTATAATTTCTTTACTTTGTCTCTGTCATTTCTCCATAAACGTCTTTCCCTGAACTCTTGTCCTTGGAGTGCTCCTGACCATTTTTGCTCTGGTACTGTCCTCTTCCAACTGATTTTTGTTCAATTCTTAGAACATTTAATATGCCTCAGTTTATCCTTTAAAAGTAGGAAGCACACTCAGGAAGAAGTCTTGAGGGAAGGGCATTGTGCTTGGCTCGTATCTCGGTCTTGTGTCACTTGGGTTGATCTTGGATCTTATCTGTGACCTGAGAACAAAAAGGGTTTAGTGCTGGGCTGATTTTCACGGAGGAGAGCTAACATCTCCTACTGGAGTTATTTGAGCTGAGCCACACTAGAAATGTTTTTGAAGTGGTACGCTCATGAACAAAATCGAAACCAGAAAAGATCATAGGAGTAGAGCATCGCAGATCGCTTCTGTTTATTTAGGCAGGGAGTTACCCCTGTGCTGGCAAACTTTGTCAGTTTGGAATGAATTCCCCAAAACCAGAGCGAGCCTCTTTGGATGTTCCGTGAGAATGCTCAAGGAATAGACCACTGAACGTGGGGAGGGTGTGTGAAAAAGACCACAAAACTCTGGCCTGGAGGAGTTCATAATTTTGCAGCTCAAATTAATATATTATCAAACTAAATGTAGACTCACACACGCAGGAACTGCTGACGCGTGTTTAGGGAGAGCGGTGGATGAGAGCAGAACTGCTGGGTTGAAGGAAGGGCAGAGCGAAATGCTGAGAGTGCAAAGAAACATGGCCCTGACCCAATCTCCTCTTCCTTGATTTTTTTTCCTTTTGGCTCCAAGGGATGCTATAACTACCATCTGATGAACAGCCACAAAATACTTCGGAAAGACCCTTGAAGAGGTGTGGACCAATACTGCTCAGAACTTTTCGCCATGAAGGATATGTTCTGCGCACTCCTATAGCCACGAGCCACTGCGGGTAATGAGTGCTTGAAAAATGTCAGTGGAACTGAATTATTTAATTAAATTTAAGTTTCAATAGCCATGTGTGACTGGGGCCTACAGTACTGGACAGCACCGGTTGAGACAATGCTTTCCTCTGACAACCGACCATCTCCTGGATAGCAGGAACTAGAGAGCTGGACAAAAACCAGAGCTGATGAAATACTATGTGGCTAAGGCAGTAAAAGCAAACTCAAAGGCTGCTGTTTGTGGCATGAAGGCCCAGTGTGGAGACAGAAACCACACCAACTCTTTTTTTTGTTAAAGTGAAAGTTTTTATTAAAGTTAAATGTCCTAACATAAAAGTAGTCATTAAAATTTTTTTTAAAATATTTATTTGTTTACTTATTTCAGGTAGGCTCAATGGAGCCCAATGCAGGGCTTGAACTCACAACCCTGAGATCAAGACCTGAGCTGAGACCAAGGGTCAGATGCTTAACAGACTGAACCACCCAGGTGCCTCCAAAGTAGTCATTTTAAAGTGAACAATTCAGTAGCATTTAGTACAATATAGAACAAAGGGCTTAGAATCATTGAAGATTAGAATGATTAAAACTTAGAAACTTGCAGGAACTCTGTAGAACCGAAACTCAGACCTCTATGGAGGGGTTACCACTTGGTTGGTCCTGGAGGAGCATCCTTGAGAGATGCTTGAGCCTGGTTCTGAAAATACAGGAAAAGTGACAGCTGGATTCAATTCCTGCTATGGGAAGGGGCTGCTGCTGCTGGGATCAAGAGGTGGTGCTGGGAACAGTAAGAAGATGGAGGGCCAATAGGAAGCAAGCAGGTAGGACCATGTCTCTTCTCCCTCCTTCACCTTTGCATATGGTATTTTTTTTAGAGAGAGAGAGAGAAAGAGAGTGTGTAAGCCAGGGCAGGGGGGTAGGCAGAGGCAGGGGGAGAGAGAGAATCTCAAGCAGACTCCACGCTCAGCGCAGAGCCCGATGAAGGGTTCGAGCTCACAACCCTGAGATTGTGACCTGAGCTGAAATTAAGAGTCAGATGCTTAACCAACTGAGCCACCCAAGCACCCCACACAAAGTAGGTTTTATATACTAATAAAAGCAAACTTGATCAATACTAGCAAATATAGTGATTTAGGATCATCAAGGGAAGCAAATAACAAAAAAGTTAACATTTTATTTTGAGCCAATAAAGGTGTTTATATTGCTTTTACATTTATATTATTATTATTATTATTATTGATTCACAGTTTGAGTAGTCATTGTTATTACATTTATGGCATGAAACTTGTTATCTTTTGTGGGATGGCACAGCTTGTAGGTATTAACATTTTCAATCTTGTTAGGATTATTTTGACTTAACTAGGATAAAAATATACACAGGACTACATCCCAAACTGTCAAAATTCATAAAAGAGTGTGACAATAGGTATTAAATTAAATTAAAATATGTATTTTCTTTGATTTTGATGCCTCTGCTTTTGGGACTCTCTTTTAACAATAGAAATATCAGTATCGAAAAACATGTATACAAAGATGTTAAAGTAGTATTATTTGTAGTGGCGAAAGGTTGGGTAAAAACCTGTATGTCCATCATTAGGGAGATTATTAGATTATTTGCAGAGCATTTATACTATGGATTGACCATACAGTTATTAAAAAATGAATGGGAGGCATATATCTATTAATCCAAAGGTATATCCATGATCTGTTATGTTTAGGAAAAATTTCTAGAACTTGGAAATAGGGTAAAAAAAGATGATTGCATGATATTAATATCCTGCTCTAGCATTTTCTGACAAGCCTGTCTGAGGGTCATCTAGCTCTCTTGAGGAAGAGAGACTGGGCTTGATTTAATGTTTACAATTGATTAGGGCCCCAGGCATTTTACAACTTGGTAAAATTAAAGGTTAACTTGTAGAAATCTAATAAGGTGTGATGATTTTTTTTTTTCTGTATAGTAAAGGAGATAACCCCAAAGGTTATGATTTTATTTCCCTGTAGGACAATGACAAATTTTATATTTAATCTAGCAGTCTTATTTATAGCATTCCTTTTTTCACTGTTCATTTAAGTCCAAGTTTCTTGTATGCAAACTGAATCAATGTTGTCATTCTGCTGATTCCCTCAGTAATGAGTCAAATGAAATTTTAATGTGTTCCCATTACTATTTGTGTGGGACCTTGTTTTAACCAATTTGAGAATTAGGTTTTAATGACTGTTAAATGAGAAAAGCAGGTTGCAGAGTAATGTGTATAGATTATTTATATAGTGATACAAAAATCCCTATTCATATGCCTACATGTCTATGTGCTTGTATGAATGTGGGTGTAGGTGTGGAAAAATATAGATTAAGATATGAACATTACTCCTGTTACCTTGGGAGGTGAAGTGCAAGGAAAATTATTATGAATATATATGTATATCTATCTATATCTATCTGTTTCCTTTATTGTGTGAATTGATGCTTAAACTTTTTAATAAAGAACATTAAGGGAGAAAACTCTCTTAAAACATTCTGTGGGGTGCCTGGGTGGCTCAGTCAGTTAAGCAACTGACCCTTGATTTCAGCTCAGGTCATGATCTCGGTGTCCTGGATTTGAGCCCCATCTCCCAGTCCATGCTCAGCACAGTATGTTTGAGATTCTCTTTCCCTCTCCCTCTGCGCCTCCCCCTGCCTTATTTTTTTTTCTTTCTCTCAAATAAATAAATACATAAATACATAAAATCTTTTTAAAAAAAGATTCTGCAACAATTTGTCATCTGTTTCTATTTCCATAGCATATACAATGTATTCATAATTAAAAGTTCATATTTTCAAATAACAAATAATTTCACAAAACTGGGGTTCTATTGGATTAGCTGCATGTACCCATGCTTGTGTCATTGGTAAAACTGATCTAGCTTGAAATTTATTTTATTTTATTTTAAGATTTTATTTATTTATCTAATAGAGAGATAGAGAGCACAAGTAGGCAGAGTGGAAGGCAGAGGGAGAGGGAGAAGCAGGTTCCCTGCTTAGCAGGGAGCCTGATGCAGGGCTTGATCCCAGGACCCTGGGATCATGACCTGAGCCGAAGGCAGATGCTTAACGGACTGAGCCACCCAGGCACCCCTAGTTTGAAATTTATTAATATGTTTTTCTATTTTGCTTTTTTGAATACATAAGCTTAGTGCTGGCTGGTCTAAGAATCCATTTATATGGGGGTAGGGATGGAGAGACTCTATGGAAGAAATGTTATCTCTTGAATTCAGATTTGCTCCAAGACCATAGTCTTGCAAGCCAGGTTATCAATGAGAAAGTGTTTTCCAAAGCCATGTTCTCCCCTTTTATCGTATCAAGGAATAAATTTGGAGCACTCCATTGTAGAGTGGAGGGGGAACCACTTGCTTGGCCATCTAGAACATGAGTCTTGCTGCCCTGTGGTAGAGGAAGAGTAGCTCCAGAGAGACCACTAGATGGTACCTGTGGAGATAGTTAAAATTACTAGATTGCACGAAGGTTTAAATGGGATTTGACATTAGTAATTTTTCTGCTTACTACCCAGAGGGTCGGGACTGATGAAGAGAAATGGTATTAACTTCATAGAGAAAGAGCCATGTTCTCTGTACACTTGAGCTGGGAAGTGAGTTAATTTAGAATGCCTTCACGTTTTTCTGTTTTATACCTCAGGTTAGGTTGTGTAGAGTGTGGTAAAGTGGGGAAGGGCTTGGGCTTTGATCTGCCTGACCTTTTAAAATAACGTCCTTTAGTAGATAATTTATTGTGACCTATGAGAACATCAGTTATTTGTCTGTAAAATAATAATGCATATACTGTTGTCTAACGCTGTGCTTAGTGCAAGATTGGCTGTCAGAAACTGTGACCGTCCTGTCTTTTAGGATGAGACGTCAAACCACTCAATTCTGGTGAGAGTCTATAAAAGAGCGATTTTGCCAGTACAGTGTTCATAATGGATATTGTCTATTACTGTTCCTTGGCTCAGAGAAAGCACCCACTACTTAATATTTAATAAGACATTTGTGATGGCTGCCATCTGCTTTATTAATAAAATGTTTTCTCTCATTAGAGCAGATGAGAAAAGCTGACTGTATTCTGGGGAATGGGTGTGTCCTGCTGAAATCAATGGGAATTTTGCAAGGGAAAGTCCATTGGGATTATACATACTTACGTGTAACCGTGGTTTTGGTGGTTTGAAAATATACAAGGGACTCCTTTTATGGGACCCTCTGAGGCTTATATTGGCATAGAGAAAGAGGCATTAAAGTTTGAAATGATGATTTACAAAACTGGGCGAAGTAATGTTTAATGAGCAGTTTCTCTTATATGGACTGCCTACATGATCCACAGTTAGAGCCCGCTACAACTGTACTTCCCTTTGCTTCTGTGGCTTCAAGTGTTCACATTTCTATAGCCAAAATTTCTATGTTCACATTTCTGTTGACGAAATAAAGATTCACCAATTCAGGGAGATTATAGCTTTCTAAGGAATAGTGTTATGAAAAACTTAACTAGTGTTTTATGTAGTCACTGAGTCTTTTGATAGACTTCTGAGGCATGTTTGAGCAAACTGGCAATGTTTAGTGCAACAATGGAAATGTTTAGTGAGCCAATCAGATTAACATATGAATAATAATTCAATTCATAAAGGGTTTATTGATTTTTGTTAAATGACCTCCAGATGTGTTTGCATTTTTTCCATAACTTCTTACAACCCATATTATAATATTCATAAATAATGCAGAGAATTCTTTGGAGATGATGCTATATATAATAAGCTGATCTACACCAGATGGCATTAGGTAAGCGGCAAATACTCTTAAAGGCCTGCGTGGTGTAGGATTTTAGGCAATTCTCAAGCAAGTCATAAAATGCCAGATATCTAAATTTTAAAAATGTACATCACTTCTACAAGGAAAATTTCTGCAGATTTAATCAGACTCTCATCTTCTATGTGTGAGATAGATTTTGCTGTTGAAGTTAGGTAATGTTACTACAATCTCAACCTCACTATTGATTCTATAACTCAATGGCAAGTGATAAAATTTACAAATATCAATTTCCTAAGCCGCTTGACAAGAATTCATAGAAAAAAAGGTCTTATTTTTTGTGATGTGCCTACATTATGTAATAGCTGAAGTCGCATTGTGAAACGTTTGTAATACTTAACGTACAATAAGTACCTTTACCTATGTACACCCACCCACACACAGACACACACACACAGTTGTGAGGTAGGTCAAGAACAGCAGAGGTGTAAGGGAAAAGAATCTCACCTAAGAAGAACTAAAGGAACTCGTTTAAGTAGTCTAAATATAAACCAAGTTAAGTTTATTGGGATATCTAATGTTGAGAGATTACAACCAAGAAAAGGAAATGAGTAAGAAACAAAAGAAAGGTTAATTCCTATTGGAAAATAGCATAGTTAACAGAAACCAAACATAAAAAAGCTCTATTTTCTCTGTAATGCTCAGTGCTCTTCCAGTTCTCTGTAGAAGTATTAAGTGCCATTTTTGGAGACGTGGCTAATTTAATTTTTTTTTTTAAGATTTCTTTTTTTATTTTAGAGAGTGAGAGCCTGGGGATGGGGCAGAAGGAGAGCGAGAGAGAGAATTTCATGCAGACTCCATGTTGAGTGTGGAGTCTGATGTGGGGCTCGATCCCATGACTCTGAGATCATGACTTGAGCTGAAATCAAGAGTTGGACACTTAATCGGTTTAATTAATTTCATTTCTTATGGCTCGTTCATAATGAGAAATCTGATCATTATTTTAATTTTGTCACTTTTGTGATCATGTTTTCACGTTACAATGACAAGATTGATAGTCTGTACAGTTAGGGTTAATTTTACCTCAATGAACATTATCACTAATGCTGCTTTTTTTTTTTTTGGTAGAAAAATACTAATCCAGTGCTCAGATTTTTTTTTTTAAAGATTTTATTTATTTATTTGACAGAGAGAGATCACAAGTAGGCAGAGAGGCAGGCAGAGAGAGAGAGAGAGAAAGGGAAGCAGACTCCCCGCCGAGCAGAGAGCCCAATGTGGGACTCAATCCCAGGATCCTGAGATTATGACCTGGGCTGAAGGCAGAGGCTTAACCCACTGAGCCACTCAGGCACCCCAGTGCTCAGATTTTGAATTGACAAAAATGAAGTTATAAAGCCATACTATTGTGTATGTGATATTCTTGATTATAATATTAACTTAATGTTAGGTTAAGATTCAGCCTTCAGCTTTATAATAAGAAAAATAATTTCTTTGTATGTGGGAGGAGGATTGTGACTTCAGGTACCTCTGGACCCTCTTCTCCATCCCCATCCTGATTGTCCTTGTTGGACTCTCATCATTTCCCTACTAGACCATTTCTATATTCTACTACCTGGTTTTCATATTGGGCAGTCATTGCTGTAGGCAATCTGTTATGTACATTACAGAAAGAATGATACATGTATTTGAAATGTGCACTTGACCATTTATACCCTGAGATGGGCTCTGTGTTGAGGTATTTCCCAAGAGTTTAAGAATCAGATTACAGTTTGGGAAGGAAACTTTATTATTAATCAGAATGATCTGACTGTAAAAATCCAAATGGCCCCCAGGTGAGCCAGACATCAGTGTGACCTGATTGAATGTATATACTCACTTACGCAGAATGCTAGTCAGTCATGGAAACTCCAGGAGAGTGAAAGCGACCAGCTCATGCTATAGGCCATCAGGTACTCTAGTCTTGATTGTATCTGCTGTGGAATGAAGCATCACTGTTTTTCATTGTCCACAACAACTCTATCTTGCTGATAAGGAGTACAATCTCTTATCACTTGACCTTCCCTTTCTTCTCCTTCTTCCGGTTCACTCATGCTGGCTTAGGTATCACTCCTTCCAAAAAGCCCTCCCCTCCTACTCTGTTGAGTGCTCTCTTCTTTGCTCTCATGACTCTCAGGCACTTAACACAGAACACTGAACACAGAACTTCTCAATTTTTAAGAGTTCTTAATGTATTAGGGATATTAGCTTTTTATATGTGATATATGTTGCTAATATTTTTTCTGTTTGTTAGTTGTTTTACTTTGCTTTTTTTTTTGCAATGAAGTTGCTATTTTTTATGCAGTCAAATTTATCAATCTTTTAAAAATTGCTTCTGGGGTTTTTAGTTATGCTTAGAAAATTCCTACTCCAGGTTAATGAAGAATTTAACTATGTTTTCTCTAGTACTTGGATAGCTTTATTTTTATTGTGTTCTCTATTCTGTTCGGAGCTATGTGTGTGTGTCTATGTGTGCTGTGAGGTATGGATCTAGTTTTACCTTTTTTTTTTTTCAGATGGTTAAGCAGTTATTCCAGTACCATTGATGAAAAAGTCTGTTCTTGCTGTTGAGACTTAAGAGGCCACTTTTACCATATACAAAAATTTAATATGTTCTCAAGTCTTTTATTTGTATTTCTATTCAATTTGACAGGTCTGTTTATACACCAATACCACATTATTTTACTTATAGAGGTTCTACAGTATTTTAATATCTGGTAGAGTTAGTCGTCACTCCCTCCATCATAGCTTCCCCTTTTTAGTGTTTTTCTGACTATTTTTATGTGTTTATTTTTCCACATGAAGTGTAGTATCAATTGTCTAGTCTAGCTCCTTTAAAAAGCTTGTTGGTATTTTTATCAAAAGATTGTATTAGATTTATAAATCAACTTATATACAACTGATATCTTTAAAATGTTGAGTATTCTTATTCAAGAACCAGGGATGGCTTTTTATTTATTTAGCTCTACTCTATGTATTTCAGGAGTGTTTTGAAGATTTTCTAATACAGGCTTTGCATATTTCTTGGTAAATTTGCTCAAGAATTTTAACTTCTTTGGTGCTATTGTTTTTTATTTTTTTAAAGATTTTATTTATTTATTTGACAGAGATCACGAGTAGGCAGAGAGGCAGGCAGAGAGAGAGAGAGGGGGAAGCAGGCTCCCTGCGGAGCAAAGATCCTGATGCGGGGCTCGATCCCAGGACCCTGGGATCATGACCTGAGCCGAAGGTACAGGCTTTAACCCACTGAGCCACCCAGGTGCCCTTGGTGCTATTGTTAATGGGTTTTTTCTTCATTACATTTTCTAACTGGTTATTGGTTGTATAGAGGAGGACTATTAATTTCCAAATGTTAATAAATTATTTTGAATAGGAAGGCATAAGAGTGTAAAAATAATCTGTAATTCCATTAAACATAAAAAAAAGTAAAATTAAATTTTATCTGAAAGAAGAAATATGTTAGAATATCCAGAAAATTTCTTAAAATAAATTTAAATAAGGGGATACTTGATCAACTACATATTAAAATATATTATGAAGTTTTAACATTAAAATAGTCTGGTGTAAAAGTAGCCATATGGATTAATGAAGTAGAATTCAGGTATAGACTCTTGTATATATAGAAATTTAATTCATGATAAAGTTGTCATTAAACTTATTAAGGAAAATATAAACTATTTAATGAATGGTGTTGGGAAAGCTGACAATCATTTGGAAAAAAATAGCTGGATTTCTTCTTATAGTCTCTGCCTTTAAATGAATTTAGATGCATTTAAGTTTTAATTATAAGAAATGAAGCCATAAGAATAATGGAGAAAATTGGCCTAGTCAGTTAAGGGACAGCTCTTGATTTCAGCTCAGGTCATGATCTCAAGGTTGTGAGATCAAACCCTGCCTCGGGCTCTGCATCTGGCCTGCTCGGGATTCTCTCAGAGAGAAAAAGAGAGACAGAGAGAGAGAAAGAGAGAGCGAGAGAGAGAAAGGAAGAAAGAAAAATGGAGAAAATAAATACAGTTGGATATTTTTATGATGTGGGCCTGAGGAAACATTTCAAATCTAATCAAGAAAACAAAGGAATAAATGCAAAGATCTATAAGGCAACAAAGAAACAAACACTAAGCCAAAACAAAACCCCAAAGGATTGAAAGGTAAATTATAACCTAGGAAAAGTATTGGTAACATATATGACAGATATTGACTAGGACATAATTTTTTTTTCAGTCAAAGGTTTTGACTTTTGAGATTATCACCTATATTACAGATATCACGTCCTTATTTTGGAACTCAAAGTCAAGAATTTGAGTTTTTTGTCTTCTCCCTGTTAATCACTTTACTGAAGCAGTGTCTCATTTTTATGGTCTAGTTGTAATTGCAGAAGGGCCTTGAGGTAAAAGGGAATTTCTGAAATGGAAAATAAAAACCAACATTAGATAAGTATGTTGCTAATTTTTGAATGGCTCTTATAAATTAATAGGAAAAAATAAATCCATGTATATAAAAATGGACCAAAGGATAAAGATGCTATTCACAAACGGAGAAATGCAAATGGTGGATAAATATATATAACAGATGTTCAACTTTGCTTATAATCAGAGAAAAGAAAACAAAAACTCATTAAGATGTCTTTTTTCACCTGTCATAATAAAAAAGAGAATAAATATAATAATGCCCATGATTGAAAATTGTGTGTAAGGGGCGCCTGGGTGGCTCAGTGGGTTAAGCCTCTGCCTTCAGCTCAGGTCATGATCCCAGGGTCCTAGGATCAAGCCCCGCATCAGGCTCTCTGCTCAGTGGGGAGCCTGCTTCCTCCTCTCTCTCTCTCTGCCTGCTTCTCTGCCTACTTGTGATCTCTGTCTGTCAAATAAATAAATAAATAAATAATCTTAAAAAAAAAAAAAGAAAATTGTGTGTAAGAAAAAGGACTCCTATGTAGTAAAAATTAGTACTTCTTTTTTTTAATTTTAATTTTATTATTATTATTATTTTAAATTATCATGTAATGTATTATTTGTTTCAAGGAAAACTAGTATTTCTTAAGAGGGCAGTTTGGAACATGTGACAAAATGTATACACCTTTTATTCTGTATCTAGGAATTTATTCTAGATTAAATATAATATATAATAATATACAATAATATAATAATATATGACTATAATTTGATATCTTCAGAAAGGTACCTGATTGAGGTACCTTTTTTTTTTTTTTAAGAGGGGGCAGGGCAGAGGAAGAGGAAGAATCTTAAGCAGGCTCCATGCCATGTGTGGAGTCTAAGGTGAGGCTTGATCTCACAGCTCTGAGGATCATGACCTGAGCTGAAGTCAAGAGTCAGACCCTTAACTGACTGAGCCACTCAGGCATTTTTAATAATGAGAAAAAGGGGGTCAGTTATGTGTATCCATCATAGACAATGGAACATTATATAGTATGGGACACTACACAGTTATTAAATATAGTACTGAGGGACTCTTCGTATAGAGACACAGAGACACCAACCTCAGGGGCACCCATCCACATAGACTATGGTCCCCCCAGAATTGAGCAATGTAGGAGCCCTCATAGTGTGATGCTATTTTTTGTGTGTGTGGTTTAAAAATTTATATATATGTAGAGAGAAAAAACCTAGTATTTAATTGGTGGACTCAGAATTCTCTGGGAGAAAACAGTAATTGTTTTAGATGGGTGTGCTCCCTTGCAAAGATGAGGCTCTTTTGGCAGAGCTGTGACAGGCAGAAAAGAGATATAGAGAAAGCTGAACTCTTCTACAAAAAAAATTGAAAGGAATTTTGGGATTCGCTACAAGCCAGAGAGGGTGGAGAGGAAAGACAGAAGGAGGTTATGTAAGCAGCAAGGAAGATGGAAGATGTGGCATGCAAAAATTTTCTTAGAGAAGGGATGGCTTAGGGACTTCTTCAAAAGTGCAGGATGTTCGAAATGAAATTTTACATTGTTTACTTTTCTTGGCTTCCCCCACTGCTGTCTTAAAAATCAGTCATGTCTTCTACACACACAGCCATTTTTAGGAAGAAAGTATTTTGCATAGTGAAGGAGTAGGGCAGTGGCTAGCTGGGCCACTATGCATAAAAACAGAGAATGGAGGTGGGGAAGCAGTGCACTTAGGGTCAGTGCCAAAACAAAGGAGAGTTCTCACCAGGCACAGGGACTGTTGCTAATGTTAGGGTTAGGTATTCATGGAAGTTGTTCATCAACAAAAAGAATGACTTTTTTTTCCTGGTGGTAGAATTTGGGATAATGTTTTACTTCTGTTTCCAGCATTCCTCTGAACTATTTACAATGATTATAATAATAATTATTATTACTTTAAAAATATTTTATTTATTTATTTGAGAGAGAGAGAGCATGAATGAGGGGAGGGGCAAAAGAAGTGGCAGAGGCAAACTCCCTGCTGGGCAGGGAGCCTGATGCAGGGCTCCATCCCAGGACCCCAAGAACATGATCTGAGCTGAAGGCAGACACTTAACTGACTGAGCCACACAGGCACCCCTATAATTATTTTTTAAATTAGGAAAACACAATAAAATTATTTTCTTTTCATTAACAATGAGAATGTACTTAATGCCACAGAATGAACTTAATGCATTGTACATAATGCTTAAAGAGAATTAAGATGGCAAATTTTATGTTTTCTTTTTCTAAAAGATTATTTATTTGAGAGAGGGAGTGAGAGAGCAAGAGAGAGCATGGGGGGAGAGGTAGAGGGAGAAGCAGACTCCCTGCTGAGCAGGGTGCCCAATGCGGGGCTTGGTCCCAGGACCCTGAGATCATGTCCTGAGCCCAAGGCAGACGCTTAACTGACTGAGCCACCCAGAAGCCCTGGTAAATTTTATGTTATATGCATTTTACCACAATTCTAGAAGAAATCATCATTAATGACGTATACTACAATTCCTCTGGTGTAACTGAATGGCTTCTGAAATTTCTGTCACTGTTTGTTTTGGACTACTGATAGCAGTGGGAGAGAAAAAATAGTGAGGAGGCAAGAAAAGTAATAATTAAAAGTTAGTGTGCATTACAAGGAAGCTATCTCATGGTTTTTGTTTCACAGTTTTCATGTTTCAGTTTTGCCCTGGCCACTGCCCACCTATTTCTAAATATTGCCACCAGGGGGAAAGGGTGTGCCAGTGTTACCAGTCTAACCCCCGTGTCTGGTTTCCTTTCAATGTCCTCACAGAGAAGTTACTGTTCCTATTATAAAGATTAAGAAACTAAGGATCAAAGTGAATAGTAGGAAACCCAACCTTACATGAGTGGCAGAGGTAGGATTTAAATGGTATTTTCAGCCATTCATTGGTTAGGCTGTTTGAGAGCCTACTTGAGCTTATAACTATTATTTCTAAGTTTTTTTCCCCCCCCAATGCTTTACAGCCCTCTTTTATTCAAGACAATAAGCTAAGCAAATTTTAAACAACCAAGTAGAAAGAAAACAGTGGATATTTACTTCATGGATGGCATGGTGGTAGAGTCAGAATGAATGGGAGAAAGTCACAAATAGAATATAAAATTTAAGGGGATAAATTAGGTTTTGCCCCGCCCCCTTTTTTTTGGTCTATTTTGAAATTCTTCTTTCAGAGTTTGTATTTGTGAAAAACTTTGTGGGTTTTCTCTTTTTAATACAAAAATCTGCATTAAAGATGGCAGCAACAGTTGATTAAGATGACTTGTATCCATAGATATGAATTTATTTTATCAGAGCAAAGTTCCTAAAAAGACCACTGTTATGGGCAGAATAGTATCTCCCCCTAAATTTATATTTTGGAGTCCTAATTCCCAGTAGCTCAAAATGCAACTGTATTTGGAGATCATGTATTCAAAGAGGTAACTAAGGGAAAAAGAAATCATTAGGGAGGGCTATAATCTACTATGACTGGTGTCCTTACAAGAAGAGGAGGTTAAGAGATAGACATACACACAGACAATATAAAAATACAGGGAGAAGGAGGGAGTCAAGATGGCGGAGAAGTAGCAAGCTAAGATGACATCAGGTAGCAGGAGATCAGCTAGACAGCTTACCTAACCATTGTGAACACCTACAAATCCAACGGGAAATTGAAGAGAAGAAGAGCAACAATTCCAGAAACAGAAAATTGATCACTTTTTGAAAGGCGGGACGTGCAGAGAAGTGAATCCAAAGCGACGGGAAGAGACCATGGGGGGAGGGGCCGGCTCCCTGTAAGCGGCGAAACAATGGAGCACTAAATCAGGACTTTTAAAAGTCTGCTCCACAGAGGGACGTCGCTCCAGAGGCTAAACCGGGGGGGGGGGAAGCCCACGCAGGGTCAGCGTAACCCCAGGTCCCGCGGGGTCACAGAAGGACTGGGGGTGTCTGAGTGCCGCAGAGCTCGCAGGTATTAAAGCGGGGAAGCCGGCTACAGCGACAAAGCCGAGGAGTGAGCTCTCAGCCCGGGGTTACCTTGAGCTGGTTGCAGGCTGGGTGGGCTCAGAGCACGGACTGAGGCCACGGAGATGGAAGCCACCAGGAGCTTTTCTCCAAGTGCCAGCAATTGACTGCTTTCCTCCAGGTGCGACCGGAGGCCAGGGAGGCAGGGGTGATGGGCGCTTTTCTCTGAGGGTGCACTGAGGAGCAGGACCCCAAGCTCTCGGCTCCCCCGGGCCAGAGATTGGGAGGCCGCCATCTTCATTCCCATTCTCCAGAACACTACAGAAAGTGCTCAGGGAACAAAAGCTCCCGAAAGCAAACCCGAGCGGATTACTTAGCCCGGCCCCTCGCAAGGGTGGTGCAATTCCGCCTGCGGCAAGACACTTGAGAATCATTACAACAAGCCCCTCCCCCAGAAGATCAACAAGAAACCCAGCCAAGACCAACTTCACTCACCAAGAACAGTGGAATTCCAGAGGAGGAGAAAGCAAACCTTATCTGGACAAAATGACAAGGCGGAAAAACTCACCACAAAAAAAGAACAAGAGGCAGTACTGAAGGCTGGGGACCTAATCAATACGGACATTGGTAATATGACAGATCTAGAGTTCAGAATGACGATTCTCAAGGTTCTAGCCAGGCTTGAAAAAGGCATAGAAGATATTAGAGAAACCCTCTCGAGAGAGATAAAAGCCCTTTCTGGAGAAATAAAAGAACTAAAATCTAACCAAGTTGAAATAAAAAAAGCCATTAATGAGGTGCAATCAAAAATGGAAGCTCTCACTGCTAGGATAAATGAGGCAGAAGAAAGAATTAGTGACATAGAAGACCAAAAGACAGAGAATAAAGAAGCTGAGCAAAAGAGAGACAAACAAATTCTGGACCATAAGGAGAGAATTCGAGAGATAAGCGACACCATAAGATGACACAACATTAGAATAATTGGGATTCCAGAAGAAGAAGAAAGAGAGAGGGGAGCAGAAGGTATATTGGAGACAATTATTGGAGAGAATTTCCCTAATATGGCAAAGGGAACAAACATCAAAATCCAGGAGATGCTAAGAACGCCCCTCAAAATCAATAAAAATAGGTCCACACCTCGTCACCTGAGAGTAAAATTTACAAGTCTTAGCAACAAAGAGAAAATCCTGAAAGCAGCCCGGGAAAAGAAGTCTGTAACATACAAGGGTAAAAACATTAGATTGGCAGCGGACCTATCCACAGAGACCTGGCAGGCCAGAAAGAACTGGCATGATATATTCAGAGCACTAAACGAGAAAAACATGCAGCCAAGAATACTATATCCGGCTAGGCTATCATTGAAAATAAAAGGAGAGATAAAGAGCTTCCAGGACAAACAAAAGCTGAAAGAATTTGCAAACACCAAACCAGCTCTACAGGAAATATTGAAAGGGGTCCTCTAAGCAAAGAGAGACCCTAAAAGTAGTAGATCAGAAAGAAACAGAGACAATATACAGTAACAGACACCTTACAGGCAATACAGTGGCACTAAATTCATATCTCCCAGTAGTTACCCTGAATGTTAATGGGCTAAATGGGTATCAGAATGGATAAAAAAACAAAACCCATCCATATGTTGCCTACAAGAAACTCATTTTAGACCCGAAGACACCTCCAGATTTAAAGTGAGGGGGTGGAAAACAATGTACCAGGCTAATGGACATCAGAAGAAAGCTGGGGTGGCAATCCTTCCATCAGATCAATTAGATTTTAAGCCAAAGACTATAATAAGAGATGAGGAAGGACACTATATCATCCTCAAAGGGTCTGTCCAACAAGAAGACCTAACAATCTTAAATATCTATGCCCCTAACGTGGGAGCAGCCAACTATATAAACCAATTAGTAACAAAATCAAAGAAATACATTAACAGTAATACAATAATAGCAGGGGACTTTAACACTCCCCTCACTGAAATGGACAGATCATCTAAGCAAAAGATCAACAAGGAAATAAAGGCCTTAAATGACACACTGGACCAGATGGACATCACAGATATCTTCAGAACATCCCATCCCAAAGCAACAGAATATACATTCTTCTCTAGTGCACATGGAACATTCGCCAGAATAGACCACATCCTGGGTTATAAATCAGGTCTCAACCGGTATCAAAAGATTGAGATCATTCCCTGCATATTTTCAGACCACAATGCTCTGAAGCTCGAACTCAATCACAAGAGGAAATTTGGAAAGAACTCAAATACATGGAGACTAAACAGCATCCTTCTAAAAAATGAATGGGTCAACCAGGAAATTAAAGAAGAATTGAAAAAATTCATGGAAACAAATGATAATGAAAGCACAACGGTTCAAAATCTGTGGGACACAGCAAAGGCAGTCCTGAGAGGAAAATATATAGTGGTACAAGCCTTTCTCAAGAAACAAGAAAGTTCTCAAATACACAACCTAACCCTACACCTAAAGGAGCTGGAGAAAGAACAACAAAGAAAGCCTAAACCCAGCAGGAGAAGAGAAATCTTAAAGATCAGAGCAGAAATCAATGAAATAGAAACCAAAAAAAAACAATAGAACAAATCAACAAAACTAGGAGCTGGTTCTTTGAAAGAATTAATAAGATGGACAAACGCCTGGCCAGACTTATCAAAAAGAAAAGAGAAAGGATGCAAATAAATAAAATCATGAATGAAAGAGGAGAGATCACAACCAACAGCAAAGAAATACAAACAATTATAAGAACATACTACAAGCGGGGCGCCTGGGTGGCTCAGTGGGTTAAAGCCTCTCCCTTTGGCTCAGGTCATGATCCCAGGGTCCTGGGATCGAGCCCCACATCGGGCTCTCTGCTCGGCAGGGAGCCTGCTTCCTCCCCTCTCTCTCTCTCTGCCTGCCTCTCTGACTACTTGTGATCTCGGTCTGTCAAATAGATGAATAAAAATATTTAAAAAAAAAAAAAAAGAACATACTACGAGCAACTCTATGCCAACAAATTCGACAATCTGGAAGAAATGGATACATTTCTAGAGACATATAAACTACCAGAACTGAACCAGGAAGAAATAGAAAACCTGAACAGACCCATAACCAGTAAGGAGATTGAAACAGTCATTAAAAATCTCCAAATAAACCAAAGTCCAGGACCAGACGGCTTCCCAGGGGAATTCTACCAAACATTTAAAGAAGAATTAATTCCTATTCTCCTGAAACTGTTCCAAAAAATAGAAATGGAAGGAAAACTTCCAAACTCATTTTATGAGTCCAGCATCACCTTGATCCCAAAACCAGACAAGGAATCCATCAAAAAAGAGAATTGCAGACCAATATCCTTGATGAACACAGATGCGAAAATTCTCACCAAAATACTGGCCAATAGGATCCAACAGTACATTAAAAGGATTATTCACCACGACCAAGTGGGATTTATTCCAGGGCTGCAAGGTTGGTTCAACATCCGCAAATCCATCAATGTGATACAATACATTAATAAAAGAAAGAATAAGAACCATATGATACTCTCAATAGATGCTGAAAAAGCATTTGACAAAGTATAGCATCCCCTCCTGATTAAAACTCTTCAAAGTGTAGGGATAGAGGGCACATATCTCAATATTATCAAAGCCATCTATGAAAAACCCACTGCAAATATCATTCTCAATGGAGAAAAACTGAAAGCTTTTCCGCTAAGGTCAGGAACATGGCAAGGATGTTCGTTATCACCACTGCTGTTCAATATAGTACTAGAAGTCCTAGCCTCAGCAATCAGACAACAAAAAGAAATTAAAGGCATCCAAATTGGCAAAGAAGAAGTCAAACTATCACTCTTTGCAGATGATATGATACTCTATGTGGAAAACCCAAAAGGCTCCACTCCAAAACTGCTAGAACTTGTACAGGAATTCAGTAAAGTGTCAGGATATAAAGTCAATGCACAGAAATCAGTCGCATTTCTTTACACTAACAACAAGACAGAAGAAAGAGAAATTGAGGAGTCAGTCCCATTTACAATTGCACCCAAAACTATAAGATACCTAGGAATAAATCTAACCAAAGAGGCAAAAAATCTATACTCAGAAAACTATAAAGTCCTCATGAAAGAAATTGAGGAAGACACAAAGAAATGGAAAAATGTTCCATGCTCATGGATTGGAAGAACAAATATTGTGAAAATGTCTATTCTACCTAAAGCAATCTATGCATTTAATCCAATCCCTATCAATATCGCACCCATTTTTTTCAAAGAAATAGAACAAATAATCCCAAAATTTATATGGAACCAGAAAAGACCTTGAATAGCCAAAGGAATATTGAAAAAGAAAGCCAAAGTCGGTGGCATCACAATTCCAGACCTCAAGCTCTATTACAAAGCTGTCATCATCAAGACAGTATGGTACTGGCACAAAAACAGACATATTGATCAATGGAACAGAATAGAGAGCCCAGAAATAGACCCTCAACTCTAATGTCAACTAATCTTTGACAAAGCAGGAAGGAATGTCCAATGGAAAAAAGACAGCCTCTTCAACAAATGGTGCTGGGAAAATTGGACAGCCACATGCAGAAAAATGAAATTGGACTATTTCCTTACACCACACACGAAAATAGACACAGAATGGATGAAGGACCTCAATGTGAGAAAGGAATCCATCCAAATCCTTGAGGAGAATGCAGGCAGCAACCTCTTTGACCTCAACCGCAGCAACTTCTTCCTAGGAACATTGCCAAAGGCAACAGAAGGAAGGGCAAAAATGAACTATTGGGACTTCGTCAAGATCAAAAGCTTTTGCACAGCAAAGGAAACAGTTAACAAAACCAAAGACAACTGACAGAATGGGAGAAGATATTTGCAAACGACATATCAGATAAAGGGCTAGTGTCCAAAGGGCTAGTTTGGACACTAGCTCTATAAAGAGCTAGTTCTAGCTCTATAAAGCTCTATAAAGAGCTTAGCAAACTCAATAACCAAAGAACAAATAATCCAATCAAGAAATGGGCAGAGGACATGAACAGACATTTCTGCAAAGAAGACATCCAGATGGCCAACAGACACATGAAAAAATGCTCCACATCACTCGGCATCAGGGAAATACAAATCAAAACCACAATGAGATACCACCTCACACCAGTCAGAATGGCTAAAATTAACAAGTCAAGAAATGACGGATGCTGGCGAAGATGCGGAGAGAGGGGAACCCTCCTACACTGCTGGTGGGAATGCAAGCTGGTGCAACCACTCTGGAAAACAGTGTGGAGGTTCCTCAAAAAACTGAAAATAGAGCTACCCTATAACCCAGCGATTGCACTACTGGGTATATATCCTAAAGATACAAACGTGGTGCTCCGAAGGGGCACTTGCACCTGTATGTTTATAGCGGCAATGTCCACAATAGCCAAACTATGGAAAGAACCTAGATGTCCATCAACAGATGAATGGATAAGGAAGATATGGCATATATACACAATGGAATACTATGCAGCCATCAAAAGAAATGAAATCTTGCCATTTGCAACGATGTGAATGGAACTAGAGGGTATTATGATTAGTGAAATAAGTCAATTGGAGAAAGACAGCTATCATATGATCTCCCTGATATGAGGAAGTGGAGATGTAATGTGGGGGGGGGTTGGGGGGAGGTGGGAAAAGAAAAAATGAAAGAAGATGGGATTGGGAGGGAGACAAACCATAAAAGACTCAATCTCAAAAAACAGACTGAGGGTTGTTGGGGGGAGGGGGGACGGGAGAGGGTGGTGGGGAAATGGACATTGGGGAGGGTATGTGCTATGATGGGTGCTGTGAAATGTGTAAACCTGGTGATTCACAGACCTGTACCCCTGGGGATAAAAATACATTATATGTTTATTAAAATAAATAAATTAATTAAAAAAAATACAGGGAGAGGATAGCCAACTACAGGCCAAGGAGAAAGGTCCTCAGAAGAAACCAATGCTGCCTACACTTTGATCTTGGACTTTCAGCCTCCAGAGCTGTGAGGAAATAAATTTCTGTTGTTTAAACCACCCAGTTGGTGGTACTTTGTTATGGCAACCTGAGTAAACCTACATTAAAAACAAACAAATAAAAACCCAAACAAAGAAAACCCTTATATCAAAATAACATAGGAGGCTTGTGAAGATTGAGAGATCTGTGAAAGACTGGAAAAAGAAAGGAAAATATTAAAAAAAAATGTCTATACCTGCAAATAATCTGGACACAAGTGCTGGCAAAAGTATGGTACTGACCTGCATACTTTTCATTCTTCAGGAACTATAATCACATTGCTGCGTGGGCAAACCACACAGATTCTTTTTGCCTAAAAAGGTATGATTTTCTACTCTTTAGAATAATACATTTCCTATGCATGAATATAGATACAAAAAGCCAGTTCCACAAAAACTTGGGACTTAGACCAAGGGCTCATTGCTTCATATGTGAACTTCTTAGAGCTCCGACTGGTAGGTTTACAATTGTAGTTATCTGTGTGTATCCCCAGACACACAAACAGAAGATCCTAAAAGTGTCTAATCCAACAAATATTAGTTGGTCAGTTAATTGACTGATATCGGTTGATTCTGAAATCTTTGCTCTTTTCTTATGGCATGTGAATGCTCTGTTTGTGTCTCTTCTTCATGGCTCTTCCCATCTCCTCTTGCCTCTCCTTTCCTCTTTCACCTTCATCACTTTTCTTTTTCCTTATTCCTGTCCTTAACATTCTCTAACATTGCTGTAATCCAATTCACAAATCCTTGAGCTAATTCCACTCCCAATGGCTATTAAATTAGTATTCCACTTGAGTCACAATGAGTACATGTAGAAAACCACCATTGACATTATTCTCTGAATGTTTCCTTTTTAAAATTTAGAAGTGAAAATGTATGTGAATAAAAATAAAGCAAAAGGAAAAAGTTGGCTTATAAAGCATGCCATGCTTTTGGGATGGCATTAATTTTTCAATAACCCAGCAAGAAAGGAAGAAAGGCAGTTGATTTCCAGCTACTTTAAGGGGGTTTTGTAATACTCTTATAAATTTCTCTAAACAAAATTAATATGAATTCTGTTTAATATTTAATCATGCTTTGACTAGAATTTGTAGAACTCCAAAGCCTTTAATCCTAAACTCATGTATTATGCACTTAATGAAGCTGTTTTATAGCAATGTTCTATAGAGATGATCTCTAAATTTAGTATTATCTGAGAAGAATGATATAAGAAGGTCTGAATTTATCTTTATGAGGAAGAAAGCAGAAATGAGAAAAGACATTTTGACAGCAGATGAAAGAGGGCTGCCAGTGTGACCTATAGAAGTTAACCTCATTTAAAGTTGGGGCCATGGAACCAGAGGGTCTACAGGGAGAAGTCAAGCCTGGCTGGCTATTTGAATCCAGAAGGTGCAGGGAGATACCAGCTCAGTTGTTGTGAAACAGAGAGGTTTCATCTGCTGAGCTCTGTGACATATACTGGACCTGGCCCTGGAACAGGGATGGATTACTGACCCCAGATGGTGGCACTCATATTGGAACAGAGAGCAAACTGAGGTTAGCACATATATTTCAGCTCTGGGAAAGTTGAGAAATGGAAAAAGAAGAAAGTAGATGCCAAAGTTCTTTTTTTGAGGGGGTGGGGCAGAGGGAGAGGGAGAGAGAGAATCTTAAGCAGACTCCATGCCGGATGAGGAGCCTGACTTGGGGCTCCATCTCACAACCCTGAGATCGTGACCTGAGCCAAAACCGAGTCAGATGTTTAACTGACTGAGCCACCCAGGTGCCCCATGGATGCCAAAGTTTTTAAACTTGCAAGGGAGATTCCCCATTGCTGGCTTGTAGATGGAGAGGGATAAGTGTCTAGGACCTGAGAATAACTTCTACAGAGCTGAGAAGGATCGCTGGCCAGCAGCCAGTGAGAAAATGGAAATCTTGGTCCAATACTTGTGAGGAATTGAATTTGGCCAAAGGCCTCAATGAGCTTGGAAGCACATTCTTCCTCAGAACTTCCAGATGAGAAGTCAGTCAGACTAATAGCTTGAATAGTCTATTCAATAACAGACTCGGAGCAGAGAACCCATTTGGGCACCTCTAAGACTTATGATTTACATAACTGTGAGAATAAATGGATGTTGTTTTAAGCTGCTCAATTTGTGGTAATTTGTTATGCAGTAATAGAAAGTTAGTATAGTGACACAACATTGAAAACTGCTTCTTTAAGATATCTTGGTGTCCAAAATCAGCCTCAAACTAGCGCTGCCTCTTATGAGCTGTTTTACCTTGGTAAATTACACAATCCTTCTGAGTCTGTTTCTTCACCTGCATGACAAAGGAAATAAGGAATAACTCCTTAGATGGTTTGTAGGTGAAGTGAATTAACGTAATGAATTAATGAAATTCCTAGCAGGTTTCTTGGCATGTGGTAGACGCTCATAAATGGTTCATTTTTTCCTTCCTCCTTTTCCTCTTTCCACAGGCAATTCATGCCTTAGGTCAGCAGTTTTCAAAGTATGGGATCCTCTTTCAGACCCTTTCAGGGAGTCCTCGAGGTCTAAACTATTTTTATAATGACACTAAGATGACATTGGCCTTTTTCTCTCTTATTCTTTCATGAGTGTACAGGGGAGTTTTCCAGAGACTACATGACTTATCACAATAGATAGAGTGTGGAAGCAAATGTGAGAATCTTGTCTCCTATTAATCTGGACATTAAAGAGACTTGCAAAAATCTAAATGCCAGTCTCCTCACAAAATATTTTTGTTTTGGAAAATATAGTTTTTTAAAAAAGAAAAATATTATTTATGTTAACATGTAACACATTTATTATTGTATTTTTAAATGAATTAATCAAATTTTAAATTTTCTAAGTTTTAATTTCCAAGGTGGCAAATAATAAACAAAAGCTCTTTGGGGTCCTTGATAATTTTTAAGAGTGCAAAGGGTCCTGGGACAAAAATACTGTACTTTAGCAGAGAACTCCATAGTTCCTTATAAATATTTATCTTTCATGAGGAGATAAAAGTGCTTAGAAAAAGAGTTCTATGGAAAAATGAGTTTAGGAAACACTGTAATGTATTCACCTCTACTCCATCCCTTTCAGTACAAGTTAGAGGAATTTTGGAAGTACAAATACAGTTAAAGTTTGCTTAATTCAATATTTCCCCAACTTAAACTGCTCTTGACTATCAGGTTAAAAACTTAGCCAGATATGGGGCACTTGGGAGGCTCAGTCTGTTCAGTGCCTGCCTTCAGCTCAGGTCATGATCCCAGGGCCCTGGGAATCTAGCTCTGCATTAGGCTCCCTGCTCTGCGGGAAGACTGCTTCTCCTTCTCCCACTCCCGCTGCCTGATTCCCTCTCTCAATGTCTCTTTCTCTCTGTCAAATAAATGAATAAAATCTTAAAAAAAAAAAAAAAAGACAAGAAAACTCAGCCAGAATGATTTTACCAGCCACTGAGAGCAAGATTGAGATGCAGGCTTAGATTGGGAGAGAGGGGTTTTATTGTAAGGACATCAGGAAGAAAGAAAAACACATTTATGATAAGGAAGACAATTTTTTCCACATTTTTTTTTAAACGGAATGCCTAACAGGAGGTCAGCCTGTGGATCACAGGTTGTAAGAGCTGCTCTAGCAAAGTCCTTTTCACTGCATTTCACCCACCCTGCTCTGTCACTGCTCTTCTCTGCTTCTTAGCTGTTTACTTCCTTTGTGCACATATCCTACCGCCCTGTCCTCCCTAATTTCTTACCTCTTCAGTCTGCCCTGGCCTTGGACTCAGAGCTGGCATGACCCTGAGGAGAGGGGCCCTAAAGAGACCAACCCTAGGCCCCAAGCACAGGGAGCAAAATCTGCAAGGGTGTCTTGAAAGGTGTGAAATTCTTTCCCGTGTTTGATTTCTGTAACAGCTCAATTCCGTGGCATGAAAATCTCCCTCTCTATCTTAAAATAGTCTGTAAAAAAGTCTCAGGGCTGTAAATCATTAAATGTTGCCCCCAACTGATTGCTATGAAACCTAAGCATAACAGAGGAGGGGGTTGGGAATTTAAAGAAATTCTTTCATAGCCAAAAAAGAACTAGAACTAAAGCAGGGAAACCGCAACCAGTGATTGGGGATTAGGGAACCAAAGGGGAGATGCTGCTTTTTAAATGGAGAAAGACTATTTTGAGAAAGCCCTCAAACTCTAGCAAAGGGGGTCTAGAGTAGAAAACAATTGAGCATTATTAGCAGGCTCTGGGCATGTGTTCCTCCTTGTTAGGAGTATCCTGTTCTTCCTTTCTGATCCTCTCGAGTCTCACTGGTTTTCACAGTGCCTGGTCACACAATCCCAGCTAAGATTTGGATAGTCAAAAATAGTTTAAATAGCGTTGGTCCTGGGGTGCCTGGGTGGCTCAGTCATTGAGCAGTTGCCTTCAGCTCATGTCATGATTCCAGGGTCGTGAGATCTAGCCCGGCATGCATCGGGCTCCCTGCTCAGCGGGGAGCCTGCTTCTCCCTCTCCTACTCCCCCTGCTTGTGTTCCCTCTCTTGCTGTGTCTTTCTCTGTCAAATAAATAAATACAATCTTTTAAAAAAATAAGGTTGGTCCCTTTGGGTATGTATATTTGGAAGTTGGGAAGGAGGGTGAGAGGAACAGACAGGTACAAGCGAGCTGTGACACTGATTGTGTGAAACCATTGGGGTCAGTACCTTGGGGTCAGGGGACTCCAGGGGTAGCCTCTCAAATGCCGTCTCCACAGGCATCTAGGTGGAGGATAAAACCTTGAGTGTGGGATTTATTCTCTTGGCTTCCTGCTTTTCATTTTTATTATTGGACTTAGTCTGCATCTGTTTCCTGACAGCAGGGTTTTAAGTTTGCTGTCCTCATTGCTGGAGCCCAGCTGTGTTGCAGTCTATACCGTGTATACCTAGATGTGGCCCTGGGTATTATCTCAGGGAGAATCTCTGTTAATTTTTTTTTTTAATTGTATTTATTTATACTGAGAGAGACAGAGAGAAAGAAAGAGAGCGAGCACGAACTGGGGGGAGGGGAGGTGGAAGGGGAAGGACAGAGGGAGTGGGGGAAAAAGTCTCCCTGCTGAGCAGGGGGCCCGATGCCTGTTTCCATCCCAGGATCCCTGGACCATGAACCTGAGCCGAAGGCAGATGCTTGACATTGACAGAGCCAGGCGCCCCTACCCTCTTTCACACAGTGCCAAACAAGGTGTTCAAAAGTTAAGCACTTTTGTTCAAGATGTGTAAGGTTTGTATTTTCCATTTTGGGTTAGTTATTTAGAGTTCCCATTATATATGCAAAGTGGTCAGAAATGGTATACATGAAAAGACTGAAGGTGGAATACTTTGAGAGGGAAGCAGAAACTTGAGAAGACTGGTTCTATGTCCTCCCATCTATGAAATACCCTGAATGAGCATTATTAGTTTTCTTTCTTTCTTTCTTTTTTTAAAAGATTTTATTTATTTATCTGACAGAGAGATATATCACAAGTAGGCAGAGAGGCAGGCAGAGAGAGAGGGGGGAAGCAGGCTCCCTGCTGAGCAGAAAGCCCGATTCAGGGCTCGATCCCAGGACCCTAAGATCACGACCTAAGCCGAAGGCAGAAGTTTAACCCACTGAGCCACCCAGGTGTTCCTAGTTTTCTTAATATAAGGATAATATGCTCTTACCTTGACCTTTCTGAGGGGAATTTTTGGATCAAAGATGGACTATCTACTGATTCCAAATGATTTGGTGGTCAGAGTGTATTTTCTACACAGTTGTAAAAGATGGAATACTCAGCATATATACAAAACCCAGTTGTTATTTAGAAACTGATGATAGCACAAGAACTGAAATGAAACTCAGCGGGCTTTAAGACCCAAAAGATGGGACCGATGTACTGGTAGCAAAGAAAATTTTGAAATTTAGAATGGAAGTAAAATGTGCTTAGCGTAGTGTTTTTGTTTCTTTAAAGAATGATCTATTTGTTAATAGATTTGTTTGGGACTAGTTTCTTAGAAACATGAAGGACACTCAAATTTGTCATCTTTTGTTCTTTGATTAGGACATAATTTTCTTTAGGAAATCATATCCCCAAGTCTATTTTTCTTATTGCCTGAGAGATTTCATTCATCTCTTTTGTAATATCCTACAGGGTTTGGCGATTAGGTACATTTATTTTGTTTCTTCTCTGAATGGATTTAAATTCCTTTACTTAGAAGCTTCCCCTTCAGGGAATCAAGGGGGCTTATCTTTGCTGGCCATGTGGATTCCTGTGAATTCTCTCATCCAAGATGAAAGCAATTTATATTCCAGTAATGCTGAGCTATCTTGTGTTCCTCCAACACTGGTGATTTTTCAGTTGTTTTCTCCTCCGTCTGGGATGTCCTTTCTAGCTGTAGGACACTTTATTCTTCAAAACCCTGCTTATGAATCAATTCTTTGTGAAGCTTTTCCTTTCCATCTTCTCGTCCCCATAATCCCAAACCTAAATCCTAAAGTTTATCATAGCTTCTTCTATAGTATCTCCCCTCCATAGATACAGCTTTATTATTACATTAGTCACATGATATTGCGGTCATCATGCTAACTCTCTTGATTTCATTTAGCATTCTAGGACTAAAGTTGCTGATCTTTCCAATCTCTATAGGCTCTATCCCAGGACCCCACATAAATCTCCTTAATAACAAATTATATGTGATAACAACAACTAATATTTATTAAGCACTTACAACCATGTTTTATCAGTTCTAGGATGCACATATTTTTCTTCCATATCTAAACTTCTATAAAATCAGGATGCATTTTAAAATTGATGAAATTTTAGTTTTGATGAAGTACAATGTATACCAGTCACTGTACTAATTTCTTAATACTACATTTCATTCTCAGTAAGCCCAGGAAGTAAGTACTATTACATACTCCGTTTACAGGTGAGGAGACAGAGACTTAGAAGGATTAAATAACTGGATCAAGGTCACACAGCTATAAAGTGGCAGAGCAAGGGCTAACATTTAGCTGTGTATGTCTTCATCACCCATGATCTTAGCCACAGTGCTGGGGAGGAGTGGTAAGAATGGAAGAACACTAACATTTTAGGACCTCTATTATGTGGCAGTCACTGTGCTAGGTACGTTATATACTACTTCCCATTTCATGCTCACAAAAACTTTATGAGGTAGATAGTGTAGTCTTCATATGATAGATGAGGAGACAGGTTTTTGTGTGTGTTAGCTTGTTTGCAGCCATAGAGCTGGGAAGTACTGGAGCCAGAATTGGAATACAGGTCTGGTGGGTTCCAAAGTCCTTTTCACCACAATTTCAGCAGGGCCCATTCAGGCTAAGGGAAACCACCCATTGACATAGGCAATGTGAATCGCACAAATGATAGATAAACCCACTTCCCAGATGGCAAGATTAGGTGGTAATTTTTTATATGATGATATTAGAGTGTCCTAGACTCTTGGCTTTCCTTGAAGATCAGAAAAATAAGCAGCAGTGATGACTCTACTGATAGTCTGATTAGTCTCAGCCTGTGTTCTTGGCCTGTGCAGCAAAGGTAATGCCCCTTAATTTCCACTGCCTCATCCTGTACCCCAGCAACATGTGTGCAAGGTGTTACAAGGGCTCTAATTAACTGGACCCTACCCTGTACCTTTGCATGTTTAAGGGCAGTGATCTGGGCACTGTAACACATTGGGTAACTGATATTCCATTTGTTAAACGGTTTGACTTGGGGCCTCATGAACCTGATCTTAGAGGCTTACTAATTTAACCTGGGCTAGACCATGAATCGTTGAGAAACTCTGTTATGTAGGATGCATATTATATGCATTTATTTTGCCTTACATAAAAAAATGCCCTTTCCCTACTTTTTAAGGAAAAAGCAAGACAGTTTCACAAACTAATCTTAATGAGTTCACTGTAAGAATTAAAATACGCAGTCTTTAGGTATATCCTTTAAAGTATATAGTATAAAGTATAAAGTATATAGCACCTGAATATATGACAATGTTTTCATTTTTCACTTGGATAAATTTTGCTACGTAGCCAGAGTTAATAAATTGAAATGTAGTATTCTAGAGTAGTGGTTCCCAAAATGTGTTCTGCAGTGTATTGGTTCTAAGAGTTGACCTTTGAAAAATGGGATCCATGGTCAAACAAATTTGAGAAATGTAGCAAAGCTATTTCTCCCTCATAGAATTTAAATGTTAGTGTATTAAAGGCTCTGATAAGTCCAGATACAAAGAACTTATTTTTTGGCAAGATGTCGACATCTTATGGAACTAGTGTTACCTTAACACACTTTAGGATATACTGTCTGTGGCAGAGACTGCAATTGTCCCCCAGTATCCATTCTCTTTTCCCTTTTATTTATTTTTAATTAATTAATTAATTAATTATTACTTTTAAAGATTTTATTTGTTTATTTGATAGACAGCACAAGCAGGGGGAGTGGCAGGCTCCACAGAGGGAGAGGGAGAAGTAGGCTCCCTGCTGAGCAAGGAGCCTGATGTGGGGCTCCATCCTAGGACCCTGGGATCATGACCTGAGCCAAAGGCAGACATTTAACTGACTGAACCACCCAGGTGGCCTTCTTTTTCGTTTAGTAAGAGAATCCCTGAATTTTAGCTACCACATAGTCTTCCAGCTGAACATATATTTTTTAGCTTCTTTATAACAAATTGTGGCCCTGAAGATAAGTTTTGTCAGGAGAATGTGAGCAAAAGTCAGGCACCCAGGCAGCTGAGTTGGTTGAGCATCTGACTGTTGATTGTGATCTTGGGGTTCTGGGATTGAGCCCCGAATTGGGATCCATGCTGGGTGGGGAGTCTGCTTGGGATTCTCTCCATCTGTCCCTCCCCCTGCTCTCTCTCTCTCAAATAAATCTTAAAAAAAAAAAAAAGACCGTGAACAAAAGTGATGTGGGAAACTTGTGTGTTACTTCTTTAGAAAGAAGTTGTTTGCCTTTTACGTTCTGTATTTCCCCATTCTTGCTGGTTGGAACATCCAATTGCTGATAAATCAATTTTGACCATATGGTGCAGGACCACACTTTAGGGGATGCAGAATAAAAAGATACAAGGAATCTGGGTCCCGGATGGTTTTGTGGACTAGCCATCTGTATCTGAATTGTTTCATGGAAGAGAAAAAAAATTCCATTTACGTGAACCACTGTTTGGAATGTCTTTGTTCTAGCTGTTTAAACTGTTACTAATCACTGTCTTAGAATTCTCTAAGAATTTTATGCTCGGGTTAGTATCAACTTCCTGAATTCTATTGGCTGTTCTTGATAAATGTTTTTTAATGAGGAATTCCTAACTGCTTTAGAGGAAACTGAAAATTTAGGTCAAATAACATTTAGAATGAAGCTAAGTTGTAGACTTAGCATTAAAATGCAGAATGAACACTCAAATCATGAAACGTTTGCTCAGACTGAGTAGGGTTAAAGGCTGGACTTTCTAATGAAAGAAGATGAGGTTTTAAATGACTCATGTTATGTATAGTATCACTAATTCTTCTAAGTGTGTTTATACATAACTGTCTCAAGCTACTGAATTAAATGAATGATTCATATTATCTTCTAAAAGAAAACCTTTGAGGTTTTCTCTTTCTGCTCAGTATTTTAACATATCATTATTTAGAGGTTTATTCAAGACTTTTAATAGCAGACACACTGGCAACAATGTCGACTCTGACCTCAGTCAAACATAATAGGAGAGAGCAAATTGTGTTTTCCTCGGAAAAGAAAACCACAGCATATTTTCCTCCTGGAATAATTTGATTTCCTTTTGCTGTAGAAAGTCCGGAGAAAATGACTGCAATTCTATCATAAGCTTCACAAGTAGAAACTGAATGTCTGTGATTTTACTTCCCATTATGACTTTTCTACACTAATGCTTGGGTTTCTATTGTAGGGCCCTGATTGCTAGATATGCTGATATTGTAATGTAACTAAGAACGCTTGGCTTGGCTCTGCTTTGGGGCGATGGCATCTTGCCCGCTTCTGTGATGAATGTGTCTAGAGCTTTAGCCCTGAAAACTCCAGTCTCCAAGGAATAGTTGATTTTGTATCTGACATTTATGAAGGACACCTGTGTAATGTCTGACCATGGCCTAAAGCTCTGTATCTCCACATTTATCACAGTACCTGTGTTTATCTGCAAGCCCAGTGATGGGAAGGAGCAGTTTACTAATTGGAAACTCTAACAGGTTTTGACTTTTTCATTGCAATGTCTGTGCCATAGAATGAGATTTGATCAGGGTCTAAAAATCTTTATTTAATTTGCTACCAGAAGCAGATTAAATTTCAGATTCCCTTTGTCGGCATTAGTCAAGATAAATCTTTTATAAGCGTACACAGGAATTCTAAAGAAAGGTAAAACCAACAGCTTTTTAGATTCTTCTTGTTTCATATTGGCTTTTTTAGAAATGAAAAAGAATTGTTTCTTGGGAGTAAGTTAACAATTACTTGTAGGGAAGGAAAAACTGGAAAAAGAACCATGATCTTTCATATTTTTAGACTCCTGAAGGCTCATTTTGATCGATTACCTGTTATTTATTTATTTATTATTTATTTTAAAGATTTTATTTATTCATTTGACAGAGACAGACACAGCAAGAAAGAGAGAAAACAAGCAGGGGGAGAGGGAAAGGGAGAAGCAGGCTTCCTGCTGAGCAGGGAGCCCGATGTAGGGCTCTATCCCAGGACTGGGAGATCATGACCTGAGCTGAAGGCAGATGCTTAACGACTGAGCCACCCAGGCGCCCCTCCTGTTCTTTACTGAAAGATTATAATATAGTTCTTTGTAGGTCATCTCACCTCTTTGTAGGTCATCTCACCTCTGGGACATTCTCACCCAGTTATCAGTGAAACCCAAAGCCCTGTGTGGGCGTGAACCATTCTTTGAAGGGTTATCACAGATACACTATCAACAACACAAAATAGCCCTTATCCTGTACCCTATAAAAGATTTGGAGAGGAGATTTGTTGAGTGATTTAGGTGCATATGCTATGAAAATGCAAAATGGTGGTATTAGATGATATAAAGAGAAAAGGAGGTTTCTATAGAGTCTTGTTGTATGAGAAAACAAAACCATGTGTCCCATACAGACTTCAGGACAAGGCACACCCGCTTCTGTTCCAGACTGCTCAGTTTTCCTTTTTCTCATTCTTTATAAATAGGAACTTCTCTCATCATTCCATTCCTAAAATGAGCCTTCAACCTACTTCAGACTGGAGAATTCTGAAGAACATGGGACGTGTTTGTGATGCTTTCTTGATGAGCCTTACTTAGCACCATGCTTCCTGTGAGTAAATGCTTAACAAATAGGCTTTTGATCATGATGTCTCTTAGATTTTAGGGAAAAAACATTTCTTTCAACTGAATAGCTTCAGGTAGCAACTTGTTAAATTAGTAGCTAGCTGCCTCAAATCCTTTTGAAATGAAGTAAGATTTATTCACTGATTACAATAAGAGATCCACTCATCAATGCTGTAATGATTTGTATTTTAACGTGGCTTCCACAAAGCATGGTGCTAGCTAGGCTTGTGTCATCGTTTGTGTTAGAAATCAGTGGACTCAAATCAAGTCACATGAACTCTAACAACTCAAATTTTACTGACTTGTGACAGCCTCAGCCTCCTGAAAACTCCCTGCCAACTGTATTTTTAGGTATCGTTAGCAGTATCTCCTTATGCAGTTGTGAAGCCGTTCTGCTCCATGATGTTCCCTGTAGGAGAAAATACCTTAGAGCTGCTGTAGCCTACGGTCACTCCCCACCCTGCAAACTGGAGAGACCAAGCAGAGTTGCATACCCTGCCCCTGACTCTGGCCCAGATAAAAGCTGTGTTCCCCACAGAATATATTTTGTCAGCGGGCACACAAAGAGGTTTTAGACAGCCTCTTCTAAGTTCTTTTGGGGAAAAGTTTTTTCCTTTTATGCCTGTGGTACCTCTCTCTCCTTAGAGCTGAAACATGAGTTTATGAGTCTTGAGTGGGAAAGCCACTGTGTTGTTCCCTTCAAGTCCCAGGTGTCTCCCGTAGTGTGCCTTGAAAAGCCCTACTCCTTACAGCTCCTCCACACCCCTGGGCAGATCAATTTGTATAGACATGTGGGCTATTACTACATCATCAGACGTGCCCAGACCTGTCAGAATCCCAGCAGAGGAGACAACTTAGGCTGAAACCAAAGCCCCTGGATATGCTTAACCAAAATGCACACAAAATACTGTGAAACATAAAGTCTGTTAGCAAAAAACTTAGTTCATGCGTGCATGCTTTGTTTATAATCCAAATAAATTCTTAGGCCCCATATGGCCCAGTCTTGGCACACTACCGCACTAAAGAAACAGGCTAGCAAACTAAAGTAATTAAAAAGTAATTCCTTCTCCTTAAGAATATGAAGTGAATGACGAGTTTGTAACCCTTAGTAACACTTCTAGAAGCTCTTGTCTCCTTTCCTGTCCTCTCATGTCTCTTTCTCAAACCTGGCTCTACGTCTCTTAATTTTTTTTGTCTTTTTTTTTTTGTCTTGTCATTTTCCTTCTCAAAATCTAGGAATTTCTGGAACAATTGAACTTATCTTGATGGGCCAAAGTACCAGGGAAGTTAGCACAACAAGATAAGATCCTTTTTGTGAGCAGAAAGGGTGGTGGTAAATCAGAAATTTTTCTACCTATTACACGTTCATCTAACATCTATTGAAAGCCTATTACATATGACAGGCACTATGGAGGCAGAGAAGACACAAGTGAATAAGATATTGTCCTCAACTTCAGGAAACTCAAGTCCAGTAGAGGATACGGGCATATTATTATTATTATTATTATATTTTTAAAAGTAATAAATCTACAATTTTAATTCTTTCTGACCTTCTGACAGGGTGGCTTTAAATAGTATATTCGATTTTTTTTTCTTCCAAATTTTTATTTAAATTCTTGTTAGTTAACATATAGTGTAATTTTGGTTTTAGGAGTAGAATTAGTGATTCATCACTAACAGGGCTTATTGCAATAAATGCCCTCCTTAACCCATCACCCATTTAGCCCATCCTCCCCCTCTCCCCAGCCTCCCTCCCCTCCATCAACCCTTAGTTTGTTCTCTATTGCTGAGTCTCTTATGCTTTACCTTCCCTCTTACCTTCTTTCTTTTTTCCCCCTACCCACATATTCATCTCTTTTGTTTCCTTAACTCCATGTATGACTGAAATCATATGGTATTTGTCTTTCTCTGGCTTATTTTGTTTAGCATAATACACTCTAGCTCCACCACATCATTTGCAAATGGCAAGATTTCATTTTTTTGGATGGCTGAGTGATAGTCTATTATATATATCTTGTATATATAATCTTCTTTCTCCATACAGTTTTGACCATACAGTTCTGGGTCCATTTCTGGGTTCTCTATTCTGTTCCATTGTTCTGTGTCTCTGTTTTTTTTGTGCCAGTACCATGCTGTCTTGATGATGACAGCTTTGTAATACAGTTGAAGTCTGGAATTGTGATGCCTTCCACTTTTCTTTTCTTTTTCAGGATTGCTTTGTCTATTCGGGGTCTTTTGTGGTTCCATACAAGTTTTAGAATTGTTCTAGCTCTGTGAAAATGATGACAGTAATTTGATAAGGATTGCATTAAATGTATAGATTGCTTTGGGTAGCATAGACATTTTAACAATGTTTGTTTTTTCAATCCATGAGTGTGGAATGTCTTCCCATTTCTTTGTGTCCGCTTCAATTTCTTTCATAATCGTTCTCTAGTTTTCAGAGTAGAGATATTTTACCTCTTTGGTTAGGTTTATTCCCAGGTATCTTATTGTTTGTGGTGCAGTTGTAAATGAGATCAATTCCTTGATTTATTTTTCTGGTGCAGAGAAATGCAACAGATTTCTGTACATTGATTTTATATACTGCAACTTTACTGAATTCACATATTAGTTCTAGCAATTTTTTGATGGAGTGTTTCAGGTTTCCTACATAGAGTATCATATCATCTGCAAATAGTGAAAGTTTGACTTCTTTCTTGCCAGTTTGGATGTTTTTTATTTCTTTTGGTTGTGTGATTGCTGAGGCTTAGACTTCCAGTATTATGTTAGATACTGATGGTGAGAGTGGACATCCCATCCCAAGTGGTCTTGTTCCTGACCATGAAGAAAAATCTCTCAGTTTTTCTCCACTGAGTATGATATTAGCTGTGGGTTTTTCATATATTGGCTCTTATGATGTTGAGGTACTTTCCATCTATCCCTACTCCATCCAGGGTTTTTATCAAGAATTGATACTTTATTTTGTCAAATGATTTTTCTGCATCTATTGAGGGGATCACATGGCTCTTATCCTTTCTTTTATTAATATGGTATATCACGTCGATTGATTTGCAAATATTGAATCACCCTTCAGTCCAGTAATAAATCCCACTTGTTTGTGGTGAATAATTCTTTTAATGTACTATTAGATTCAGTTTGTTAGTTCTTGTTGAGAACTTTTGCATCCGTGTCCATCAGGGATATAATTCTCCTTTTAAATGGGGGTTTTTATCTTGTTTTTTTTTTTTTTTTAAGATTTTATTTATTTGACAGAGATCACAAGTAGGCAGAGAGGCAGGCAGAGAGAGAGGAAGGGAAGCAGGCTCCCTGCTAAGCAGAGAGCCCGATGCGGGGCTCGATCCCAGGACCCTGGGATCATGACCTGAGCCGAAGGCAGAGGCTTAAACCACTGAGCCACCCAGGTGTCCCTTTATCTTGTTTTTGAATCAAGGTAATGCTGGTCTTGTAGAAGGAGTTTGGAAGTTTTCCTTCCATTTCTATTTTTTGGAAGAGTTTGAGAAGAATAGGTATTAACTCTTTAAATGTAGAATTCCCCTGGGAAGCCATCTGGCTCTGGACTTTTGTTTGTTGGGAGATTTTTGAATCCTGATTCAATTTCTTTGCTGGTTATAGGTCTGTTCAAATTTTTGATTCCTTCTGTTTCTGTTTTGGTAGATTGTATGTTTCTAGGAATTTGTCCATTTCTTCCAGATTGCACAGTTTGTTGGCATGTAATTTTTCACAATATTCTCTTATAATCGTTTGTATTTCTGTGGTGTTGGTTGTGAGCTTTCTTCTTTCATTCATGATTTTATCTATTTGGGTCCTTTCTCTTTTCTTTTTGATTAGTCTGGCTAGGGATTTATCAACTGTATTAATTCTTTCAAAGAACCAGTTCTTAGTTTCATTGATTTGTTTACTATTTTTTTGTTTTGTTTTGTTTTAATATCGTTTATTTCTGCTCTAATTTTTATTGTTTCCCTTCTTCTGTTGACTTTAAGTTTTATTTGTTGTTCCTTTTCTAGGTCCTTAAAGTGTAAGATTAGGTTGTGTGTTTGAGAATTTTCTTGCCTCTTGAGATAGAGTTACGCCTGTATTGAAATATACTTCCCTTTTAGGATGGCCTTTGCTGCATGAGGGTACAGGCATATTAGACAAATGATTGTAATTGGTAGGTCAGACATATGAATGGAGTTACATTTCTGGCCATGGGTGACACCAAACTTGGGTACATCAATAAAGGCTTCACAGAGGAGAAGACTTTGGCTTTAAGAATAAGCTGTAGTTTATCAAGTGGATAATTTCCTAAGCTAGAAATGGCCCATTTGATTCTATCTCCTTACTCTCTCTTCTATTCATCTCTTCCCACCCATCCACATTACTATTATTTATGTTAGCATACCTTTCACTTTGAAATTATCCAACCTAGCTTCTTATTTGTCTATAATCTGGCCATTTTTTGAAATTATCTACCTTATTTCCTGTAGTCTAGATAAGCAGTTTTCAATTTTTTTTTTGTCTCTCAGACTCCTTTACACTCTCAAAAATTAAGGATCTGAAAAAGCTTTTGTTTATGTGCATGATAGTAATATTTGCCATATTAGAAATTAACACTAAGGAATTTAAAAATTAAGTTAAAAATTTTAAGATGAAAAAAATCTCATTCCATGTTAACAATATTTTTTTAAAAATACATTTTACAAAACTAAACAAAATTTAGTGAGAAGAGTAGCATTTAAAATATTTTTGTAAGTCTCTGTAATGTTTGATTTAATTGAAGACAGGTGGGTTCACATATCTATTTCTACTTTCAGTCTGCTGGGATGCCCATGTCATGTAATCTCTGTAAGTGTCCACTATATACTCACAAAAGAATGGGAGTACATAGTATTATTGTTAAAATATTTTTGACCTTGCAAACCTTCTAAAATGGTGTTGGGGACCCTAGAGCTTCTTGTGCCAGCTTTTGAGAACTGTAGGTATAGATCTTCTTAAAGTAGAAATCTGATCATATTTCCCCCCTGCTTAAAATCTTTCAGAGGGTCTCTTTTGCAAAAAGAATAAAGTAAATGAAGGACTGGGAGGACACTAAGATGACTCCTAGATTTTAGGCTTAGGTAATTAGATAAACAAAACAGAAAAAAACTTAGGTTTTTTTTTTTTTTTTTTTAGTCATGGCTTTTGAGGTGAGTACTGGTTAACTACTGTGCATAACAAATAATTCAAAAACTGTAATGGCTTAAAACAGCATTTGTTATATAGCACCAAAGATGTTATCTACAAAAGAAAGAATCGATAAGCTGGAACTCATTAAGGAGGGGACAAGATGTCATGAACACTGGGTATTATATAAGATGATGAATCGCTGGCCTCTACCTCTGAAACTAATAATACATTATGTGTTAATTAATTGAATTTAAATAAAATAAAAAGTAAAAAAACTTCAGTGAAAGACAATAAGAGAATTAGAAGACATGCCACAGACTAGGAAAAAAACAGTTGCAAAAGTCATATCTGATAAGAGTCAGCTAGCTAAAGTATACCCAGAACTCTTAAAGCTCAACAATAAGAAAATAAACAACCCATTAAAAAATGGGTCAAAAACCCAAGCAGATTCCTCACCAAAGAGGATAGACAGATGGCAAATGAGCATACAAAAAAATGCTCCCTCATCCTGTGTCCTCAGGAAAATGAAAATTGGAACGACAATAAGATATCACTACTCACTTATTAGAATGGCCAAAATCCAGAATACTGACAACACCAAATGCTGACAAGGATGTGGAGCAACAGGAACTCTCATTCATCACAGATGGGAATGTAAAATGCTGTAATGACTTTGGAAAACAGTTTGGCAGTTTCTTACAAAACTAAACATACTCTTACCATAAGATCCAGCAGTCGTCTTCCTTGATATTTCAACTCAAAGGAGTTGAAAACTTATGTCTACACAAAACTTGTACAAGGATGTTTCTGGCAGCTTTATTCATAATTGTCAAAACTTGGAAACAATCAAGATGTCTTCCATTTGGTAAATGGATAAACTGTAGTACATCCAGACAATGAAATATTATTCAGAGCTAAAAAGAAATGAGCTATCAAGTTACAAAAAGACATGGAGGAAACTTAAATGCATATTACTAAGTGAAAGAAGCCAATATGAAAAGGTTACATATTGGATGATTCCAATTCTATGTCATTCTAGAGAAGGCAAAACCAGGGAGACAACGACAAGGTTATTTTCTGCCAGGGCTGTACGTGTGTTGGGGGAGAGATGAATAGGCAGAGCACAAGCACATAGGATTTTTAGGACACTGAGAATACTCTGTATGATATTATAATGATGGATACATGCATGTTATTATGCATTTGTCCAAACTCATAGAATGTACAATCCTGAAAGTGAACTCTAAGGTAAAATGTGGACTTTGGGTAGTTATAATGTGTCAATGTAAAGCCACACTTATTAAAAAGAATCTACCACTCAGGTGGGGGATGTTGATAATGAGGGAGGCTATGCATGTGTGAGGATGGGGGGGCATATGGGAAATCTCTGTACCTTCTCTTCAATTTTTTTTTAATAAATCTAAAACTGCTCTAAAAATACAAAGGCTTAAAAAAAAAAGGGCATTTGAAAAATAATTTCTCACATGATTACAGGTTGGCTGGGCCCAACTAAGATGATTTTGACCAGCTTGGTTACATTTTTTTTCTAGTAAGTCAGACCAGTATGCCTTCTTTGGGTTACTTCAACATATTTTAGAATTCCATTTTTAATTTATTAAATGTGTCTTTGAGGATTTTACTTTGGATAGTTTTCTTAGAGATTGCTTTAGCTATTACAGTAAAATACATAACTAACTACAACCTATTACATGTCACTGTATTACCACTTTAAAAGGCGTATTGAAGCCTTATTTTCATTTAGGTCTCTTTACTTCCCCACTTTTAAAATACAATTGTCTTAAGTATTTCCTCTCCATACATTGAGTACCACATTAGATGGTGTCATAGTTTTTGCTTTAACCATCAAAAATGGTTACAAAAATCCCTGAGTAGGATAGTCTATTATATTTACTCAGCTTTCATCCATTCTGATTTTTTTTCCCTTCTGAAATTCCAGCCTTTTTCTGTTATAGCCTATCTGGAGAGTTTTTTTAGGCCATTCTTTAATGGCAGGTCTGCTAGTAACAAATTCTCTTACTTTTTTTTCCTATGAATATCTTTATTTCCTCTTCATTTCTGAAGGACAGTTTCCCAGATATAGAATTGCTGTCGACAGTTCTTTATTTCAGCCCTTGAAAATTTTGTGCACTTCCTTCTGGCCCCCCATGGTTTCAGATGAAAAACCTGCTGTCATTAGAACTGGTGTTCCCTTATAGGCATATGGTAATATGTTGTTTTTGTCTGATTGCTTTGAAGATTTTTTTCCCCCTTTGTCTTTAGTTTGCAGAAGTTTAATTATGATGTGTCTTGGCATGGATTTACTTGCACTTATATTTTTGGGGGTTTGTTCAGCTTTTGGAATCTCTATGTTTCTGTCCTTTTGCCAAATTTGAGAAGTTTTCAGCTATTTTTTTCTTTGAACACTGTCTTTAGCCCCACAGTCTTTCTCCTCTCCTTCTGGGACTGTAATGATACAAATGTTAGACCTTCTGTTAATGTCTCAAAGATCTCTGAGACTCTGCTCATTTTCTCTTAATCTATTTTTTTCTGTTGTTCAGATTAAGTAAATCCTACTGATCTGTCCTCAAGTTAAGGATTCTGTTCTCTATCATCTTCCTATACTATTGAACCCATCCAGTAAGGTGAGTGATTTCTTTCTTTCTTCCTTTCGTTTTTGTTATTGAATTTCTATTTGGTTCTTTAAATAAATTCTATTTCATTGCTGAGATTTTTCTACTTTTCATTTGTTTTTAGAGATTTTGTAATTGCTCATTCAAGCATTTTTCTTATATGCCTGCTTTTAAATCCTTCTTAGATAATTCCAACTTCTCATTCAACTCAGCTTTGGTGGCAGACAATTATCCTTTCTTATTCAAGTTGTGATTTTCCTGTTTTCTTCAATGATGAGTGATTTTTTATTGTGTCCTGGACATTTTGGATATTATGTTAGAAGATTTTTGGTTCTATTTAAATCTTCTCTTTTAGCTGCAGTCACTTTATTTCAGTTTTAGTATGTTGGTTCTGGCTTATTTATTTTTTTTAAGATTTAATTAATTAACTAATTAATTTAAGAGAGACAGAGAGAGTACAGGGGGAGGGGCAATGGAAGAGGGAGAGAGTATCTTAAACAGACTCCCCTGCTGAGTGTGGAGCCAGATGTGGGGGTCAAAGTCACCACCCTGAAATCATGATCTGAGCTGAAATCAAGAGTCAGATATTTAACTGACTGAACCACCCAGTCACCCCAGTTCTGGGTTACTTATGTTTAATGTAGCTTCAGTGACATTTTATTTTATTTATTTATTTTTAATTTAAATTCAGTTAGCCAACATACATCATTAGTTTCAGATACAGTGTTCAGTAATTCATCAGTTGTGTATAACACCCAGTGCGCATCATATCACATGCCCTCCTTAATTTCTGTCAAGTAGTTATTCCAACCCCCATACACTGCCCCCCACCAATCCTCAGTTTTTTTCCTAGTGCTAAGAGTCATGGTTTTTCTCCTCTCTGATGACTTCCCATTCAGCTTTCCCTCCCTTTCTCTATGATCCTCTGCACTGTGTCTTATATTCCATATATGAGTGAAACTATATAATTGTCATTCACTGATTGACTTATTTTGCTCAGCATAATACCCTCCAGTTCCATCCACATCAAAGTAAATGGTAAGTATTCATCCTTTCTGATGGCTGAGTAACATTATCGTATATATGAACATCTTCTTTATCCATTCATATGTTGAAGGACATCTCTGCTCCTTCCACAGTTTGGCTATTGTGGACATTGCTGCTATGAATCCAGTGACATTTTAGTTTTCAGAATGCTTTCAATGCATTCTGGTCTGCTTTGTTCTTCCTGCTGTTGCAGCTCCCATTTGGTCCCTACTTGTGGCACTTATGGGGACAGAAAGTACTTCCTTGGGCCTTCCAGTGTCAGGAGGTAGTGATGGGAGATGCCAGGCCTGTAGGATGGAGAACATTTCACCTGGCCTGTTCTTTGGTCAAATAGTGCCAGTGTGCTTTCTGCTCAGGCTCTGCTTTTGCAGGAAGAGAGTGCCTCCTGAGGCTGTCTTCTGTCACAGAGGGAAGTTCAGGCGGTATCACTTCTGGGTTATTCTTTGCCACTGGGTGGAGAGGGCCAGAAGATAGGAGCAGTCTCCTACTGCTGTGTGGAAGGCTGGGACAGCCTGGGCTTGGGTTGCCTTCTGCTTTTGGGTGGAGGCTAGGAGGTATCCTGTTAGCAATTTTTTTTTTTTTTTGGCAGGTACTCTTTCAAATTTTTATTTAAATTCAATTTAATTAACATATAATGTAGTATTGGTTTCTGGAGTAGAATTCAGTGATTTTTCACTTACATACAACACCCAGTGCTCATCACAACTGACCTGCTTAATGCTCATCACCCATTTAACCCATTTCTTCCCCTCCCACACCCTCGCCCCAGAACCCTCAGTTTGCTTTTAACTTTCTTCTCTGTGTTCTCACAATGTCCTGTATTGGTATTAATAACATCACTTATTAATTACTGGCTTTTTTATTCAGGCAGATACTATGACCCCAACATTCAAACATAGTGCCTAATATGTTATAGGCACATAATAACTGAGAAATGAATGGATGGTGAAATTTGATATTATGCAAAGGAGGCTGAAAACAGGAAACCATTATAAACTTCTGAATTGAGTTATGACATGATGAGAGTTGTGTTCTAAGAAGATTATACCATTACCATAGATGCAGTGAGAAATGTACTCCTCTTTCAGCACAATAACTACCTTCTTCCTCTTGGAAGACTTCCATGATAATCAGTGTTTTTCATGCAGTTAAACACAATTATATAGTTTGGGCAGTGAAACCCATAGATATATAAATCTGTGAAGGTACCGAATTAATGAAAAACAGTGAACTCTCATCCAGTTTTATTCCCAGTGAGAGTGCTAATTATGTAAGTGAACAATGTCATATCACATATGACAATAGAACTCAGAAGCCCAGGAAGCTGTGCCAGACCTCTGAAGCAACTGGCCCAGAATAGTCAGGACTGGTCAATGACCACCAACTTTCCTATTTTTGCCACTACTTCCAAATCAGGACCAATCAGAGAAAGCCAAGTATGTTCTTGAACCCATCAGGTAGTATGCTTTGCTTGTAGGTATTTCACCTTCGTCTTCCCTATGCCAACAATTTCCAATCCGAGCATGTCTGATGCCCTTCCTTTTTTTTCTTACTATAAGCTTTCCCACTCCCTGCCTGCTTCTGCATCTTTGCCAAACATAGGAGATGATGACTGACTCCCTTGGCACAGCAAACTCTGAACAAAAGAGTCTCTGTTCTCATTTCTTCATTTCTTTCTACACCAGAAACAAAATGGTCCATGGGAAGCTGACCTAAGGTAGTTAGGGTTGACTATAACAAACACCATCCTGAGCAACGGGGACAGTCTAGACAACTGAGGAAGCGACTTTATCTCAGTTGCCTTACGTATTTCAGTAGAGTTGGTTGTAAAAAGTTCTAGTGCATAAATCTTAACTCAGTTGTCACAGATCCAAATCATAATTCCAAATATGTCAATAGAATAAATCAGGGAAAGCATTCTTTTATTAACTGCTATCCAATGTTTCATCCCCTGGAAGTTCTGCCTTTTGGTTGGTGTTAAGTTCTGTTGATTTGTCAATTAATATGCTTTCAGATTTTTTTCTTTCTTCTCTGTCACATTATCACTTACCCTTGCCCATGTTTTCATGATCTCATAACAGGCAATCATCTAAGTGATCCTTGTGAGCCTCTTTCCACTTTAAATCATTTCGTACGCTAAGTTTACGCTAATCTTCCCCTAACTTCCATCATTAATAATTTCCTCAAGAACGTAACTCTATCTGTAAACTTCTTTTGAAGAATTTATGTATTTATTTTAGTGAAGGAGGGGCAAAGGGAGAGGAAGAGAGAGAGAAACTCAAGCAGACTCCAGGCCACGTGTGGCACCAGATGCAGGGCTCGATCTCATGACACTGAGATCACAATCTGAGCAGAAACAAAGAGTTGAATGCTTAACCGACTACACCACCCAGGCACCCATATCTGCAAGCTTGAATTGGCATTTGTGCCCTTCATCACATGGCTTCCTTAACTAAACTAGCACCTGTGTCCTCCTGCTCTCCTCCATGTTCTGGACTCCTCTCCATGTCATGTTTATTCCACATTTGTGTCTTTGGTTGTTCTGTGGCTTGATCTGCAATGCCTTCTTCGTTCCTTTCTGTGTATCCCCACTTAAACTACTCTCTAACTCTGACTTTGTCTCTCAGTAGTCTAATCTCTTATACTACATCCTTCCATAGTAAACTTGCTCATGCTGTGAACTTAGTTTTTCTGTAAGATTCTAGACTGGAGTTGACCATAAGTGAAGCTGTAGGAGATTTGGGAGGCAGAGACTAAAGCAGCAGTCATTATACTTGGAAAGTTGTCATTGGTTAGAGGCAGTGTAGACAGATGCTAAGATGCCAGCAGTTTCCAGTTCATACCTGCACTTCTCCACTCTGCTTTTAGCTCTCCTTCCTAACTGCCTGCCCTATTGACTAATAGTAGCCCCAGGCCCACCACCAGCTGGTTTGCTGTAAGCTCCTAGAGGCAGTGGCCCCAAAGAGCTGACAATTCTCCACAGCAGATACAACAGCCTCCTTTACAGTATTGGTCAAGCCAAACATGCCTCACTCCAAGATTCACTTGTGATTTAGGAACAGAATACTGGAATCCTTTCTCATGTACCCACTAGCATCTCAGACCTGGCCATATACTGTCTGATCTTTTTCTTCCACATTCTCACTGAATTCTTGTAACTTTGGGGGCCAAAAATCTGATTTTATGTTTTTTTTTTAAAGATTTTGTTTATTTATTTGATGGACAGAGATCACAAGTAGGCAGAGAGGCAGGCATAGAGAAAGAGGACGAAGCAGGCTCCCTGCTAAAGCAGAGAACCCAATGGGGGGCTCAATCCCAGGACCCTGGGACCATGACCCGAGCTGAAGGCAGAGGCTTTAATCCACTGAGCCACCCAGACACCCCGATTTTATGTTTTCAAACATGCTTCCTTACTTAACTAGTTCATGGTATAGATACTACGTTCTCAATTTTGATATTTTAAAGGAAACTAATCATTTAAAAAAATTCGAAACAGTTTTTTACTTTCATGTACCTTACCAGTGCAGTTGAGAGCCAAGACTATGCCATAGATTTACAAAAGTCAACGTATCAACTTGAAAGCCAAGAATTTAACTGTTCTGTTTGTGTATCTGCTCTAGCCCAGGGAGAGTTTATATGGATAGTTATTGCCATTACCTCAATGTTGAAGGCAGAGTGCTGGAAAACTGACTGTAAGATGATCAGAACCTTGGTTTGGTATCTCAAATATTATCTTGATACACAGGAATAAAATTTAAACTTTTCATGGAGTGAGTGGAGTGTGTGTCCTTTCAGGAATGCTGGTTTTTTTTTGCAAGTAGGCTTTTGGTAAAAATTGGTTAGTGGCCAACATGAAACTGCATTTTCTGGGAAGGAATGTAAGTTTATATGTTCTGTGTTCTTAAGAGCAGATCTATATACTTAGATATCAACTGGAAAAAAAGAGCAGAAGGTAGGTTTGCAATTCTCTTGCAAAAATGAGGTGATCTGACCACCTTTCTTGCCTGAATAGATGATCACTATAATCCTTGTCTTCTAACAAAAAAAAAGAGTGTTTTTTTTTTAAGAGAAAGGAATGTTTTATTTTCTGTATCTTCATCATCATTTTCTTTCTATAGAGAAAGAGCAATTGTTAGAGATGACTATACTGACTTCTGACTCATACAGGCTTCAGATCTCCCAGTACCCCAGACTCTTGAAATCAGTTTTTAATTGAAACTGGGAGAGACATTTTATATGTTTGGAAGGTATAATTTCCCATACTCTATAAACTTGTAGTTAGGTAAGTCATTAACCCAGAGAGCAGAGCTTTGAGAGTCTTGAAAATGAAGGAAAAATAACATTCAGTGCTGAGTTCTGCAGAGTTAGAGAATCGTGGCTCTCCTTATATTCCTTTGGGTAAAAAAGGCCCATCAAACAGTGGTGCTGTTTGTACAAAATTGCACATGTAATTAATGCCCCTTAATAAATGGCAAATTGTATGTAATATATTTTTTACCATGAAAGAATGCCAAAAAGAGGGCCCATCTCTTCATACAAGTCTTGGGTAAGCTTAAGAAGGTTAATGGATTGGTGATTTATATAACAGAGGAAGGAAGCAAGACTCTACTCACAAGAAAATGATTTATATAAACTTCCTAGAAAAGGATTCCGTGTTATTGTTTCATGAGCAAAGACTGATTTTTAGGTTACTAACTTGGAGAGAGAGACTACATTTCTTTTTCTTCATTTCCATTTTAAAATTTCTGGTGTTTATAGGTATTGTGGAATTCATTCATTTATTTATTCTCTTTTCCTTAGCAAATGTCACCTCTAATATAGGAAATTATGTGTTTTAATTTTTTTAAAAAAGATTTTATTTATTTATTTGACAGAGATCGCAAGTAGGTAGAGAGGCAGGCAGAGAGAGAGGAGGAAGCAGGGCCCCACTGAGCAGAGACCCCAATGTGGTGCTCGATCCCAGGACCCCAAGATCATGACCTGAGCCGAAGGCAGAGGCCTCAACCCACTGAGCCACCCAGGTGCCCCAGAAATTATGTGTTTTATTTTAGAGAAGAATATAATTGTTTGAAAAGTAACTTACTTAAAAGTATCATGACATGAAAAATATAGAATTATAAAATTATGGTTCTGAATATGATGAACTCTTACAATCTGAGATTTCCAGAGGAAAGATTCTTCCAATATTTTTTAATATGAAAGTTTTAGGATATGTCCCTATTGATTTTCTAAATGTTCATAATATTTTATTCCTTCCATTTCTATTTTTATTAAGCAATTATTTTCAAAACCTAGAGACAAACACCTTTGCTTACATAACATATTTATTTTTATAATGCATGAAAAATCACACATATGATGTATAAAACTTTAGGATATATTATCATATCATTTCTGCAGACTTAAACCTCACAGTAATGTCCCAATTGCTCTGTGACAGCTAGATGAGAAATGCATAATTTTTATATGATTAAAAATGATTTGCCATCTTGATAATATAGAGCTCTTCTACCTGTTGTATCTTCTTAAAAAAATTCATTTATTTTCAGGGAGGGAGAGAGAGAGATAGTGCAGGGGGGAGGGGCAGAGGGAGAGAATCTCAAGCTGACTTCCTGGTGAGCGCGGAGTCCAAAGCAGGGCTCCATCCCAGGACCCTGAGATCATGACCTGAGCTGAGATCAAGAGTCAGTGGCTTAACCAACTGAGCCACATAGGTGCCCCTCAAGCACTGCATCTTTTAAAAAGGATTCTATCTTGGTTTACAGTAATTAAAAAATTCCTCTTATATTTTTAGCTGGATTTAAATGTGAAAGTTTGAGACTGGGGGTGGAGACTAATGTTTTTAGAAGATCTTGATTCTACCAATACTGTATTATATTGAGTTGTGTCAAAACAGATCAAAGAAAGTGGAGAGATAGATAATCCCCTGTAAATATAATGATAAAATTATCTGTAAATATAAATGAGAACTGAATGTTCAAACTATTTGTGTTCATATAATACAGATATTAGAACCATCACCATTTTCTCCATGAATAAACAGCAGGTTTTATTATTGTTCTTCTTACCCAAATTATCTAGGCTATTTTTAATCTTCCACTTTAATCTTCTAGGGTAGGCATGGTCATACAGGAGGTATACATACACACTGCCAAGTGAATATTCCAGCTTTATTCTACTGCCAAGATACGATTTGTAACAAACCTGCTGATATGATTTTGCATTCTCTGCAGAAATCACTCTGTGGTAAACCAGTTTTTTGGCCACAGCAGTATCCCCTGCTAAGAGCTAAATAAGCCATAGTATTGAGAAGCCAGGCTGGAATTTAGCTGTTTAATTGTTTTCATGTGTTTGCATTAGCATGGGTATGAACACTGAGTAGTCAACATAGGAAGACTGGAGTTAGAATCCTGGTCTTGTTCTCATAGAGCTAAAGCTAAAATGTCCCCTAAGCCTCTGTTTCTCAGGGAAATATATTCAATTACTTTTGAAGGAAAGTAAAGTTATTTTAAGGAAAGACACTCTCTAGTCCAGTTATACTTCCACTTCCTTCTCTTTTCTCTTGGCATTTCCTAGAACCTTGCAAGAATCCAAGTAAATTAAAGCTAAACTTTTACTATCAAAAAACAGCTTTCAGAGCTACTCATGTGACATGCACTTTATATTCTTGTGTCTATCTCCCAAATCTACTTTATGAGGTAAGGATATTATACCATATACTGTTTTTCAAACAGCTTTATTGGGGTATGATCAATAATCAAAGAACTGCATGTATTTAATACATGTAATTCAGTGGGTTTGAATACCTAAACACTTGTGCAAGCATTGCTACAATCACAGTAACAAAGGCTCAGAGAGAAGGAATTTGCTAAAGATCCCAGAGATAATATGTGAGCCAGTAGGGATTTGAACACTGGTCTTTCTGACTTCAAAATTTATGCACCTTTCATTGCAATGCTGCCAAGTTATATTTTCACCTGGGCTGATGTTTATGTATTGGCATAGACTCGCTAGAGTTGTTAACATGGAAGACCTAGGTTTTCTCCATCGAAAATTAAGACATACAAACACACTTATGAAACACAACCTTTGGAATTGGGCTGTCCAAAAAATCCAGAGTGTGTTCATTCAATTCAAGCAAAAGACACTTTACTCAGACATAGAGATAAGGAAATTCACACTGTCTAATTATGTCTTTTCCTCAGTTGTAAAGGTACATGGGGCATTGTGTGAGTAGCAGGGGTGAATCAAGAAGGCTTGCTTTCCCAAATTGCCACAGAATCACACATCATACTTTGTGTGATGGATGGGTCATTCTTTCTAGGGGATATGATATCATCTTATTAATACCTTTTTAAAGCAGGAGTGAGTTATATACATGTGTATATATGGTATTAGATGTATTAAAGTGCTTATTACACTTTATTTTCATATATTTGTCTTTCTCCTAATTATGTGCTTATGGTAATATGTGCTGACATTTGGAGGTGTTGGAATCACTGAAAATATAATCTTTCTAAAGTTTCCAGCATGTTAACATACCATGTGAGGGGTTAAAGTCAAATTGAAAAAAAAAAAAAAACAAACCTGATTCCTTTCCAATAAAAAAAATAACAATTTTCACTTGGACAATTTGGTCACTGTAAAAGATGTTTTGAAAAAAATATATAAAAATGAGTTTTAGCACCACAAGCCAGATGACTTCTGCCGTTATTTGGTGTATTGATAAAGCTATTTAAAAGAAAACCTTATGAATGGTGCTGCATGTGTGAAAAATGAACGGAGAAATAAATGTTTGATATTTTGTACTATTCATTGTAGAGGAATTAAGGTGTGTGATAGCAACATAGTCTAGCATTTCACAGGTGAAGAATAACAAAACAATTGTATTCATATATAGACATTTTCAAGAAAAAAGAAGCTTTCCTTTTAAAGTATATACTGAAACCCTAATTTCATATAGTAATCAGGATTGTAGTTCCACAGTTTTGAAGTCATGGTTAAAAACAAACAAACAAACAAACAAACTCCCCAAATACTGGCTACCAAGTGTTAAATGACTTCCCTTCCCTCTAGCCCTAATTGGGATCCTATTTCAATGGCTGATGGTTTATTTTACTTCTTGCTTAAAAATAGCTAGACAAAGAGACCTTACAGAACAAAGCCTAAAGGTATTATTATGTAGCAGATTGTATTTTTGAAAAAAATGGTTGTAAAATAACTCCCTAGCCTCATGCACTTTCAGAACCCATAAAAATTCTAATTCTAAAAAAAAAAAAAAAGTCTAATTCTCTCCCTTCCCTTGAATTTGGGTTGGATTGCAATTACTTGACTAACAGGATGCAGTTGAAGTGACTTTGCTTGATACAAACTAAGAACACACGAGAAGCTTCTATTTGGTTCTCATGGGATGATTGTTCAGGATGAAGTCAGATCATGTAAACTGACCAATCCCTGTGCTACCCCCCCCCCCACTTCCAGATGTGTTGTGAGGAAATCCAAATTAGCTACATGCAGAGAACAGAGAGAAATATTGAATCTGCATGGAGAGAGATCTATGTCCAGCCATCTCAGTTGTTCCACCTCTGAATTGTTCCAGTCCAGCTACTGGGTACTGTATGCAAATGAGTGAGTGTGCCAGAACCATGAGCCGATCCCTTTCTGAATTCCTGACCCATTATCATGAAAGTAATAAAATGATTGTTGTTGTCTTAAGCAACTACATTTTGGGGTGATTTATTATGCAGCAATAGATAATTGGAGCAGAATTTGATGCAGAAATGGAGTGCTGACATGATAAAAACGTAATGTGGACAGAATCCTTTAGGAAGAGACTGTTAAGTGAAATCCTGAAGCACCTAGGGAGGATGTTACTGAAAGCTGGAAGGAAGTCAAGGAGAGTGTTAGCAAAAGCCTAAAGGGCTTCAAGAAGCCTGTCTGTGAGGACTTAAAGCAAAGTGAGGAAAACATAATTGGAAGCTGAAGAAAAGGGAATCCTTGTTCCCTTTGTTATGTACTGGCAGCAAGTTTAGTGAAACTCTTGCCTATGTGAATGTGGAACATAGACTGTGTGGCTGATGAACTCAATGATCTGGTATTTCTTGCTGCCTAAACTACAATGAAAATGGACTGATGAACTAATGAACTAATTATTTAGTTTTGAAGGGAATTCACAGAAAATTCAAAGGATTCAGAGCGGTCTTTTTAGAGAGCAAATTGTTCTCAAATTTAAAAGGGCTTTAAGGGCTGTCCGGGTGGTTCAGTTGATTGTGTCCAACTCATGATTTTGGCTCAGGTCATGATCTCACGGTCCTGGGATTGAACCCTGTGTTGGGCTCTATGATGGGTGTGGAGCCTGCTTAAGGTTCTCTCTCTCCCTCTCCTCTCCCCTCCCCCAATCTCTTTCTCTCTCTTAAAAAAGAGGAAAAAAAAGAGAGAGAGATAATTTAGGGTAAAGATCTAAGGGATAGAAGATATGGCTATTCTTTCTAAGACCCCAGAAAGTTCTAAGGCATCATATAACACATACAATACCTGAGAGGCCTCAAGCAAGAACCACCCAGATGAGGCTTCCCTAAATCTTTGGCCCATAGAAACCATGGGAAATAACAAATTGATTGCTATTTTAAGCCATTTCAATTTGGAGTGATTTTTTTCTTTGTCAAAATAGACAACGAGGACATATTCAAAAGATAAGAATAGTGTATAAATAATAGGTACTTATTTTTTTTTAAGATTTTTGTTTATTTGTTTGACAGAGATCACAAGCAGGCAGAGAGGCAGGCAGAGATAGAGAGGGGGAAGCAGGCTCCCCACCGAGCAGAGAGCCCAATGCGGGGCTTGGTCCCAGGACCCCAAGATCATGACCTGAGCCGAAGGCAGAGGCCTCAACCCACTGAGCCACCCAGGTGCCCCAATAAGTACTCATTTTTAATTTAAATTGTAATTTTTAAAAATGAGTTTGCCACTGGGAAGTAGGGCAAACATATTCAGGTATGTGGATATTAAATAAATGTAAGATGTCTTATTTTACTTCAGAAATAAAAAGTTGGAGCAAAAATAAAAACATATTTAAAGTTTAAATCATATTTTTTAAGTGTTGAATCATATATTCATTCTTTTCTTTATTCCTTCATCATTAAATCAGAATCGAAATCTTTTAGGCCAGGGAATTGCCTTTCACACTATGGGTGTTGCAATATCTGACACCCTTTTCAGAAAGACAAGTGTTATAGACAGGGAGCCCATGAAAGTTCATTTTAATTAAGCACTTAATTTTCACCCAGAAGTGAAAGTTTCCACAGGTAAGTAAAGTTTCTCACCATGTGGACTTTCACAATGACTTGTTGAGAAAACAGATTCTAACTTTCACATAAAACTTAAATTGTGATTCTACATAAAATTAAAAATGAAAGGTGACTGACATTTTGCCTTTAATTGATGATAGATAAATATTGATTTAAATATAGCAATTTAGGGGCACTGGGATGGCTCTGTTGGTTAAGTGTCTGCCTTTGGCTCAGGTCATGATCCCAGGGTCCTGGGATGGAGCCCCATATCAGGCTTCCTGCTTGGCCAGGAGTTTGCTTCTCCCTCTGCCTGACTTTCCTGGCTTGTGGTCTCTCTCTCTCTCACTCTCTCTATCTCAATAAATAAATAAATAAATAAATAAAGCAATTTAAAGAAATTCTACTGATGAAATTCATATGGAGTGTGTAGTTGAACTTTGCAAAGGGATAATGTCGTAGGACATCATAATATTCCAAATTTTCTATAAGCTTCTTTTTTCTTCCCCAACCCTCCCCACCTCACCTTCCTTCTTTCCTCCTTCCTCTCTTTTTTCTCCTTCCTTCTTCTGTGACTTTGTTTTTTAGAGATTTTATTTATTTAATCATCAGAGAGAAAGCACACACACAAGCAGGTGGAGCAGAGGCAGAGGGAGAAGCAGGTTCCCCGCTGAGCAAGGAGCAGGATGCAGGACTGGATCACAGGACCCTGGGATCATGACCTGAGCCAAAGGCCGATGCTTAAATGATGGAGCCACCCAGGTATCACCCTCCATCTGTGATTATAAAGATAATTTTTTAAATGATAGGTCAAAATTGTTTCTTTTTTCTTTGGTCCCCTTTTCATTTGTATCTATATAATGTGTTTAGCCTATTTGCTTGTTTATTTAAGGAGAAAACCCTTCACTATGTTAAAAATGGGTGACCTAGGTAATTATTCCTGACTTCAGGTAGTTCACAGTTTATTATAGTAGAAAGTCATGTACTGAGCTCATCACAGTATCCTCAGATACTTAAATACAAGTAAAATGAGTGATGTGCTTGAGACCACAGAGAAGAGAGTGATTAATATTTTGGAGTGAAAGTGTGGTTTAAGCAGTGATATGCTAGATTTGACTTGTACTGATGTGGGGATAAGTTTTGTGGTAGAGATGTATTTTGAACTGAGCTTTAAAAGAAGGTAGAAGGTAGGTAGGTAAGTAGGTAGAAGGGTTTTTTTTGACAGGTTACAAGGGAGAACGGCTGGGGAAGGGCACCAGGTGATAATCATGGCAACTATTTACTGGGCATTAGCTATGGGCTAGGTATTTGCTCAGTCAGCACTTACATACACTATCATAATCCATCCTTGAAAGGTCCTGCGCGGTAGATCTTACCAACAGCATTATACATAGAAAATGGAGGCTTTGGGATTTGAAATCATGTCTGTCATCTGAAAGGTTTACCATTGCACTTGACTGCCTCATAAATAAATAAGTGGATATGGGGAAGTTTTGGGGAGTAGACTAAGTTTAAGAAAACAGAGTATTTGAGGTGCCTGGATGGCTCAGTGGGTTAAGCCTCTGCCTTTGGCTCGGGTCATGGTCTCAGTGTCCTGGGATCGAGCCCTGCATCGCGCTCTCTGCTCCGCGGGGAGCCTGCTTCCCCCCTCTCTCTGCCTGCCTCTCTGCCCACTTGTGATCTCTGTCTGTCAAATGAATAAATAAAATCTTAAAAAAAAAAAAAGAAAACAGAGTATTTCTCTTATCACCATTTTGCATAGCCTGCTACTTTCTGAAATTATATATAAACTCCTCTGGCTGGAACAAACTCATTCTCTAGGCAAACTCACTGATAAATCCTCAATATTATAGAATCTGTTGGCCCTTTAAGATATTTTGTATTAAGATATTATATTCAGAATATTGAATTCCAAGAGAGCGGTGAGTGATAAGGTTGACATAGCTAACACGTAAAGTCGGTTGAAGTTGTGACCTGCCTAGTGTTTTGGACTGGCAAATTTGAGTGGACTGCAAGGGGAAGGCATTAGACAAAGTCAACTGCCAGAGACAGACTGAGAGAAGACTTTCGCAGCATATATAACCAATAAAGAGATTAATACGTAGAATACACAAGGAACTTCTGCAAAGCAACAAGGATAAGACAGGAAAGCCAACCTAAGTGGGCACAATGCACAAATAAGCAATTCCCAGAAAGAGAAATCTCAAATGACCAGTGACTATGTAAAGAGATGCAAAAATGCTCCTTGCAGATCCTGCGCTAGAGGAGAAGCAGGCAGGTAACTTTGTCTTCCTCCTGTGACTCTCCCAGCAGGTTCTCTCTGGGCACAAACTCTTAAGGAAAAACTGATAGCACCGGTTGCAGAAGAGGCAGTCATCCCAAACAATAAGATCACTGTAGTGGGTATTGGACAAGTTGGTATGGCGTGTTCCATCAGCATTCTGGAAAAGTCCCTGGCTGATGAACTTGCCCTTGTGGATGTTTTGGAAGATAAACTTGAAGGAGAAATGATGGATCTGCAACATGGGAGCTTATTTCTTCAGACACCTAAAATTGTGGCAGATAAAGATTACTCTGACTGCCAATTGATTGTGGTGGTGACTGGGGGAGTCCGCCAGCAGGAGGGAGAGAGCCGGCTCAATCTGGTGCAGAGGAATGTTAATGTCTTCAAATTCATTATTCCGCAGATAGTCAAGTACAGTCCTGACTGCATCATAATTGTGATTTCTAATCCAGTGGATATTCTCACATATGTTACCTGCAAACTAAGTGGACTACCCAAGAACTGTGTGTTTGGAAGTGGGTGTAATTTGGATTCTGCTAGATTTTGCTATTTTAAGGCTGAAAAACTTGGCATTCATCCCAGCAGCTGCCATGAACGTATTTTGGGAGAACATGGTGATTCAAGTGTGGCTGTGTGGAGTGGAGTGACTATGGCAGGCGTTTCTCTTCAGGAACTGAATCCAGAATTGGGAACAGACGACAGTGAAAATTGGAAGGAAGTGCATAAGATGGTGGTGGAAAGTGCCTACGAAGTCATCAGGCTAAAAGGATATACCAACTGGGCTATTGGGTTGAGTGTGACTGATCTCCTTGAATCCATGTTGGAAAATCTATCCAGGATTCATCCAGTGTCAACAGTGGTGAAGGGGATATATGGCATTCAGAATGAAGTCTTCCTGAACTTTCTGTGTAATCTGAACACTCGGGGCTTAACCAGTGTGATTAACCAGAAGCAGAAGAATGATGAGGTTGCCCAGCTCAAGAAAAGTGCAGGTACCCTGTGGGATGTCCAGAAAGACGTAAAAGATCTGTGAATTCTGGCTTTAAGGCTGTAGAAATTTAAAACTACAGTGTAATTAACTGTGAGCCTTTAGTTTTTCATCCATATACAAGGATCATAGTTTGCTCTTATCTTCCTAAATATGTGAATCTGGGCTCACAGAATCAAAGCCGATGCTTGGTTTAATGCTCGCAATATGAGCCCTTAAACAAATAAAATTAACTATTGTCGTGTGCTTAAAAAAAAAAAAAAGAGATGCAAAACTTTACTAGAAATCCCCCCCTCCAAATGCAAATTAAATAACCTAGCCTTCAGCATCTCAGAAAAGTATGTCACAATTTTGGTTAAACTAATACTTGGTGCGTATATTATTGTGATTATGTGAACATTATTCATATCTATGATTATATATCATTTGATTTATGGCTTTTAAAAACATTTATTAAGGCATGATAAATAATACAAGGACACATTTAAAGTAGAAAATTTGATAAGATGTTACATAAGTTTACACTGGTGAAACCATCACCATAATCAAGATAATGGACATACCCATCACCCTGAAAATTTCCTGTGTCCCTTTGGCATCTTTCTGTACTGCCATCACCTGATAGACAAACACTGATACGCCTTTTGTTGTAAAGATTAGTTTTCATTTTTAAGAATTTTGCATAATCAAATCATGGAGCATTAGTCTTTTTCTATCTAGCTTCTTTCACTTATTTTGAGATTTTACAATTATTTTGAGAGTCATTCATGTTGTTGCAAATAATAGCAGTTTATTTTTATTGCTAAATTTATTCCATTGTATGGATATACTACCATTTATTTATCAATTCAATTATTACTGGGTGTTTGGATCATTTCTAGTTTTTGGTTATTACAAATAAAAATGTTGTGAACATTCATGTCTGAATCTTTGTATGGTCATATGTTTCATTTCTCTTGGCTGGTTACCTAGGGGTGGAATGGTTGTATTATATGGCAGGCAGATGTTTGACTTTTTTTTTTTTTTAAGATTTTATTTATTTGACACAGAGAGAGAGAGATCACAGTAGGCAGAGAGTCAGGCAGACAGAGAGGGGGAAGCAGGCTCCCTGCCAAGCGGAGAGCCCAATGTGGGGCTCCATCCCAGGACCCTGAGATCATGACCTGAGCCAAAGGCAGAGGCTTTAACCCACTGAGCCACCAAGGCGCCCCAATGTTTGACATTTTAAGAAACTGCCAAACCATTTTCCAAAGTGATTGTATCATTTTACATTCATATTATCACTGTATGAGAGTTCTAATTCTTCCACATCCTCTCCAACACTTTATATGATCAGTCTTTTGTCTTTTTAATATTAGCCATTCTAACGGGTATATAGTTGTATCTCATTGTGGTTTTAATTAGAGTTGCCCCAACAACTAATGATATTAAGCATCTCTTCACATTCTTATTTGCCATCCGTGTATCTTCTTGAGTGAAGTATATGTTCAAATCCTTTGCTTAATTTTGTTTTTTATTTTAATTTATTTATTTTTAAGTAGGATCCGTGCCCCGTGTGGAGTCCAATGCAGGGCTTAAACTCATGACACTGGGATGAAGGCTTGAGCTGAAGAGTCTGATGCTTAACTGACTGAGCCACCTAGGTGGTCCCCTTTGCTCATTTTTTTTTTTCTTTGCTCATTTTTAAGATTGAGTTTTAAAAATGTTCTTACTGTTGAACTTTAAGTTCATCTCTGTATTTATGGATATAAGTCATTTATAGATCTTTGATTTACAAATATTTTCCCCCACTTTGTGGCTTTTATTCATTCTCTTAACTTTTGAAAAGCTTTCAAAAATCAAAAGCTTAACATTTTGATGAAGTTCATGTTACTAATTTTTTCCTTTGTAGATTGTGTTTATGGTCTTGTATCCAAAAATCTTTGCCTAATTCAAGGTCACAGGGATTTTCTCCTGTGTTTTCTTTCAGGAGTTTTGTGATTTTAGGCTTTATGTTTAAGCTATGATCCATTTTGGATTAATCTCTGTGTATGGTGTGAGGTATAAGTCAAAGTTCTTTGCGTGTGTGTGTGTGTGCACATGTGCGCCCACGTGTGCACACATGGATTTCCAATTGTTCCAGCACTATTTGTTGAAGACTTTCTTTTCTTCACTGAATTTCCTTTGCATCTTTATGGAAGATCAGCTTTGTGGGTCTATTTCTAGCTCTCCATTCCATTCTACTAATCTATTTATGTATCTTAACTCTAATCTCACATTGTCTTTACTGTAGTTTCTTTTTTCTTTTTCACTTGTCACGGTGAAACTTATGAAAAACACTGGTATGGAGACACGGAGATAGACAAATACATTTAGGTGGGGTGGCTCAGGTGAAATTGTGGCTTCTTTACATTGATGTCATATTTGCTGAGGGCAGAGGTCAAGCCCTTCATGATTAGAGTGTACTTGTGCCAGAAGCTATGCCCTTCATTTTGCGGTGCCACGGACATCACTGAAAATACCTGAAATGAATTTCTGGGCATCTAGAGAGATGGGCCAAATTATGCTTGGATTTGAGGTCCCAGAGCCAGCTCGGTTCCGGGAATAGCCAGTCATGGTATCTGGGATCTTAGGTGTGTGATTCTCCACCTGTGCCTTGGAGTCTGCTAGCGGCTTGCTGAACACTTCCAACTTCAGGTCTTTGCTGGCTATGCTTGGTAGTATGTAAAGACTATTAGACATGGCCCAACCCAGGGTGGGAGTTGGCATTACATGAGTGGGGGCTGGAGGGAGGGGCAGGCAACCAGTGCTCTAGCCCCAGGCCCCTCTGCTCTCCCCAAGGGTCCGGAGGGCTAAATAGTCTCTTCAGACCTTTTTACTATAGTCGTATCGTAAGTCTTGAAGTCAAGAAATATTAATCTCTAACCTTTATTCTTTTAAAAAATTGTGTAGCTATCCTTTGCACTTACAGTGAATTTTGGTATCAGCTTACCAGTGTCTAGAAAAATCCTGCTGGGATTTTTTCCTTGGATTTTAAAAATCTGTGTATCAATTTGGGAAGAACTGATGCCCTAAAAATATTGAGTTTTGTGACCTGTCAACAAAATACCTCTCCCCATTTATTTAAACTTTAGTTTCTCTCAACAATGTTTTATAGTCATTAGTGAAGTCTTTCACACTTTTTATTAGATTTATTCTTATTTGATCGTATTTGCCTTCTTCGATTTAGTGATATGTATTTGAATTTCCTGCATCTCTTCTTGTGACTTGATAGCTCATGTCATTTTAGTATCGAACAATATTACATTGTCTGGATTTACCACAGTTTATTTATATATTCACATTCAATAGAAGGTCATCTTGGTTGCTTCCAAGTTTTGAAAATTATGAATAAAGTTTCTATAAACATCATTGTGCAGGTTTTTTTGTGGACATATGTTTTCAACTCATTCGCATAGATAACAAGTAGCATGATGGCTGGATCATGTGGTAAGAGTATGTATAGGTCTCCAGGGGCGCCTGGGTGGCTCAGTGGGTTAAGCTTCTGCCTTCGGCTCAGGTCATGGTCTCAGGGTCCTGGGATCGAGCCCTGCATGGAGCTCTCTGCTCAGTGGGGAGTCTGCTTCCCCCTCTCCCCCTGCCTGACTCTCTGCCTACTTGTGATCTTTCTCTCCCTCTGTCAAATAAATAAATAAAATCTTAAAAAAAAAAAGAGTATGTATAGTTCTCCAAAAACTGCCAAACCATCTTCCAAAGTGGCTGTCGCATTTTGCATTCCCACCTGCGTGGATGAGCCCTCCTTTTGTTCCACATCCTCACCCATACATGGTGCTGTCAGTGTTTTTTTTTTTTTTTTTTAAGATTTTATTTATTTATCTTACAGACAGAGATGACAAGTAGGGAGAAAGGCAGGCAGAGAGAGAGGGAAGCAGGCTTCCCCCTGAGCAGAGAGCCCGATGTGGGGCTCGATCCCAGGACCCTGGGATTATGACCCGAGCCAAAGGCAGAGGCTTAACCCACTGAGCCACCCAGGCGCCCCAAGGTGCTGTGAGTGTTTTGGATTTTGTCCATTCTAACAGGTGTTTAGTGGAATCTAATTGTTTTAATTTGCAGTTTCCTAATCTTGTATGAATTTAGCAATGTTTATTTACCACTGAGATTCCCCCACCCCAGTTTACTGAGATACAATTTATATATAACACTAAGTTTAAGGTGTACAATGTGTTGAGTTGATAAGCTTCTATATTGCAAAATGATTACCACCCTCATGTTAGCTAACACTTGTGTTATGTCACACAATTATCATTTGTGTGTGTGTGTGTGTGTGTGTGGTAGAGAAATTTAAGATATGCTCTCAAACAACTTTCAAGTGTATAATACAGTATTGTTAACTATAATCACCATGCTCTACATTAGATCCCCAGAATTTGTTCATTTTAAAAGTGGAGTTTGTACCCTTTGACCAAGATCTCCCCTTTCACCCCACCCTGCAAGCTCCTGGTAACCATGATTCTAGTCTCTGATTCTATACATATGACATTTTTAGATTCCACATAGAAATGATACTATAGCATGTTTGTCTTGTTTTGTTGAGCCTTTTTCTTTCATGGCTTATAGTATAGCCTGTTTTGTGTGCCCTTGAAAAGAATAAGTATTATGCTATTGTAAGGAACATTCTTTCATAGACCACTGTCTTTTGTTGCCTACTGTCCAGTTTTTGAAAACCATTGATTCACATATATTGTCTTTTGTTTGTTTGTTTCAGGTAGTAGAATAAGTTCAGCCCATGTTAATTCATCTGGGTTAGGAGCCCAAGTTCTCTAGGGTAATACTTCCCTTTTTCTTGGACTGTTTCTTTTCCTCCTTTTTGCTTTCCTTTGTTTTCTTTGTATCTGTCACTAAGTATCCTTAAACTTCATGTCAGAAATTTGAATTTACTCTCTCTGTATGTTCAGACATGTCAGATAATCTTATTACTTTAATCTTTGTCTTAGGGATATCCTTTCTAAAACTCCTTTCTCCTGTTTCAATGTAAACTAGTTGCTGTCTTTGTTTTAATTATTGTCTTGGGATTTCTGTTAACTAATAGTCTGTAAATATACTTCTTTACTCTTCTGTGTTTTTGTGGACCTCTTACCTACATTTTTCTTGCTTTAGTCCCTAGTTTTGGTGGAACACACCTTTCAGTAGCTTCCTGAAAATAAATACATGAGAAAAAATTTTTTTCTTGAGAACTCATAGAACTGAAAATACCTTTATTTGATGCTCACATTTGATTTTAACTTTATATAGTTATAGAATTCTAAGTTGGAGATGAATTTCCCTCAGAATTTTTATGTGTCATTTCCTCCAGAGTCCAATATTGCTACTGAAAACATTGATAACATTTTAAATTTCCATTCTTTTCCTGCAATCTGTTTATGTCTTTGAAGACTTTTAGGATCTTCTCTTTATCCCTGGTGTCAGAAAATTTGTCACTGATCCCAATTACTTAACACTTTTTAATCTAAAATATAATTTATTTAATTTCTGCAATAATCATGTAAAGTTTTCAAGAACTTGTTTCTTTTTCTTTTTTTAAAGTTTTTATTTATTTGACAGACAGAGATCACAAGCAGGCAGAGAGGCAGGCAGAGAGAGAAAGGGGGAAGCAGGCTCCCTACTGAGCAGAGAGCCCGATGTTGGCCTCGATCCCAGGACCCTGTGATCATGACCTGAACACAAGGCAGAGGCTCAATCCACTGAGCCATCCAGGTGCCCCTTGCTTCTTTTTCATTACATTCTATTTTCATATCATGCATTTAATATCTTCTATTATGTCTTTCAGGATATTAATTTCAGTGTTTAAAAGTTTTATTTTGTTCTTTTTATTGACTGTTCCTTTGACCTTCATGTTTCTTATTTATTTTTTTCACTATCATTCGTGTCAAAGATTACTCTTTAGATATCTGGTAAAGTTTTGCCTGTTCATATTTAAGAATGAAGGATTTAAGAATTCACTGAAATCTGTGTGTGTAAGTGTGCATGTGTGCACACACATGTGGTCATGTGTGTGCACAGAGGCCTATAGGATGTGTTGATTGATAGGCTTCTATGCAGGTTATTTGGGTGGAGATTATGCTGCTTCATTGTTCATACTCAACTTTGAGTACGTGATCTTTTCTTTATACATGTTCAGTTCTCCCAGGTAGAAATCCTTTATCTCCTTGCCTAGGGGTTGTAAGGGTCACCTTAGAGCTCCAAGATTCATGTTGCTGTGGTAGCAGTGGGGGTGGGGGTGAGCTCAAAGGTATCCCTATTTAGTATATAAATTTCACTGAGTATGGCATCTCTGCCTTCAGCTGTGCCCAATGACTCCTAACCCAAGGTTTCTAAGGTTTGACTTCTTTAGTCTTTTATTGGGGTGATGGAGGGCATCTAGGTGCTGAACTGCTTCCTCTACAGGCTGATAACCAACCCTTCTATTTTCAGTCACACAAATACTTGAGCTTCAGTGGCACTTGTGAGACCGAACTCTTGAACCTTTTCAAGGTTCATTTCTTGTTTCTGTGTAGGAATTTGGTTTTCCTCTTGTCTTCTAAGTCAGTTATTATATGTCCATGTACTTTCCACCTTCCAAAACTTAGTTGACTTATCTTATTTCTACATCATCCTCTTTTTGCTTTGTGGATTTGGAACTTAAAAAAATCCTTTTGATGTAATTTTAACGTATTCTCAGGAGACAGCAGAGATTAATGAATGGTTGAGCTATGTGCTCTTTTGTTTAGCTATTTTTTTTAAACTGTGAAATATAACAAATGTATAGAAAGTGTACAAATAGTATAGTTCACTGATTTTTACAAAGTAACTGATCAGGTGAAGACACAGAGTATTGCCAGTCTGACAGAATCCTCTTGTGCTGTAAGAATCTTTATCCCATCACAGTATTATTTTAGTGCACCTCGAATACCCTGAAACTTATTCTATGGCTTCCTGATTGTGTCACTTGATAAGTAAACCCAAATTAGCACAATTTTCTGTATATTTTCCACATGTCTACTGTATGGAAAAAAATTCCATATAATAGACATTATTCAGTGTTGATATAGAGCAAGATGTAACAGAGCTTGCTTACTAAGCTTTATCTTAGTTAATAAGTATAGTGTTTTGTTAAGGAACATTTGTGTGCAGGTACAACTTGACTTTATCCAAAAGAAACTTCATCTAACACAGAAAACTATTCCTCCTTTGAGATATTCATTCTGTAAGACTAATCCAATATTCTGATATGATTTCTTTTTCAATTTTAGAAGGTTCTGGAAAACATGTAAGTTAGACCGTGATATTGAGCCAGTATAAAATAAGTTGAAAAATAATATTTCTTGGTAATATCATTAACTCTCTACTTACTTAAAGCCAAACACCCTTCCTTTACAAAGGCCATAGTTTTCTGTGAACCAGAAAAGCTATAAATTTTACCAGCTGGTTTTAACTGAAAAGAAATATCAAAAAAATTTCCTCCTGTGGGCTTTATAAATGCTGAGATAGTAGACTGACACATGAAATATACTAACTGTAGTTATTCATGCCTTCCCCTCCCTCTCAAACATGTCCTAATGATTTGTTATTTTACTGCATTTATAAATAGCCATGGAGCAGGGTCTCACTGAATGAGAAGACTGCTATTTTTTCTTAATGTAAAGTGTCAAGTGAGTTGAATATTTTTGGGCACATAAACCCTTATTCGGCACCTAAGCAGAGAACATGTTAAGAACTTAGCACATGGAGGGTAAATTGGTAATCAAATTTTGTCTACATTTAGTTTCTATTTTCTTCTTCAGGAATTAAGTTGAAATTCATATCTTTTTGTTTTTGTTTTTTAATTTTACTCTCTGTCTGCCATCTAAAGAAAAAAGAGGGGAAAAATAAACAAGTACACTTAATCTTTCTTTCCATGAAAGTGCAACATTGTGAAATTTCTGTAGTGCATGAGGCATTCTTCTGCTTGAGAAACAGGACCCTAGACAAAATCTCTGAAACCTTCTAGTTCCAGTACTTGCTTTGTCACATTCAATCTCCAGCAGTTTTGTGTTGCCTTTTTCCTATTTAAGAGTTTTAGATTGGCTTTTGAAATGGACATCCAAAATGTAATCTCAAGGAAAACAATTTTCATGAAGATTATATTGGAGATTTTCTAACCTTGCTGAACATTAAAATTCCCTGTGAAGTTTGTTGAACAGATTCTTGGGTCCTGCTCTCAGAGACTGATTTCCAACCATTGTTGATAATGCATTTAGTTTCTGCTCCTGTAAGAGTGTAGTGAAGGGGCCTTTTAATTATGGCTTTCCAAACTCTGAAGTTCAAACACCGTTTTCATTATATTGCTTCTCTATTCCTCAGAGTAGCAATTTTTAAGTGCTAGCAATCTCTCAAAGAAAGGATAGGGATAGATAATTTGGGGGCATGAGGCTCAGGGAGAGAGAAGGGCAGGCTGGAAGGCAGAGGGCATGGAGTTCTTTGACATCAGGTCTCTTAGCAGCCACTGTTAGGAAAGAAATGCAGAGAAAGAGAGTGGAGGGCACCTATGAAGATGCTATTTCCCCTTTCTAACCTTTTCCTCAGTAAGCACACATGTGTGTAGCCGCTCATCCCCTCAGCTCAGCCAGATGCTTGAGTGGTTCTGTCCAAGCAGCTGGAAACAACCCCAACAATCCATCAATATGGCAGCTCAGTATTCTCCTGAGGTCTGCTCTGTGGGACGTAGGTTAACTCCAAGTCCACTGGGTTAATTCATGACTCAAAGAAACATTAGAAAATATGGGGCTGAGGAAAGCACACCTGAAATGGGAGTCAGGAGACAAAAGTTCTAGTTCCAGTTCTGTTGTTTATTACCAAAGTGACTTCCTTAATATCCCTGAGCATTAGTTTTTTGTTTTGTTCTTTTTTTTTTGCTTACATAAGAAAGGTTGCATTAGATGATTTCTTGGGTTCCATTTAGCTCTTAATCTATTATTCTGAGGGGCTGGGTTGTAGGAAGGAAGCTGGTTTCTGATCAGAGTTCTGCTGTCCGCTGTTGTCAAGTAACTGTTGTCCACTTATTTGGTGAGATTCTTTCTCTTGGGAAGAAATCAGTGTTTTTGATGAGATTGGCAACATTGCTTATTTCTGTTTATTGCTGAATATTAGCACACCTTCTGTTTTGCACACTATAGATTAGTTTGTGCAAAGTATAAAAGTTGTAAAGTACAAAACTAAAAAGGCTTGGTCTTGGAAATGTGGTATGAGTTGCAAACTGGTCACTGAATTCCTGCTTGTTTGAATAAAGGTTGAAAATTCTCTTGGAGGATTTTTCAATCTCCTGATAGAATCTCAAGATTTTGTTTAGTCTTTTTCTTTTAATATTATAGTTATTAATACTACTAGTATTCTGATGGATATAGGTTCATAAGTAAAATCTTTTATTTTCAGGAATAATTAATAGCTTAAACTCAATCTGCCCTAAATAAACTGATATTTCACTCAAGATGTACTTCATTTCCTAACATTTTAAAAGAGATACCTTTGTAATCACATCTAATCCCTTCTCTTCCTATACTCTCCACATTTTAATGAAGGGCCAATTTTGCTTGGTTCTACCTCTAGTGTGTCATTATATGAGCCTTATTGCTCCTGATTCATTATTTCTTGCTTATACCACTGCAGTAATCTTCTATTTTTAATGTTTATCCTCGCCAATTCATACTTTAATGTCAAAAGGATTTTTCTTTTTTTAAAGATTTTATTTATTTATTTGATAGACAGAGATCACAAGCTGGCAGAGAGTAGGCAGAGAGAGGGGGGGAAGCAGGCTCCCTGCTGTGGAGAGAGTCCGATGTGGGGCTCGATCCCAGGACCCTGGGATCATGACCTGAGTGGAAGGCAGAGGCTTTAACCCATTGAGCAACCCAGGCGCCCCTAAAAGGATTTTTCTAATGCACCATTCTGATCATCTCTCTCTCTTGCTTAAAAAACATTAACGACTTGGTTTTACTTACAGAATGAAATCCAAACTTTCTAGTAGAACTTTAAAATTTTCTTGTTTGGACATGCTTAACATTCATATATTCATGTGATTCTCTGCTTTTTCTTATGCCATTCCTGTAGCCTTGAATGTTCCAACCTCTGTCTAGCAAAGTCCTATTCATCCTTTAAGAGCAAACCTCAAAGTGTCCTCCATCATGAATCTTTGAGAATTTTACACCCAAATAAATGCTCCTAAGCTCTTATAGTGGATCTTATTGCCTTAATATTTTGCTACTTTGTATTACCTTCATTCTTACTTTTTCTTAAACATTAACTGTTCCTAATAAGCATTAGGTAGACGTTAGCCCTTAAAACTGATGCAAACTTTACATGTATTTTTGTATTTCTGGTAAAAACAGCTGTGTCTTTAATCAGATTTTCAAAAGATTCAACAATTCCAAATGGTTGTAAAATAATACTATATTGTAAACTCTTTGATTTAAAAAAAGGTGTATTTTGCCAAGTGAAATTTAGTGCAAAACCTTCAACATAATTGAATAATCAGCTGGATAAGAAATAAATGAATATTACATTTAAATACAGTTTAATTGAAGAATCTTCTAAATTTGTATTCAGAATGATGTATTGGATTATTGTTAAGACTTGTCCATGTCTCTACATATCTAAGATAAAGAAGTTTGATACAGGTGAATACTGTTTTATAAAAAGGGTTTGTGTTGATTGTTTGCTTGTTTGCTTTTTTTGGCTAAGATTTGAACTTAACTAGGATATATATTTGGATGTGATTAGAAATACCTTCAAGTTCTCTGAACAATTCTTACAGCCCCTGAATCAGGTGGTAGTCTACATAAATCTTCAAGGGGGTATCTAGGATCCAAGGCAGATTTAACTGTCTGAGTATCTACAGTGTGGCTTTGGACTGAAACTCATCTTGGCTCTTTACCTCCCCCCTTGCACTCATTCAATTTCATCTTCTGAATTCGCATTTAGACACACTCTTGTTTCTCACAGGCAAACACATGAGGATACACTCTTAGCAGATGTGAGTATCCTCACCCTCAGCAGAAGTTTTTCCTGTGTTTTCCCCAGCAGGGCATTTAGAAGATAACCAGGTCCAATGAACCAATGTAGAAGCAAGATGCGGCTGGCAATTTACCTGTTGGTTGGCTTGCTTTTTCTTGTCTTTGATATTAGGGAGTGGGAATTATTTGCAGACTTAGGCAGGGTTGCCAAGGACAGTAGGGAGTGATTACAGATGAAGGAGAAAGTGCTGGCAGCTTGAGAGGGGTTCCACATACTATGACTTATAATTTCTTTAAATAGAGGTCTGCCTTTGGTATACAGTAAGCATAAGTTATAACAGAGACGATAACTCTCTTGAAAAATATATATATATTTTTTAGAATGTTGCTTAATTTTCAATACTTAAACTACAGTTAATCTAAGAGTTTATAGCCTATTTAGGAATAAAATGCATAAATATAAGAGAAGGGCATTTGGCATTTGTAGTTGTTCATACTTTTTCATATATATTATTCCATTTACTCCTGACAATAATTTTTTAAGGTGTGTAGGGATGGTATTATTATTCAAAAAAATTTTTTTTAAAAGCAATGTATGCTTAGCAGCATAGATAACTATGAATCAGAACAAAAATTCAAATCCCCAGTCCTGTGCTCTTTCAATTACATCATAAAATGGCAATAGCTATTTCTAACTCAGTTATAAACAATCTGTAACCTGTGGATAATTTTTCATGAAGAAAAATTTCTTGTAAAAAATAAATGTGCCAGGCATTTACTCAGGGATGAGAAATACTTAGGTGTCCTTTGATAATATGAACATTAAGTATTACAATCAAGTACTCTCATTTAAAAGTAATAAGATAAATTACATATGTCTCTATACTAAAAATTCTTTTTATTTTGAGTGAATGATGCAAGCAAAAAGATCTTACCATCTAAGGATATTTGTGTAAAAGATTTAGGGTGTTTTTCAAATATTTTGAAGTAATTCTAAAGTACAACCTGTGTTGAGAACCAGTGGTGGAAAGGCAAAGTTGGAAGCAATATGAGAGAGATGACAAAGACTGGAACCATGGTAGTGGCCGAGGAAAGGGAGAGGCATTTCTAAGCTAATATTTAAAAGGAATGTTGATTAATTGAGAATAAAGAGGGGGAGAAGGCGATGGTAAGTCTGTGGTTTCCAATCTGCTAACAGAAGTGGGTAGTCTTGACAGTAAGGGGGTTTGATGGGATAGGACTAGGATAGAAACACATTGATAGCCTGATTTTAGACATAAGATGGTGGTAGAGATACAGTCAACCATGCAAGAATTGACTATTCCTTGAGTGAATTGTTCTAAGCCCTCTTCTGTTAGATCGACAGTTACAATAATGATAGTTTTTAAAAAAGTAATGTTTGATAGATATATTCATTGTGGATGTTCACTTAGTCCATTCTAAACTGAATAAATTTGCAAGTACTATCCTACTCCTCCTCCTCCCTGTGATGGATTTAAACTAAGTAGAGCTGAGGGGAGAGGAGATAACCTTGAATGGTTCTTGCCTAAAAAATATTATGACAGGGCACCTGTTCACATTTCTACTCAGAAGGAACTCAGTTTCCTGGACCATAATTATATTGGCCTTCATGTGCAGATAGTGTAGGTATTATTTTTAAGTGTACAATGGCTTCATTATGGGACTTTTGTTATTATTTTTATTCTTTTTGGGTGGCACAGGGTTAAATTCCAGCTGGGTGGGACCCTATGTGTATATTTTGTGGCTACAGACAAAGCAGTATAAGGCGTTTCCTTCTGTTCATTTTCCAGGGTATTTCTGGGAAATCAGACCATGAAGTTTGCCCCAGGAAATTGTTTCTTTGTGGCCAAGAGCAGTGTTTACACATTCTCATTGAGGGGATCTTTAATAAGCTGTTTCATTTGAACACAAATTGGCCAAAGAAGGTATTTTTACCCTCTTTTCTAAAACCTTGGCATTATAAGAATGTATTAAACAGTGGCTCAATTGTGAGAGGTTATCCAGGGCTGAAGGTTTAAGGTTCCTTTTTAAGAATGCTGTACATTTAAGTATCTAAAATGAATCAATCCTGTAGATTTCATCTTTCCTTCATTGGAGGGATGATCCCTTTTTATCTTTGAAGAAAAAATTAACAAAATGTTTCAACCCTTCCCAGTGGTTTTTTGAACTTTGAAACAATTTATGAGGAAAGTGTAGAAAGCTACTTAGCTCTATTTTACCCATGAGAAGGCCTTGACTTGGAAAGGTTAAAATACTTTCTCAAGTCTCCATGCGAAGTCAGTGATTCAGCTTGGAGAAGGATCTTGGTCTATTTTTATTCCTTTACATTAAGAATTACAAAATATTAGATCTTGAAGAAGTTCAACAGCAATCTTGAAAAGGTCTAGTGATATTTGAACAGGTTTAGAATGGCTGTGAAAGTTAAGGAAGAAGACAATTAGACCCTCCTTCTTTTTGAAGCAGGAATGTGACATTATCCACTTAAGAGAGAAACCTTGTATGGCCGGCTAAAATTATTTTCTTTTGTTTCTCCTTTGTCTCCAGTATTTGTTTTATAGTACATCTGCTCTTATCACATTTTTTTTCTCCACACTATTTTATGACCTGTTTAACATAAGATCTTCCAAATATATGGTTACATACCAAAGGATAGGGAGAAGATAAGAATGAGATAGACACTCACAACTTCGCTCACTGGTGTTTGTCATACGGTCCTATGTCATATGCATTGGCAGAAGAATGGAGAAGATATATTAGACCAACATTCATCAATATAATGATAACAGAATTTTTCTCTTCCAAGTCAAGTTTGTACTGGGACCTTCCTCTCTCCCCTGAGTTGATGAGAACTATGTGGTCCAGAAAATCTCCTAATTCTCTCCTCCTTGAAGTTATTCCAAACTCCAAATGTCCATGCTGGGGAGGATGGGTCCTATTGAGAATAACATATACTCAGTTATGTATTTTTCATCACAATTAAGGATAATTCTGCTGGAAGCATCTTTTATTCCTTTTTTATTATTGTTGTCAAAAAGATTTGCAAGAGTTCAGCGAAGACTCAGATTTATTCTTTATATAATTATCTCTTCCTTCTTTTTCATTGGCATCTCCAGTGAGAAAGCCAGGAGAATATAAACGATATTTGAAGCTCTTTGTCTGGGATCTGAGGAGTTGGGTATGTTATTGATATCTCCAACCAATATTTCTAGGTTTCCTAACAGAAATTAATTTTCCCCAATATTTTTCTTCTTTACCATAGAGTAAAATGGGAAATTAACAAGCTCTGTCTCCCTCCTGTATTGACATAATTGGAGAGAATTGGTGATTGTCATCCCCTTGATCATATGTTACTAATAGAATTTTCTTCCTGTGAGAAGGGCATGTGGTTGGTCCACTGATGGTCCAGTGATTTTGGTTCATTTTCAGGTCTCCTTCCTTTCTTCACTCTTTCCTTATTACCTTTTGTTAGCTATTAATTAATCTCCTACCATGATCTGGATATCTAAAATATCTGAGCACACAACCCAAAACTCACTTTTTATTTTCATTATAAAATATTATGTATAGGGGCATCTGGGTGGCTCAGTGGGTTAAAGCCTCCGCCTTCAGCTCGGGTCATGGTCTCAGGATCCTGGGATCGAGCCCCGCGTCGGACTCTCTGCTCAGCGGGGAGCCTGCTTCCTCCTCTCTTTCTCTGCCTTCCTCTCTGTCTACTTTGATCTCTTTCTATGAAATAAATAAATAAATAAAAATATTATGTATAATTGACAAATAGACATTAAAGAAGGAAAAAATAAAACTAAATAGAAATGGAAGTTCTAATAACTTTTTATCTACACAAAACACACAAACGCAATGGGGTCCAAGGAATAGTGCTTGGTTTCCAAATTCAAAAAGACCCTGGGTTATGTGCATACTGTGGCTAATGAAAATGTTACCCATGGAAGGCCCCTCAACTTACATAATTTCCATTAAGGGTCATGGCAGTTTTATACATACATTTATAAGGGGAGACTCTTAAATACTACTACTGTTCTATATCTAAGGGGCTAAAGTACTTTCAGGAAAGACTGTTTAATCTTCTTGTGTTTGAAAAACATAAAATGAGGTGATGACTGGCAAATGAGAGCAAGCCTGTTTAATATTAAGATTATGACGTAAATTGACAAAAGCTCAGGCATTCCAAGTCTAAGTTGCTAGGCACCTTCTTCGTGCTTCCATCTGAGTATAATGATGTATTGTCAGCCTTAGCTGAGGTACAAAAGGGTTATTAGACCTTGGAGTCCATCTGCTCCCCATGCAAAGGAAACAATTGAACTAATACAGCCTTCTCTTTTCCTTGGTTTCTTGCCACCTTAATTATAGTTCATCTGGGCTGTGTGTGTACTTGCTGCCTTGAGTAGAACATTTTCCAGAACTCTGAAGAGAGAAGTGCGAAAGCTCAGGTAAAGGAATTGAAGCAGTTTGCAGTTAAGGCTTGGGGGAGGGTGTTATCTGATGAGTCATCCAAGCAATCAAAGCAACAGCACATGATATCCACAATTCATGTCACCTAAAAATTCACTATTACCAAACAATTTTCACAGTTTTTCAGTTCAACATTAGTCTTGGCTTTTCTTTTAGATGCTCCGTGAGTGTGTGTATGTATGGTTTTTTTGTTGTTGTTGTTGTTTGTTTTTTTTGTTTGTTTTTGTTTTTTTTGAGACTGGTACATTAGGAGTTCTTTCTTTTTGAATGGTAGGAAACAGAGATGAACCATCTTACCTTCCATATTTATTTACCTGTAATTTTTTAGATCAGTAGTCAGCCCCCTCTTTCCTACTGGGGTGCACCTGGAAGATGTCTTCGTGCACAAAATGACATGGGCACGCCAGGCAACTAGGTCTGTGGCTTAGATAAGATAGTCTATGATGACTGTCTCACGTAAGTTACTGTAACTCTATCTCTTTTGGTACCATCAGTTTGAGACCAGTTAGGTTACAATACCGCAAATAAAACTTGTTGCTCTAAGAATATGCTCGATGGCTTCAGAAAAGGTGACAAACATTTAAAGTCTGAAACTTCAAGGATGATTTTGCAAGAGACTTTCCTTCTTTCTTCATTTACAAATGTTTTCACTGTGTCCGGAGTGGCTTTTCCTTACTCTGTGCAATTAGGACTATTGAGAAGGCTTCGGACAATCTTTTGCTTAAAACAAAACTGTCTTTTGTTGCATTAACTCCACCCTCCTCAACACCCTGCCAATAATATCAAAATTGTTCTTTTTGTTTGGGTCTGATTCTGTGTCCTGTGAACTCTAAGAAGTTTTGGTTCCTTTAAATAAGTATGTAGTTAGAAATGTGAACAAGCTACTTGCAAATTCATATAGGTAAGAATACATTCTCACTGTTTATAGTTGATAGGTCTGACATTCATTATTTTATGCATACAATTTTTTATTAGTAAATTTATTGTTTAAGACACATTTTTCCTCAAGAAAATTAAAAAAATTGAACTTGAAATTGAAATTTGTCAATTTCAATTGGATTGCTTGTAACAGCCAACAATATATGAAGGCTCTGGTCTGCGTTTGGTTTATAAGAGTGCTGTGTTATGTGCCAGTCAGATGATTGAAATGATGCAATGGGAGTAAACTAGTGGTTTCCCACAGTCAGCTCATAAAATCACCTGGACCTCATGCTCAGGTGATCTTGACTGGAAAAAGAGGGAGGCAAGAAGTTTGTCTTTGATTAGCCCAGGTGATTCTGAGAATCAAGCAGATATGGGAACCTTTAGAGGTATGGTAAGTGTTTTTCTCCCCGCAAGTTCTAAAATCCCATGACTATTCTCTATTTATTGTTTCTGAATCATAAATACTTAGAGCTAGGAAGTATCTTAGAGCACAATTGGCCTGAATTTCCCATTAAAAATAAAATATTTTTACCCATTCCCTACCAACTTCCCCTCTGGTAAACCATTAGTTTGTTTTTAACAGTTAAATCTGTTTCTTGGCTTGTCTTTCTCTTTTTTTTTTTCTCTTGATCATTTGTTTTGCTCCTTAAATTCCACATATGAGTGAAATCATATGGTATTTGTATTTGAGTTATTTCACTTAGCATTATACTCTCTAGCTCCATCCACGTAACTGCAAACGGCAAGATTTCATTCTTTTTTTATGGATGAATAATATTCCTGTGTGTGTGTTTGTGTGTGTATGTGTGAGTTTGTGTATCACATCTTCTTTAACCATTTATCAATCAGTGTACACTTGGGCTGCTTCCATAATTTGGCTATTATAAACAATGCTGCAATAAACATATGGGTGCATGTATCCCTTTGAAAAATGTTTTTGTATTTTTTTGGTTAATACCCAGTAGAGTGATTACTGGATTCTAGGGTAGTTCATTTTTTAACTTTTTGAGAATTTCTGTACTGTTTTCCACAATGACTGCACCAGTTTGTGTTCTCACCAACAGTGCAAGAGGGTTCCTTTTTCTCCACATCCTCATCAACACCTGTTGTTTCCTATGTTGTTGATTTTAGCCATTCTGATAGATGTGAGGTGGTATCTCATTATAGTTTTGATGGTATTTCCTTGAGGGGTGAAATAGGTGACGCAGATTAAGGAATGCACTTGTTTTTTTATTTTTATTTTTTTAAAAAAGATTTTATTTATTTATCTGACTGAGATCACAAGTAGGCAGAGAGGCAGGCAGAGAGGCAGGCAGAGAGAGAGGAGGAAGCAGGCTCCCTGCTGAGCAGAGAGACTGATGCGGGGCTCGATCCCAGGATCCTGGGATCATGAGCTGAGCCGAAGGCAGAAGCTTTAACCCACTGAGCCACCCAGGCGCCCTATTTTTTATTTTTAAGTAGGTACCATGCCCATTTGGGGCTTGAACTCATAACCCTGAGACCAAGAGTCCCATTCTCTACCAACTAAGCCACCCAGGCATCCCAGGAGCGTACTTGTTGCAGTGAGCACTGGTTGATGTATGGAATTGTTGAATCACTATATTATATACCTGAAACTAATATAACACTTTGTTAACTCTACTGGAATTAAAATAAAATAAAATAAAATAAAATAAAATAGCAAGGGCAAACATGGAAAAGTAGCGGTCAAAAGCAAAAGTTTTCATGTGAAGATTTCTAACTTTAAAATTTTGCAAAAGTAAAAAAAAAGTTGACTTTCATTTCTTAAAAATATAAAATATTTTTATTTTATTTTTAAAAGATTTTATTTATTTATTTGACAGAGAAAGGCACAGTGAAAGAGGGAACAAAAGCAGGGGGAGTGGGAGAGAGAGAAGCAGGTTCCCCGCTGAGCAGGGATCCTGCTGAAGGGCTTGATCCCAGGAGCCTGGGATCATGACCTGAGCAGAAGGCAGACGCTTAATGACTAAGCCAGGTGCCCAAATATAAAAATATTTTTAGAATTATTTGTAGAAAATTTGGAAAATGGACATTAAAAATCATTATCCCTACTCTCCCACTTACTCTTTACACATTATTACTATTATAATTTTTAAATTTGAGTATCATTGACATACAATGTTATATTAGTGTCAGGTGTACAACATAGGATGATTCAATTTCTCTATATGTTATGCTATGCTCACAACATAATTATTATTTACACATTTGCAAATTTCCTTCCTTCCTCTTAATATATATTTCTTTAAAAAATGGAAGCATTCACTGTATATATGAATGTATGTATGTCTCTAAACTGCTATTTTCACTTAGCATATTTAATATATTTGATTATTTTCCATTTTTTTCCTATTATAAATGATGCTGAGATTAACACCGTGATTGAAAATTCTTTGTGTACATCCTTGGTTATTTTCTTAGGGTAAATTCCCAGAAGATGAAATTCTGGAAGTATAGTATAATAACAGAATGGACTCTGAACCATATAGCCTGGGTTTGTATCCAATTGTTGATTTTGTAAACTCAGACAAATTTCAGTGTCTCAGTTCCTTGCTATGTAAAATGGGGTTAATTATTAATACAACATTATAGAATTTTTTGTAAGGATTAAATGAGCAAATATACTTAGAGCACTTAAAACAGTATGTGGGACAGAGTACGAGTTCAACATTGGCCATTATTCTGGCACTAAGGTGATATACATTTGGAAACTTTTGGTTTTTGAGAATTGTTGCCAATGTACATAGGAAATTGTTAGAGAGTTATCGAATCCAGAAAGGCTGTAGAATCAATGCTCCCAGTAGAAGTGTTTACAGTCCATTTTCCTGCATCCTCATCCACCCTTTTTTCATTTACAGAGGAAGAAAAATGAGTTTCCGGTGAGACTGAGAAATTCCAAAGAAGTTCTTTGACACTGGTCTCATTGCCAGGCATTGACAGATTCGGGACTATGGTACAGCTCCACATCTCCACAAACCTGTCCTCATCACAATTCTAGATTAAGGGGCGCCTGGGTGGCTCAGTGGGTTACGCCTCTGCCTTCGGCTCAGGTCATGATCTCAGGGTCCTGGAATCGAGTCCCGCATCGGGCTCTCTGTTCAGCAGGGAGCCTGCTTCCTCCTCTCTCTCTGTCTGCCTCTCTGCCTACTTGTGATCTCTCTCTGTCAAATAAATAAATAAAATCTTTAAAAGAAAAACAGTTCTAGATTAAGAATCTTACATTTGTATATATTAATGTATCTTGTTTTGCAGGATTAATTGAAATTAAGCCCCCTTTCCCCTCCAGATACAGTATAACTGTGGGAGCACTAGATAAAAAAGGGAGTCATTCTCCATTGTGGTGTATGGCTAATTTATTGTAACTTATACTTTCCCCCATTAGAAATAGAAGTTTCCATTTATAAATATGTGTTGCAAAAAAACCAAAATAACAAAAAAATTCCCTGGAAATGTGTAAGAATCATTTAAACTTTTTGTTCTCTGAAATTGAAATAAAAGTCGGTCTTACCAATGAATCACTAGAGGGCACTGTGACTCTTCAAGTTTTCAAGTTGTATGGTTTGGAAAAGAAATACTGTTGTGAAGGTTATTTTTGACTTCAGTGAAGATTTTTGCTGGCATCTCAAAAAGTGAAATCAAATATGAAGAGTGAGAGAGATGCATAGAAGTGGATACAAGACTGTGTATGGATTGATCAGGAGGTTACCTATTTTGGTTACAAGAAAATCCAAGTTTTAGGAGCTTTTAAAATATGAAAATGGTGTGTTTTGATCTTCCTTCCTTTTAGTGTAAGACGGTGTACTGGTCTTGAGACTTCTCATTGTTTTTTCCCTCTGGAAATATTTTATGCTACAGTCATAGCTGTGAGTGTTAAGTTGAGTTACCACATGGCATAAACCAATATTTATGAAATATGAATATATATTGTAGTTATTTTAAAGCACATTAGCTATTATATAATGCATTCCCCCCCCCCAAAAAAAAAACCAAAAAGCTGACCTGGGCCTTTAGTAGGTACTTTAGAATTTACCTAAAATAGCTTCAACGGTATCCTTATTTTTACTTCTTTAAATACTGTGCTGAAGAAAAAGCTCTTCTTTCAGTTGATTTTTCCCACTTCATTGCTAAGCCTGGCATTAAGTTAACAAAATTGGTTAGCAGCATTGCTTTGCCCTTCCAAGTAACCTTCCTGAAGGACTTCCTACTGAGTAGTGCATCAAGCAGCATCTTTGTTAACAATTTAAACTATGATTTCCATTCATACAACATAAAAACCCAAGGGCATTTGAAATGGTAGTTGCTGGTTTTAATTTGATAAAGTTGCAAATGACTTACCAAATTTTTTCTTCTGTATGTTTGTCATCTTATAGTAGGCTGTTTAGAAAAAAAAAATCCACACATTGTTAAGTTTGCGTTTGTTCTGGCCTTATTAAAGGGACTTGGTTTAAATAAGGAGTGATTTTGTACAGTCTTCAACAACCTGATGCTGGGTTCTTTCTTTCTTCCAAAAAATAAATTAATTCAATAAAAAGAAAGACTCTTAATTGTATGTTGAAAATATAAGACTTTAATATTATATCTAAAATATATTTAAAAAAGAAAAAGAAAGGTTCTATTATTGCTCCTTTCTGGAAGATAATGTATCAAAAGTCACTTGTTCAAATTGATTTCCTTATGTTTCCTAACCAACCTCACCTTTCAAACCAGTTCACCAGCCCTATTCTCTCCACATTGCCCTCATCTCCTCAATTCAGAATTTATGTTGGTAAGATTCCTTAATTCCTTCCCTTCCTTCCTCCCTCTCTTGCTCTCTTTCCTTCTCTCAATAACAAGTCTAACAGGCTGAACTCTATCTCCAGTTGTGAGTGTGTATATATATACACACTCTCTTAATAGCTGTTCAGAATGTTAATAAAAGTTTTTTTGCACGGTAGCATAAAAAAACCCCAAACACCCCTTCACGGCTTTTGGATTCCTCTCCTTCCCAGACACACATAGACACCACTTTTATTTTTTGGGCCATTATCCCACGCTCCTTATTGCTGTGAAAACTACATGGGCTAGGGGCTGGGGCTGGATGGACAGACACCTCCCCCTACCCAAACACCTCCTGTATGTGGTTGGAAAACTTTTTTTTTCCCCCTGAATAAAAAAGTATATCTATCTATTATCTATATCTGTATCTATATCTATATCTATATCTATATCTATATATATCTTCATTTCTAGAGTTACATTTTCTAAAAATAGCCAAACTTTGTCATCCAGCATCTTGCTATACCTTGGGTTCAAATCATCTTTTTGTGTATTTTCACTGTAAAGCAGAATCTTTTAAATAGTGGTTCTAACTCCAACAACCCGACCCAGTTGAGATCAACACTGAGTGTGTGTTGTGTCCTCTTTGTTTCCTGGATTAGGAGAGCACATGAAATTGGCAGTGAACTAGTGGCCAGTTTAGTTTTTATGGAGAGATATATAGATATCTATAGACATATAGATATCTATATATCTATACACATATACATATCTATACATATACATATGTATATCTATCTATATATATCTATCTCACTACTGTAAGGATCATATATATATAGATATACATATCTATCTATATATATCTATATCTCTATATATATGATCCTTACAGTAGTGAGATAGATATATAGATAGATAGATATACATATCTATATACATATACATATATACATATCTATATATCTATGTATATATGTATATCTATATACATATAGATATATCTATATATCTATATACATATCTATACATATACATATGTATATCTATCTATCTATATATCTCACTACTGTAAGGATCAGTTCTTTCCCTACTGTGGGATTCTGATTAAATTCTGTTTCTGCTACCTTCAGCAACATGGTCATCATAGCTAACATTATTGAATACCAATACATCTGGCAGGCTAAACTCTTCATATGTATTATAGGGTCCATGCAGGTATCATCATACTCTCTTGGCCTAAGCAGGATTGGCAATGTGCTCTTTTGGAATTCAAAATAGAACATATTTCCAGAAAGGTTATCTTGTTGGCAGTAAGTGAGAATTACCTGGCTGTCTGTGACTTTCAGAATGACCCTAGGACTCCCATAATTACACTTTTTTTTTTTCTTTTTTTTTTTTTTTTCATTTTTTTTTTATTTTTTTATTTTAATAAACATATAATGTATTTTTATCCCCAGGGGTACAGGTCTGTGAATCGTCTGGTTTACACATTTCACAGCACTCATCATAGCACATACCCTCCCCAATGTCCATTTCCCCACCACCCTCTCCCATCCCCCTTCCCCCCCGCAACCCTCAGTCTGTTTCTTGAGATTGAGTCTTTTATGGTTTGTCTCCCTCCCAATCCCATCTTTTCATTTTTTCTTTTCCTACCTCCCCCCAAACCCCCCCACCTTGCATCTCCACTTCCTCATATCAAAGAGATCATATGATAGTTATATTTCTCCGATTGACTTATTTCGCTAAGCATGATACCCTCTAGTTCCATCCACGTCGTCGCAAATGGCAAGATTTCATGTCTTTTGATGGCTGCATAGTATTCCATTGTGTATATATACCACATCTTCTTTATCCATTCATCTGTTGATGGACATCTAGGCGCTTTCCACAGTTTGGCTATTGTGGACATTGCTGCTATAAACATTCGGGTGCACGTGCCCCTTCGGAGCACCACGTTTGTATCTTTAGGATATATACCCAGGAGTGCAATTGCCGGGTCGTAGGGTAGCTCTATTTTCAGTTTTTTGAGGAACCTCCACACTGTTTTCCAGAGTGGTTGCACCAGCTTGCATTCCCACCAACAGTGTAGGAGGGTTCCCCTCTCTCCGCATCCTCGCCAGCATCTGTCATTTCTTGACTTGTTAATTTTAGCCATTCTGACTGGTGTGAGGTGGTATCTCATTGTGGTTTTGATTTGTATTTCCCTGATGCCGAGTGATGTGGAGCATTTTTTCATGTGTCTGTTGGCCATCTGGATGTCTTCCTTGCAGAAATGTCTGTTCATGTCCTCTGCCCATTTCTTGACTGGATTATTTGTTCTTTGGGTATTGAGTTTGATAAGCTCTTTATAGATTTTGGATACGAGCCCTTTATCTGATATGTCGTTTGCAAATATCTTCTCCCATTCTGTCAGTTGTCTTTTGGTTTTGTTAACTGTTTCCTTTGCTGTGCAAAAGCTTTTGATCTTGATGAAATCCCAATAGTTCATTTTTGCCCTTGCTTCTGTTGCCTTTGGCGATGTTCCTAGGAAGAAGTTGCTGCGGTGGAGGTCAAAGAAGTTGCTGCCTGCATTGTCCTCAAGGATTTTGATAGATTCCTTTCGCACATTGAGGTCCTTCATCCACTTTGAGTCTATTTTCGTGTGTGGTGTAAGGAAATAGTCCAATTTCATTTTTCTGCATGTGGCTGTCCAATTTTCCCAGCACCATTTGTTGAAGAGGCTGTCTTTTTTCCATTGGATATTCTTTCCTGCTTTGTCGAAGATTAGTTGACCATAGAGTTGAGGGTCTATTTCTGGGCTCTCTATTCTGTTCCATTGGTCTATATGTCTGTTTTTGTGCCAGTACCATACTGTCTTGATGATGACAGCTTTGTAATAGAGCTTGAAGTCTGGAATTGTGATACCACCGACTTTGGCTTTCTTTTTCAATATTCCTTTGGCTATTCGAGGTCTTTTCTGGTTCCATATAAATTTTAGGATTATTTGTTCTATTTCTTTAAAAAAAATGGATGGGATTTTGATAGGGATTGCATTAAATGTGTAGATTGCTTTAGGTAAAATAGACATTTTCACAATATTTGTTCTTCCAATCCATGAGCATGGAATATTTTTCCATTTCTTTGTGTCTTCCTCAATTTCTTTCATGAGTACTTTATAGTTTTCTGAGTATAGATTCTTTACCTCTTTGGTTAGATTTATTCCTAGGTATCTTATGGTTTTGGGTACGATTGTAAATGGGACTGACTCCTCAATTTCTCTTTCTTCTGTCTTGTTGTTAGTGTAAAGAAATGCGACTGATTTCTGTGCATTGACTTTATATCCTGACACTTTACTGAATTCCTGTATAAGTTCTAGCAGTTTTGGAGTGGAGCCTTTTGGGTTTTCCACATATAGTATCATATCATCTGCAAAGAGTGATAGTTTGACTTCTTCTTTGCCGATTTGGATGCCTTTAATTTCTTTTTGTTGTCTGATTGCTGAGGCTAGGACTTCTAGTACTATATTGAACAGCAGTGGTGATAACGGACATCCCTGCCGTGTTCCTGACCTTAGCGGAAAAGCTTTCAGTTTTTCTCCATTGAGAATGATATTTGCGGTGGGTTTTTCATAGATGGCTTTGATAATGTTGAGGTATGTGCCTTCTATCCCTACACTTTGAAGAGTTTTAATCAGGAAGGGATGCTGCACTTTGTCAAACGCTTTTTCAGCATCTATTGAGAGTATCATATGGTTCTTACTCTTTCTTTTATTAATGTATTGTATCACATTGATGGATTTGCGGATGTTGAACCAACCTTGCAGCCCTGGAATAAATCCCACTTGGTCGTGGTGAATAATCCTTTTAATGTACTGTTGGATCCTATTGGCCAGTATTTTGGTGAGAATTTTCGCATCTGTGTTCATCAAGGATATTGGTCTGTAATTCTCTTTTTTGGTGGGATCCTTGTCTGGTTTTGGGATCAAGGTGATGCTGGCCTCATAGAATGAGTTTGGAAGTTTTCCTTCCATTTCTATTTTTTGGAACAGTTTCAGGAGAATAGGAATTAATTCTTCTTTAAATGTTTGGTAGAATTCCCCTGGGAAGCCGTCTGGTCCTGGACTTTTGTTTGTTTGGAGATTTTTGATGACTGTTTCAATCTCCTTACTGGTTATGGGTCTGTTCAGGTTATCTATTTCTTCCTGGTTCAGTTGTGGTAGTTTATACATCTCTAGAAATGTATCCATTTCTTCCAGGTTGTCAAATTTGTTGCCATTCCCATAATTACACTTTAAAAATAATATTTTGGGGAAAAGATTATATAAGTAGAAACGATGCAATGAAGAACTTGTACATATTAAACTCTTTTTTTCAACCCTCCCTAAATTAATGTTTCTCTGCAACCATTTCACCATTACAGTTGTTGAATAGGGGAGAATTGCTGCCTTGGGAAGAGGAAGATGGATGGAAAGGAAGTCTAAGTCAGGCCAAGTAAACACAAAATCAGGCAGGCCTGAGGAAGCGAACGGTCAGACATGCGTGTCGGAGTTTATTCCGCGGTGGGAGGGTGTGATAAAAAGCAAGGAAGCTTGGCTCTCACTCCCAGGAAACTTGAGGGTGGCTGTGGGAACCAAGAAGCCCCTCATTGTGCCTTAAAGGGAGTGATGGCTGCACAGGCTGTGTGTGCCTGGGCTCAGGAACCAGGGCAGCACTGCGCTGGCGTGAGCCACAAGCCGCCCTCCCCGCTCAAGAGGGCAGGAAATACAGGGAAGGCTGGGGTCTGCGCAGGCCTGTGGTAGAGACAGGGCTGCGTGGCTGAGGTGCACAGTGCCCAAGGAGAGCCTGGGAGCCGCGCGGTTAGCTGCAGGCGGGCCCAGTCTGGATGCACTGCCCCCCAGTGGTGGCCCGGCGCACCTTGGGGCCTCCGGTGAGGAGGTGAGGTGAGGAAGCACTTTCTCCGTTGGTTCCGGAGGACGGAGAGCAAGGCTTGGAGATGGCAAGGGGGAGAGGCGCAGCTTGCTGAGTTCCTCCGCCTCCATTTTGGAGAGCAGGAGGGGACAGAAACCTTTAACAATCGGCCATTACCCCAAAGAGGCCGAGAGTACCGGGAAGTTACTGTTCTACCCCAAACACAGTTTTACAATCAGAAGAAAAGGAGTAACCTTGATCAACAGGCTTACTTCCTCACTCCACTGAGAGTGGGAACTTGAGCGACACGCTATATCAGTTAAATGGAAAAGAATGCCACGTTTTCACGAAACGCTAGTGTAGCGTGTCCTTTTTCAATCTTACAAGGCACAGATTGTGTTAAAGATAGGAAAGTAGAATGAAAAAAAATTAAAAGTTTAAGGGAAAAAACCCCTTAATATTCGGTTTTCTTCAAGAAAATACACAATTTTATCAGAAAACTGGGGCCATACTGTATATACAAGTGCCTGCCCCAATTTTTATGCCTAATGGTTTGAGTGTTTTCCCAATTCTTCAAATATTTAATGGCTATAACTTGACTGCACTCTTCACCTTCCTCTTCCGTTTTCGCAAATGTTTCTCCTGGCCCCTTTTACTGCCACAACTGTCTCCTTTATACCTCTCTTGGGTGCGTCAGGCTTCCTCATTTTCAGTCATGCCTGTATTTTGGGGAGCTTTTTAGATAATGCAGCCACCATGAAGAACTCAGTGACTTTGTTGTGTTGTGCACACTCTGCTCCATTTGTGAATTAGTGCCTCATCCACAAATGGATTTGAAATTAGGGAACAATTGGCAGATTGACCCGCTAGTTCCATATATTGGAAATATATTTGAGAACTAATGTGAGGAGTCTCACCAGAGAAAATGTTCATAACCATCACAAACTGTATTCTCTGGTCTTTCAGCCAAGTCATAAATACTTGATAGGAAGGGTTGTTTAGTTGGGATTAAAAAATCATGACTATGGAAAATGCTACCACAATGGTAGGAACATTCACCTGTGAGTATTATTTTTTTCCCCACCTGTGTACAGAAGGCAGTTCCCTTTATGTGTGGGAAGTTTATTATTACTATACTTTTGGAAAATGTGGGTGAATTTTCGTTTTCTGTCCTTTTTTTTTTTTTTTTCAAAGATTTTATTTATTTATTTGACAGATACAGTTCACAAGTAGGCAGAGAGGCAGGCAGAGAGAGAGAGAGAGAGAGGAGGAAGCAGGCTCCCCGCTGAGCAGGGAGCCCAATGCGGGGCTCGATCCCAGAACCCTGAGATCATGACCTGAGCCGAAGGCAGAGGCTTTAACCCACTGAGCCACCCAGGCGCCCCTGAAGAAACGTGTCTAGAATGAATGAATGACTAGGCACTTGTAGTGGCAGGTATTTAAGAACTGCTTCAGCAAGTTATTTTTATATTTTAAAATGTAAAGATACCTGGTTTTAGGTTTGATTTGATTATTTAAATAAACTAAAGAATTTCTAAGAAGATTTTGAGATTATTTTTGATGAAGCAAGCATTGACAAAGGAAACATTGTTCACCTTCCCCCCCATGTCAAAGTATACCCTCCCTATTACAAACCCAGCAGAATCCAAATTTGTCAATTTCTCTAAAATTAAGGGGACATAATTTTGAGTTTGAAATCTTGAATAATGATTACTTGCTGAGCATATATAAAAATAGAAGAATAACTAGAAGGAAAGGTTTATTTTAGAAACATTTATATTAGTGCTCGCTTCGGCAGCACATATACTAGAAACATTAAGCTTAGGCATACTAATATATATGATATACATAATGTGTATTATGTTGTATTATAATCATAATGTTAGGCATATTATGTAATATAGTGTATATTATTGTTGCCTTTTTACTCTCTTGGCAAATGTAGAGATGCTGTTGTGGTTTCTGTTAGGTTCAATTAAAATATGTAACATTATTCTCAGACTGGGGCCTTACATATTACAAGTTATATTATAGAGGTCATCTGTTGGAGCCATATTACCAGGCTTAGATTGAGGAAAGAAAATTAGTTTATAGCAATTAGGAATTTAGAACCATAGTACTCACTGGAAGAGTGTTAATTAAGTTTAGGCAGAGAAGACTCTTAGGATAAACAGCCTCTAGCTATGCCAGTTTAAGTTTTATACATTAGGGGAAAAGTACATGTGTTTTACCTGAATTCAGTACTATACATGGTTGCTTAAAGAGTAGATACAATGCCACATCTGTCAAACATGGAATAAAAGTATGCTTCATCTGGGGGCTCTCCCATACAAAGGTACAATTTTTACTTTATGATGCTAACTGGGTTATGAGAAGAAATTGGAAGAAAAAGAGGCTGTTCTATAAATAATATTGATACAGGATTAAATGGAAAAAATTCTGCAGTATATTGCAAATATAAAGAAACCATATGTAGGAAAACTCCACAAAAAATTATACCACAGTAATGTGAGAAGGGAAGTTAAGATTAAAAGGGGCAGTGAAGGTTAATAGTAACTTTCACCTTGAGGCCAGCACAATCCCTTTTCTTCTAGACTATTGGGTTTCTGTGCATGTGTTTGAAGAGAGATGTTTGGACCTAGGTTACATAATCCATTGTTCTTTGCTCCAGAACACTGTGTTGCATCTTTGGAGATTTCCTATCAGCTTCTCCATAAAAAGAATTGTTCTCAAACGCTCTGCTGCCTGGAGCCATGCTTCAGCTAGTGCAATTTTTCCATATTAACCTTGCTGATAAGCAGAGCCTACTTTAAACATAAGTTTGATGCAAATTGGGAAGAAAAGGAAATAATAATGGGGCTTAGCTTGTGTAAGTTTTGCCTGAGGAAAAATGGTACAAATTTTTATTATTTAATTATCTTTTAGGCTTGCTCTCACTCTCTTTCTCTGTCACTCTGTGGAAGGTATTTACCCTATCAGCATACTGAAAGTCTGTTCAGCAGACCAAGAGCTAGTCAATAGACAGCACTTTCTCTTTATTGTTTATACTGTTAAGATTGAAAAAAATTTGAGTGAAAGGAAGCATATTTGTGGAATATAGCATTTGAAGAACATTTGGCTATTGGGGATTAATAATAGATTAGCTGTGCGAATAGAAAATATCCCAAGGCTCTAAAACTTTTATTTAGTACTTGGCATTTGCATTAATCAATCTCTTCTAAACATTTTTTTACCTCACAACAATTTTGAGTAACAACCATTTCTCTCATTGTCTGACATCAACTGGTTGAACTACAAATCAGTTCAGTTATGACACTAACTACCATAGTTAGCACAGACCTCATAGGTTAAGGGCTCAGTTTAACGACTGCCCCACTTCTTTAAAAAAAAATTTTATTTTATTATTATTATTTCTAAAGATTTTACTTATTTATTTGAGAGACACAGTGAAAGAGGGAACACAAACAGGGGGAGTGGGAGAGGGAGAAGCAGGCTCTCCAAGGAGAAGGGAGCCTGATGCAGGGCTCAGTCCCAGGATCCTGGAATCATGACCTGAGCCGAAGGCAGATTCTTTTTTTTTTTTTTTTAAAGATTTTATTTATTTGACAGACAGAGAGCACAAGTAGGCAGAGAGGCAGGCAGAGAGAGGAAGAAGCAGGCTCCCCACGGAGCAGAGAGCCCGATGTGGGGCTCGATCCCAGGACCCTGGGATCATGATCTGAGCCAAAGGCAGAGGCTTTAACCCACTGAGCCACCCAGGCTCCCCGCGAAGGCAGATTCTTAACCAACTGAGCCACCCAGGCTCCCCAAGACTGCCCTACTTCAAACGCCAGTAACAAGTTCCAGGTTGTTACCTATATTTCTGACAAGCCAGCTGTATATCGAGGATTTCCATGGCTTCCTCCTCAGGTTAGATAATTTACTAGAATGGCTCATGGAACTGAGTAAACTTTACTTACTCTTACTGATTTCTTATAAAAGATACAATTCAGGACTAGCCAAATGGAAAAATGAATAGGGCAAGATATAGGGGAGGAGCACATGGAACTTGCATGGCACCCTCCTAGCACCATGGTCTGTTCACTAACCCAGAAGCTTTCTTATTAGGAGTTTCTATGGAGGTTTCACTGGTTGATTAAATAAATCATTGACGGTTGGTGATGAACTCAATCTCTCTCCCCTCTCCCCTCTCTCGATGTGAGGGGGCTGGGCTAAAAATTCTAGTACTCTAATCTTGCCCTGGTTTTTCTGGTGACCAGTATCCATCGTGGAACTATCTAAGGGCCCACCAAAAAATGGCTTCAGTTGAAGAAAAGATGCTCCTATTACCCAGGAAATTGCCAGGGACATAGGAGTTCCGTGTCAGGAATCAGGGATAAAGACCAAGTATTAGACCAGAAGATGCTCCTATCAACTCTGTCATTCAGGAAATTATAGAGGTCTTAAGAGATCTGTTGAAGGAACTTTGGGCAAAGACCAACTATATGTTTGTTTTTCACTCACATTCTCCCTTTCTAATTTTTGATCATAGGAAAGAAGGACTGTCCTTCCTCCCTCACTCATTATATGTGTCAATTGTATTTAAGAGTCTGACATATCCCCTTAGAGCTTCTTTATTAAGAAATATTTTCATGAAAATTCTAATAAAAGGAGTAGAAAAGACAAACTTCCTCATACAGGTTATGTTCCTTTTTCCCCTTATAATCTTGGCACATACTGTTTTCTGAAGGGTATGATAATGTCCACAAAAGTCTTGTGATTTGTTATAAATATCATAAATTACAAATAAGTCCCCTTTGTCAAATAGGAAGTATGGCAAATGGGAAATAATTATCTTACTTATTTCTGCCTGGTTTTAAAAAATGTTGCTATTTCTTATTCTACCTTTTTTTTTTTTTTTTAAAGATTTTTATTTATTTATTTGACAGACAGAGATCACAAGTAGCCATAGAGGCAGGCAGAGAGAGAGGAGGAAGCAGGCTCCCCGCGGAGCAGAGAGCCCGATGTGGGGCTCGATCCCAGGACTCTGGGATCATGACCTGAGCTGAAGGCAGAGGCTTTAACCCACTGAGCCACCCAGGCACCCCTCTTATTCTACCTTTGCTCCTTTCTGTCCTCCATAGTATTCATGTCACTTGATTTTAGTCAGTCATACATAACTTCCAGATCTATATTTCTCAGATCCTAAATTCCTGATACATACAGGCAGAAATCTTTCAGTTTTCCTACAGACATTTTAATTTTAAGCATTCATTTATTTACTGCATTTAATTTTATTTTACTATTTAATATTTGTTTATTTAAATTCAATTAATTAACATATAATGTATTATTGGTTTCAGAGATACAGGCCTGTGACTCATCAGTCTTATCTAATACCCACTGTTCATTATATCCCATGCCCTCCTTAATGTCTAGTACATGAAAAAAAATTTTATTTCTTTCATTTCTTGAAGTACCATTAACATACAGGGTTATATTAGTTTCAGCTGTGCAATATAATGAGTCAACAATTCTACACATTACTCAGTGCTCATCATGATAAGGGTATTTTTTTTTTTTTTTTATGATAGCATACTCTCAATCCCTTTTATCTGTATCACCCATCTGCTCACCTCCCTCCCATTTGGCAACCACCAGCTTCTTCTCTGTATTTAAGATTCTATTCTTTTTGCTTGTTTCTTTTTTTATTTTGTTCATTTGTTTGTTTTGTTTAAGTGCATTTGTTTCTCAATGCATTTTTTTCAAGGGCCTATTATGTGCTGGCACTTAACATGTCGAAAACTTTATTTATTTATTTATTTATTTTTTTATAAACAGAAAATGTTTCATTTCATTTCTATTTTCTCTCCATAAGTAAATACTTATATCGAGGTAACAAACATAGACACCTAAGGACTGATTTTCCCCTCATTCCTTTGATGATGATGATAAAAAGAATTGGTCAAATACTATGACAGGCATTTAGCATACCTCATTAATTCATTGAATTCTTATAACAATTATGTGAGTTAGGAACTATTATTTTAAAGTCAAGGAGAGGGGCACCTGGGTGGTTCAGTTGGTTAAGCGGCTGCCTTTGGCTCAGGTCATGATTCCAGGGTCCTGGGATCGAGCCCCACGTCGGGGTCCCTGCTTAGCAGACAGCCTGCTTCTCTCTCTCTCCCTCTGCCTGCCGCTCTGCTTACTTGTGCTCTCTATCTCTCTGTCAAATAAATAAATAAAATCTTTAAAAAAAAATAAAGTCAAGAAGAAATTTGAGTTGAGAATTCTGTAAATTACTTAAGGTCATATAGCTACTGGGTGGGAGAAGCAGGTCTGAACTAAGGTCGAATGTAGTAACTAAGACTCCAAGTTGATTTTCCTTTGTTAACATCATGGATATAAATCTCCCTCTTCTCCAGTATCACTGCTCCAAGTGTAGTTGAGTCCATCATTATCTTGGCCTGGATTGCTTTAACTGATTTCTCTTATATTGGTTCATATGTCTCCATTTCATCCTCAGTACTGCTACCAGATAAATCTAAGACCTGATCATGTTCCTTGTTAATTAAAAAGCCTTCTATGGCTTCTCATTAACTACATGACATGGTACAAACTTCTCTTCCAATATTCATCTCACTCTCCTACTGTCCCCCTCCACAGGTTGTTTGCTAACAGAACACAGATTTTGTTTGTAGTGTGGTAGCAATGGGCCCACTCCAGTGGATGATCGCAACTGGTCTAAGCCAGTGTCTCTTGATGGAGGTGTTTCGGTGTTTTGAACAGTACAAATCTCCACTGTGGGGGATTGTTTTCCACATTTCAGTGTTTTTAACATCTCTGGCCTCTTGGCATGAGTAGCCAGTCATGTCATTGGGTTCTCTCCGTCACTGCAATGATCAAAATGTCTTCACACATGTTAAAGCATTCCTTTCGGTTTAAGGGAGAACCACAGGTGTAAGTTAATCACGGTATTCCTTCCCCCTATTCTCAGATTCCCTCCTAGCTAAATATAGCCATGTGATACCCTTAGGGGCCCTCATACCTAAGGGAAGTCAGCTGTAGGATCTTTAGCGAAAGCTTTTCATTTTCTTTCTTTTTTTTTTTTTAAAGATTTTATTTATTTACTTGACAGAGAGAGATCACGAGTAGGCAGAGAGGCAGGCAGAGAGAGAGAGGGGGAAGCAAGCTCCATGTTGAGCAGAGAGCCTGGTGCAGGGCTCGATCCCAGGACCCTGGAATCATGACCTGAGCCAAAGGCAGAGGCTTAACCCACTGAGCCACCCAGGTGCCCCTCATTTTCTTAATTGAAAGAACGGATATAGCTACTGATGTTCCTCTCTTTCTTCTTCCTGCCCTGAATGAGGGACTAGAGCAAAGCTGTAGAATTCATTTTGCAACAAGCCAGTGTGCCAAGAGTAGTGGAATAGAAAGACTGAAGGGCCTGAATTTTAGTACCAGCGGTGTCCTCTTTATCTCCTTGTAATTTATTTTTTAATCCTGTACAATACAAAATGCTCACTATGATGTTACCATGGGTCACCATACAAAGTTATGACAATATTATTGTTTATATTCGCTATGCTGTACCTTTCATCCCTATGACTCATTCATTCCACACCTGAAAGTTTGCGTCTCTTAATCCCCTTCACCCATTGTGTCCATCTCCCCACCTCCATCCCCTCTGGCAACTACAAGTTTGTTTTGAATAGATTTTTGAGAGGAAGAATTGTTTTATTTTGAATTATGAACTCTGTCATACTTGGTATCTAATACAGTATGTGTCAATCTAGAACAAATTAAAACATTGAATAAAATCCTTGCTTGAGGATAGCATTCCTTTAGACTCACATTTCTGGTTCATTGTGTCCTTCTTTCAGTTGTGACATCATTTTAGGGGACTATCATGTTCATGTCTGTAGACAGTTAAACATGTCACCCGCTCATTTACTTGGCTCTGGACAGCTTTATTTCCATTCTGTTTCTTCACCCTTTTCTATGGCTATACTCTGGACTTTGACATACCTAATACTTCTTTCTTAGAAATAATAAACCATCCTTCCTATTGTTGCATTGGTCTTTTTTCACTAGGTTTTCTTTCTTTTTGCTGCTGCCTTTTTCTTCTTCCTCTTCTGTTTTTTTGTACATGGGGACCTCTTGTTCTTGATTCCTCAGGATTCTCTCTATTGATACTTCCTGTCTTTCTGTCTTATCTGGTTTAATTTCCATGGTTCATCATTTCAACCACCCTTGAGCAATTCCCTAAAGTTCCTTATGTTTTACATATCTTGGTCATTTTTTTAATGTTATTTCTTCATTTTACTTAGAAGTTTTTTAAAAACTTGTCCATTCTTGGGGTGTCTGGGTGGCTCAGTTGATTAAACATCTGCCTTCAGCTCAGGTCATAATCCCATGGTCTGGGACCCAGCCCCAAGTCAGGCTCCCTGCTCAGCAAGGAATTGGCTGCTCCCTCTCCCTGTGGCTACTTGTGCATGTGCGTGCTCTCTCTCTGATAAATAAATAAAATCTTAAAAAACAAAAACAAAAACAAAAATGAAAAAACCTTGTCCATTCTCCTTTCACTCCAGCTACTTATGCCCTCCCCCAACCACTCCTTTCTTAACAGATAAATGTATTTTGCCATAAAGAAAATCTATACTATACCCATCTTTTACTCATTCCCTCCGGTTACAATTCAGAGAGGATCCTTTCTTTTGTTTAAATATAATCTCTCTAGGTGAGCTCTGGGTCTCATAAAGTGCCATCATCACAGGGACCTTGTACTTTCTCCTTCTGTTATATTCTGTCAGAATTTAAATATGGCATAAGTTGCTCCCATCTTGTAAACAGATCATACTTAGATCTCTCATCCCTATCTGAATTCTTTTGCTCTCTTTCCACTCCCTCCCAGTCACACATTTTGAAAGAGTTTCTTACACTTTGTGCTCCCACTCTCACCTCCTAACTTCCTCCATTAGTTCTGTTCCTTCACTACACTGGTTCCTTGGCTTGGGTGAAACTCGTTTCTCCAGAGTCACTAGTAATCTTGCTAAAGCCAAGAGGCATGGCTCAATCCTTATGTTATTTGATGTCTTTCTTGTCTGACATTTTTGATCCTGACACACTTTCTTTCTTTGACCTCCTGATATTTTAGGTAAAAGTTTCCATTTACTTTTCTGGCTGTTCTTTCGTATTCATCTTTCCAGGATTCTTTCCCTGAGGAGTCTCTCCTACAGCCTTCTCTTTTCATTCTATAGTTCTTTTTACTAGACCATCTGTTCCCATGACTTAAAATACCAACCATATGCTGTTGATTTCCAAGTGGTTGATTCCTTCTCAACAGTTTTTAACTCCAAACCAATATATATAATTGCCTATTAGATGTTTTCACTAGGCTATCATGTAGGTATTTCAAAACAACACATCTTATCTTTTCCCACAAGCTTGCTTATCTTTTGTTGTTTCTAATCTCATTAAGTGTCGTCATCTAGTTATTCAAAGGGGTAACTTGACAATGATCTTTGACTCATCTTTCTCTTTTATGTTCCATATCTAAAGATGGTTGGATCCTATTTGTTCTGCCTTCTAAATATTTCTCTGATAGGCCAACATTTATCTCTTCCTGTGCTGTTTTCCTAGTTCAAGTTGACATTTAGCTGTCATCTGGATAAACACAAGACCCTTCTATTTCATCTCTATGCTGTAATCTTTCCTTTTGTAAATCTATTCAAATGCACGTATTATTATCCACCTGGCTAAAATCCCCCAGGAACTTCTAGTTGCTCTTCTGACCTAAACTTTTAAGCATGTCTTCTAAGGTTCTACTTTACACTCGCCACTAACCACTTAACCTTTTTTATTCTAAGCACTAGACATACGAAAGTTCTTTCCATTCATTTTTCACTCATATTCTCTTTATTTCCTGATTTGGCACATGCTGTCTTCTTCCTACTTCATTTGTTTAACTCTTGCTCATTTCCTAGATTTTATCGTAGGTATCGCTTCCTTTAGAAAGCATTTTTTCTTTTTCTTTTTTTCTTTAGGACTTTATTTATTAGGGAGTGAGAGAATAAGTGGGGGGGGGTGGTGGTGGAGAGGGGCAGAAGGAGAGGGAGAAGCTGAGCGGGGAACCCCACTTGAGCCTCAGTTCCAGGACTCTGGGATCAAGACCTGAGTCGAAGGCAGATGCTTAACTGACTGAGCCACCTGGATGCCCCTAGAAAGCCTTATCTGTTTTCACATCCCCACCTCAAGTCTGGGTAGGTTCTACGGCACCCTGTATATATGTCATCATGGCATTTATAAAAATGTATTGTATTTACTAGTGTATTTGTCTGCATCATGGAATAGACTGTGAGTTCTGTAGGAGCAGTGACTAGCCCAGCATTGCACCCTAGGGTCTGGCACATTATATAGTAATAAATAGAGACTTAACACATGACTGAATGAATAAATAAATGAGTGGGTGACTTTTAACTGATTGAATGTATAGATTGAGTGAACATTTGGGACCCAAAACCCTAATATATGAGTTTGAGGTTCGAATTGGCTGATGTTGCCAGTCATTGGGGAAAGGAATCCAGAAAGCAGAGCCATTTTGGAAGTGAGATAGCTGAAACATTTTTGTGGAGCTGTCTGGTGAGCTGCTGAATTTATAGGACTGGTTTCAGGAGAGGAAAGTGTGCTAGATACATTGATTGGAAGTCATTATCCTATGAGTATGAGATAGCCCAGGGAGAGGCTGTATAGCAGGAGAAGAGAGCAAATTGACAGATTACTTAGGAACACTGGCATTTATGAAGTGAGCAGAACAACAAAGAACCCATGAAGGCATCTGAGGGGAAGGTTGACAGGTTATGGGAAAGCACCCCACTTGGTGTCATGTAGCAAAAGAAAAGAGAGTTTCAAGGAGAGATTATTGACAGTGTCAGATTAATTAGTTTTTTGTCATTTAATAAATTGAGTTCCTAGAAAGGATGTAGTGTCAGGTGATATACGTCTACCTTGCTTCACTACAGGTTTCTTGGATGCAGAGATACTGTCTTATTTGTGCTTTTAATCCCAGAATTTAGCTCAGTATTTGACACCCAGTAGAATTCAATAAACCGGTGTTAAAGGCATTGCTCTGGCTAAGTGATGGACTCAAAATGTATGGTGGCATTGGCATAAATAGCTGATTTCTCTTTATTCTATAAAAATTTTCTTCTAAATCATGCTTGGATTTCAAAGACATCTGGAAAATGGAATATAGTTAGGTACTTCCTATTGTATCATTTTAAAGTGGGTCAACCTTAGTGACTATTTTCAGTTTTAGCATCCCTGATTCCTCTGTGTTTTTTACTACCCAGTTTCTTTGCTTTGTTTGGTTTGTAGACATTACTAGTTCTGTGTCTTATTCTGAAGATTAAAAATATCTGATAAAAATAGGTAATTCATATTAAATGGTGTTGACTTAAAATGTTAAAAACTCCCAGAGATGCTTTCATCATAAAAGAAGACTTACTAGAATGCAGAGCTCACTTATCAGTAGGGTGGAAGTAGTGGTAGTGGAGATGGTAGGACAGGGGCTCTGTACTCTTAAATACAGAGCTTTCCCTAAAAGTCATGTGTGGAGAGAGCCCTGGTTCTCAAATAACATCTGTTTTGAATCCTTACTCCTCACTTACTAGGTGGGTGCCTTTGAAAATATCCCAGACTTTCTGAGCTTTAAATTCCTCATCTGTAAAAGGATCATAAGAACTTCCCTGTGAATCTCTTGGGTTATCCAGAGGATCAAATGAGATTGACTATGTGCAGCTAGTTTGCACATGAAAGACTATTATTCTTTGCAAGCAGTACATGAAAGTGTCTAATACTGTTGCCTTGTGTTTTCCAGTCTTAGGTTTCCACTGTTTGGTTTGTTCTTTGAATACTCCAGAGCTGCAAAAAAGTTTATTATGTTATAGTATAATTTTAACATTATATAATATAATGCAAAGTAATTATTTCAAAGTAGAAATACTACAGAGTAACATAGGTATTTAGAGGTAGATGTACTATAGGTATGCAAATGCTTTAAGCCTCCTCTCCACTTAAAAAAAAAAAAAAGTAAACCAATAGCCTAGGACACAAAACAGTCTTCCCAGTTTATTCTTCCTGGAGACACCCAAACTCTTCAGAGAGCTGATTGGTGTTCATACTTCCCACACAGCTGCAGTTGAACCTGTGCAATTACCTCCAGGGGATTGTTTTGGCTCTAGTGTGCTGGATAATTGCCTATTTGGACAACTTTGCCTTGGATAATTTCCCTTTGTTCAATCACGGGACTCATAAATTCATGCACAGGGGGACATATTTCAGAAAATAATATTTGGCCATAGATAGTTGCAATTTCAAGACCCTTTCAAAGGGTGATAATGACATATTTTTACTGGACAATGTAAGGTTTCAAACTTTGAAGATAAATTCTGGGATCCAGATCATTTATGCACCAGTATAGAAAATGCATTACTTATCCATCAACCTGTTTCAAAATGTTAAGGTCATGAATAAGAATGTTCCACAGCCCATAAAATACTTTTCTTGGAGTATAACTTAACCAGGGGGAATATTATTAAGTATGTAGGAGTTCTACTTTGGTATTCAACTGAGATATAAAATGAGAAAGAAAAAGACCCACTTCTTTCGAAGTATGTTTTCCTTATAATATTAAATGCTTAGAAAAGAAAATGCACACAAAGTTTTTTTTATCCTTTCGTCTCTGAATTTATTTTGATTTCATCATGGAAATTTGGATGAATGGCTTGAGTGGTTATCTCATCTGTAAAATCTGTTGGACATAGTTATGGTTATGTTTTCCAGAAAATATTATGTGCTAAATATGGGTCAGAAGCATTTAGAAAGGAGGATACAGCTGTATACTATTCCTATGAAAAAAGAAACAATGTCAGGAGTCATCAGAGAGATTTAGAGATGCTTTCTGCAGGATTTCCAAATTTCAACAAAATTGTTTTACCCTGAATAATGGTAGGTTTAGTCTTAGCCAAAATGCAACTGGGCAATCTGTTACTTCCCATATGGAAAGCAACTGTTCAAGTAAATTATATAATTGTACATTACAACTTTGCTTCTGTCATACATTATAAATTCAATTCTATCCCAAACTGAGACCATTGCATGATTGAGCCAAGTTTAGTGTTGCTGTAACCAGCGTTTCTTGTCGTAGTTGCATCCAGTGAGGAAAAAAAAAAGTGAATTCTCTTTTTATTTCTCTTAACTTGACTTCTTGGAAATAGGGATTTTGCCTGGACCTGTCAGTGGATGTCACTTTTATCCTGATTTTGGGAATCAATCAAGAAGATTTTCTAGAGTAGCCTGTTGTGAAATGAAGAGCCTAATAGGAAAAGGTAATTGTTCTTTTGGATTAATTTTTATTTTCTTCTGAATGAGATTGTTAGTATTAAAATTTATAGAGCATCTATAAAACCTAAAAATTATTACTGGACCTTTTTATTTTCTCACAATGGTGTTCTGTCATGAGAGAGCTGAGCTCATCGTCTCACTGGACTGGTGCTCGTGAGGCATTGTAGAATGTTTTCTGTTTTGTCATGTTGGCAAAGGAAATTACACCAGTGCCATGATTGTCAGAATGATGCAGCACCTCTGAGGAAAGGGATTACTGCCTTATTAAAGATAGGTTTGGGTGAGCTATGCCAAATGTTGAGTGGGATTTACCATACAAACACAATGTGAAATTTCTGTGTATTTTGGTTGTGAGAAAACAAGTGTGGGTAAGAAAAGAACAAAAATGCAAGTGGGAAAATAATTTTCTTTTTCTGGGTCCTTTCATGAAGCAAAGGGATGAAGTCTAAAAGGAACAGAGACTCCTAAAAAATAATAGATTTTACTGTCAAGAAAACATTAACTTAAGTGAGGCAAGTAAGTAATATTATTCATGCTTTATAGTAAATTAAATAGCTGAGACTTGATACTTCCTATGATGTGTCAGACTCTTTACCAGTGGTTTTGTTTCCTTTTACTTGGTTTGTGAGGATGTGTTATGAATGTACAATTATATTCACCCTCTCTAAAATGCCAGTGTTTAACATTCCAGGACCTCTCAGATTAAAATGATACCTTTCAGATTATAGGCCATCATACTAAAATATAAACCTTAAAAATGTATTAACCATTGCATAAGTGATATGTAGCTTAATTCCTTTTTTATGTGACTTTTTTTTTTTTTTTTTAAGAATATACAGTGTCCCTTGTTTGGAGTTGTCAGATTGTTTGCCTTATAGCAGATTTACAAAGTATGCTCATTAACATACTCTGCCTACCTTTAAAATTGGTCATGTAAAAGAAGAAAAAGCTTACTGTTTTTTTATTGAACAGTGTGTTATGTTTCTACAGATGTCAGCATTGGGCTATGCAAACAGCTTAATACCCGAGAAACCCTGAAAATTATTACTTTTTGTTATTATTAATCAATAATTGTCTTCCTATATCTTGTGTCATTTATCTTTATTATTGTAGAGCCTTAGAGAATTAAAGGGAAGTAACAAAAGATAATTTAAATTATAGCAATAAATAAGGGTAACTTTGTCCTGCTTAAAAGCTTAACAATAATGAATTATGAAAATTTCAAAGTAAAGCTACTATTCAATTTTTAATTAGGCAAGTTTATTCATCTTTCATATTTGGGGCCATCACTGACCATAATTCATTAAGATACCATTATAAATTAACCTCTAGTGAATAATTGATACATAAATTATCATTTGATAAATAATGGTTTATAAGGTGACAGTTTAATGCATTGGTTTAATGGACCAATAAAGGTACTACAAAGTGATACAGAATTGTTTGGTGACTTTTGGAATAGTAGTATCTCAGGAAGTAGATAGATAAGTGTGCGTAAAAGTCATTTAAGCATACTCAAAGACATTTTGACATAATATTTTATTTTATTTTATTTATTTATTTTTAGAGATTTAATTTATTTATTTGACAGACAGAGATCACAGGTAGGCAGAGAGGCAGGCAGAGAGAGAGGAAGGGAAGCAGGCTCCCCGCTGAGCAGAGAGCTTGATGCGGGGCTCCATCCCAGGACCCTGGGATCACCACCTGAGCTGAAGGCAGAGGCTTTAACCCACTGAGCCACCCAGGCATCCCTTGACATCATATTTTAAATTGGGAAGCGAGAACTAGATTTGTTAAATGCTAATCACGGTGAGAAATTAAATGTATTCTTGAATGCTTTCCCCTGAAACCAGCATTCTGAAAACTGGCAGTATGTCCCTTAGTTAAACTGTATCTTTGGTCTCAACTTGTGCTCTTCCTTCTCCATCTTTTATTTCTTTGAGCCATTTCTTCCAATTGCCTTTGAAAATTGTTGCTTTTATTTCATTAATCTTTATAGCTCATAGAAATATATTTTCAGATTGCTTGTTTTGAAGAAGTAGGCAAGTTCAAATGATGATATCTTTCTAGTGCACAAAATCGGTAATAAGTTAGTAAAGTTTAAGTCAATTCTTCCTATTAGGAAGACTGAGAAACTTGTGCAGAAAGGAAGTTCAGCTTTAATTTTTCTTTTACTAATAAGCGAAGCAAACAACTGCTTCCCGTTTCTTTTACCTCCCTCACTGTTAACATGGCAGTTTGGTACCTTGCTTTATATTTGGAAGTATTTGCTTTTTCTGTGTTTCTGACGCAGCAACAGAATTGTACGAAAATCTACTACTAGTGGTAATGGTACTTTTGGGGAACATAAAGAGTTTTCTAGTGGACAGAAAGAGGTAAAATGAGCTCCAATAATGATATTACTTTCTCCTCTGATTGAAGGGATTTCCTTAATTTTGAGGGAAGAGGAAAGGAGTTAAATGTAAAAAAAAAAAAAAAAAAAAAGGAGAATGCATTTCATTATTTTTGAGTTAAATGTTAGTCGAAAGCTTTTTTCCCCTTGAATAATGTAAAGGAGAAGTCACATGAGATTAGCATAAATGTGAGACAATTAAGGTCATAAATTAGAATTTTCAGAAGCTCTGACTGATTACTGATTGTAGGATTTATTTTGAAGACCTTTTGGTAACCTCAGCTGTAATGTTTGCTTCCACAGAAGTCTCAGTGCGTTGGGGGAGGAGCATATGGTCCCTTTATGTCACAGCCTGCATCTAAAACTGATTTCCAACTTGGGGCTCACACTTTTGTTCCAAACCTGATCTTTTTGGCATCAGAGCTCGTGTTCTTATGGCCAATTTGGACTTTTAAGCAAAGAAACTAATTTAAAAAGTCTTTTGGACAACAAATGACTTTTAAAAAATAACATTTTAATGATTTAAATGGAAGCAACCAGAAGAAGCTGTATTAAATTTCTCTTAAAGTATACATGTTTAGAGATTAAGAGGAAAAAGTGGCTGAAAAAATGCTGTCTGTTATTTTTCTTCAAAACCCCAAATAGTTGAGCAATTGAGTAGCTCAAAAGACTTGAATTGGGATATCTTTGTGGAAAATATTTTTGGCAATGAAAGTACTGCTAATAAAACAATGAGAGATAATAAACTTTAACAGTGAGTTTTTAATCTGTATAGTTTCTAAAGATCAATCTTAGTGATAGAAGTATTTTACTGAAGATTCTTTAGAAGAAGGTCAACCTTATTCAGGAATTTCAGGGATAGAAAAAAAATTAGATATTTAGGGAAAAATGGTTGTGAATTAAGGCTTTCTTAGATGGCACTTGCTGTTGTTATGCTTTCCTAAGCTTTTAATACCAAACTATTTCTAAGTGTCTGGATTTTCTTAGCTACCATAGATTTTGCATATGACTAGGAGAGAAGAATAGATTTTTTAAAATGTGGGCTTGATTTAGATGGTGAAAAGTTTTGTTGAAGAAGGATGTGTCTGATGGGGAAAGAAATCTAGAATAGTAGAAAATTTAAGTTACTAGACAGGCAGAAGTATGGTAGGTATTTGAGTTTGAGAAGATTAGGTAAATAATATCCTTCATTTCTTTTAATTTTTTTAAAAGATTTTATTTGTTTATTTGACAGAGACAGAGATCACAAGTAGGCAGAGAGGCAGGCAGAGAGAGAGGGGGAAGCAGCTCCCTGCTGAGCAGAGAGCCAGATGCAATTCATGATCCCAGGACCCTGAGACCATGCCCTGAGCCAAAGGCAGAGACTTAACCCACTGAACCACCCAGGCGCCCTCTTTTAATGTTTTGAATGAACTGAGAAATGATATAGGAAGGATGGCAGATCAAAGCACCACCTTTATTTTTCATAAAGCTGATGTTGGTGGTTGTGGTTTAGCTGTAGGGACAGTGAACTTCCTCAAAACGGACTCCAGAGCTAGGCAGTCTTCCCTACCCAGGCCCAAATAGCACATGACTATTGCGGCTGCCCTCCAGGGTCACAGCTGCCCTATATAACCTTCAGCCTGTGGAGGTTAACACTGAATGTTTGCTTGCTGCAGTCAGATTATTTCAAAGAGAAAAGGAAGGGGAAAGGGTTGAACGTGACATTGTATTTTTCTTAAATTTGCAATCAGTAAGTCTGTGTGCCTCTCTTGGGGAGGAGGGAGTAAAGTTTTGGCAAGAGCCCAAGAATGTTTAGTGGGGCTCCCTTCAGTTGGAAGGAAACCTCAAGAGCAGGAAAGGAGTTACTTTTTGAAATTCTTAGTCTTTTAACCTAGTGGTTCTAAACCGGGATTATCTTCCCCTAGGGAAGTTTTTGTTGTAACAATGATTATGGAATACTGATGGTATGTAGTGGGGTAGTCGGGGGCGGGGGGCAAGGACGCTAAATATGTGGCGATCCACTGAACAGTCCTTTATAATGAAGAATTTTCCTAAAAATGTCCCCTAGAGACACTCTGAACTGAATTTACTGGGTTGTGTCTGCTCCATGGGAGCAGTGATGAGTACTGTGTCAAGAGCATTCCTGCTACATTTTCCTGAGACGGGTCCCTCAGTGCAACTCATTGCTTCTTTTGGATCCTCTTTGAGCTATTGATGGCAACATAGATTTTTTTTCTTTGCAGGCTCTGAAATGGGTCAAAACTGCACATTATTGAGAGATGGGGTCTGCTGCCTGGGCGGAACCCAGGGCATGTAGATCCCCCGTGCCTGGGGCAGGTTCTCATCCAGGACTCTGGTGGCTGCGGGGCATCCTGGGTTTTACCACTTGTCTTGGGACAGTGTGTGCATGCATGGGAAGAGGGCATGGTTTCTGAGCTGGTTTTGCATTTTGGGAGAGCTACAAGAGCTAGGAGGCCTCCTGCTTCTCCTCAGTCCATGCTGGAGGAAGTGGCCGGTGACCTCCAGAGCCACATAGTCATGAGGCAAACAGTGGCCCAGAGAGAGGGGCACCTTGACTGGATCCTGGTTGATATATTCAGCTATACATCCCCTCAACCACCCCTCACCAAAATGGCTAGGAGGAGGAACACCTAACAGGAAAAATTCAGAGCCTGTGACCTCTGTCACAGAACTACTGGATATGGACATAAACTACATGGCGCAAATGGAATTCAGGGTAAAAATTGTCCAGGTAATGGTTAGGTTGGAGACAACCATTAGTGGCAACATAGAATCTCTAGGGGCGGAAGTGAGAGCTGATCTGGCAGAATTAAAAAATGCATTAATGAGATTCAATCTAATCTAAATACTCTAACAGCTAGGGTAACGGAGGCAGAAGATCAAATTAGTGATCTAGAAGACAAACTGATAGGAAAGCAGGATCAGGAGGAGGCCTGGAACAAAGAAGATAGAAGCCATGAAAACAGAATTAGGGAAATAAATGAGGTCATGAAACGTTCCAGTGTCAGAATGACTGGGATCCCTGAGCAGGTGGAGAAAGAGAGGACTAGAAGATATAGTTGAACAAATACTGGAGGAAAATTTCCTTAATCTGGGGAATGGAACAAGTGTTCAGGTCTTAGAGGCAGAAAGGACACCCCCAAGATCAAGGATTCTAGAAAGATATCCAGACACTTAATTGGGAAATTCACAAATCATAATTTCAGACAAGATGTCTTAAGGGAAGCTAAGGGAAAGAGATTCCTTATGTACAGAGGAGGGACTATCAGAATATGTTAGACCTATCCACAGAAACCTGGAAAGCCAGAAAGGGCTGGCAAGGCATATTCAGGGCACTAAATGAGAAGAACATGCAGCCAAAAGTACTTTATACAGCAAGGCTGACATTCAGAATGGATGGAGAGATAAAGAGCTTCCAAGACTGGCAAGGTCTAAAAGATTATGTGACCACCAAGCCAGCACTACAAGAAACATTCAGGGGGATTCTATAAAAGAAGAAAGAACCCAAGAGTGACATAGAACAGAAAGTTACAGAGACAATGTATAGAAACAAGGACTTCACAGGCAACATGATGTCAATAAAAACTTATCTTTCAATAATCACTCTCAACGTGAATGGCGTAATGCTCCCATAAAAAGGCACAGGGTTGCAGACGGGATAAAATGACAGGACCCGTCCATATGCTCTCTACAAGAGACACATTTTGAACCTGGAGATACATCCAGACTGAAAGTGAAGGGATGGAGAAGCATCTTTCATGCCAATGGGCCTCAAAAGAAAGCTGGGGTAGCAATTCTCATATCAGATAAATTAGATTTTAAACTAAAGACTGTAGTCAGAGATAAAGAAGGACACTACATCATTCTTAAAGGGTCTATCCACCAAGAAGATCTAACAATTATAAATATTTATGCCCCCAATATGGGAGCAACCAATTACATAAGGAAACTGTTAAGATAAAGTGTCATATTGATATGAATACACTAATAGTAGGGGATCTTAACACTCCACTCTCAGTAATAGACAGATCAGCCATGCAGAAAATCAATAAAGAAACAAGAGCATTGAATGACACATTGGACCAGATGGACCTCATAGATATATAGAGAACATTCCACTCTAAAACAACAGAATACTCATTCTTCTCGAGTGCACATGGAACTAGGTCAAAAAATCAGGGCTCAACTGATACCAAAAGATTGAGATTATTCCCTGCATATTCTCAGACCACATTCAAAGAATAAATAATACTTATTCTCCTGAAGCTGTTTCAAAAATAGAAATAGAGGGAAAACTTCTAGTCTCTTTTTGTGAAGCCAGCATTACCTTGATCTCCAAACCCCATCAAAAAGAATTTCAGACCAATATCCCTGATGAATATGGATGCTAAGATACTCAACAAGATCCTAGCTAATAGGATCCAACACTACATTAAAAATATTATCTACCATGACCAGGTGGGATTTATCCCTGGGACGCAAGGATGGTTCAACATTTGCAAATCAATCAATATGATAGAACTAATCAATAAGAGAAGAGAGAAGGACCACATGGTCCTCTCAATTGATGCAGAAAAGCATTTGACAAGATACAACATTTGTTCCTGATTAAAACTCTTCAAAGTATAGGAATAGAGGGAACATTCCTCAAACTCATAAAATCTATCTATGAAAAACCCACAGCGAATATCATTCTCAATGGGGAAAAACTGACAGCCTTCCCACTGAGATCAGGAACACAAGTGTTCCCACTCTCGTCACTCTTGCTCAACATAATACTAGAAGTCCTAGTGACAGCAGACAACAAAAAGAAATAAAAGGTATTCAAATTGGCAATGAAGAAGTCAAACTCTCTCTTTTTGCAGATGACATGATACTTTATATGGAAAACCCAAAAGACTCCACCCCCAAACTACTAGAACACATACAGCAATTCAGTAATGTGGCAGGATACAAAGTCAATGCACAGAAATCAGTTGCTTTCTTATACTTATACTAGCAATGAAAATAGAGAAAGGGAAATTAGAGAGTTGATTCCATTTACTATAGCACCAGGAACCATAAGGTACCTTGGAATAAACCTAACCAAGGAGCTAAAGGATTTATACTTGAGGAACTACAGAACACTTATGAAAGAAATCAAAGACACAAAAAGATGGAAAAACATTCCATGCTCATGGATTGGAAGAATAAACATTGTTAAAATGTCTGTAGTGCCCAGAGTAATCTATACTTTCAGTGCCATCCTGATCAAAATTCCACCGACACTCTTCAGAGTGCTGGACCAAACAATCCTAAAATTTGTATGGGACTGGAAAAGACCCTGAATTGCTAAGGAAATGTTGAAAAAGAAAAACAAAACTGGGGGGCATCACGTTGCCTGATTTCAAGCTTTACTATAAAGCTGTGATCACCAAGATAGCATGGTACAGGCACAAAAACAGACACATAGACCAATGGAACAGAGTAGAGAGTCCAGATATGGACCCTCAACTCTATGGTCCAATAGTCTTTGACAAAGCAGGAAAAATATCCAGTGGAAAAAAGACAGTCTCTTCAATAAATGATGCTGGGAAAATTGGACAGCTATGTATAGAAGAATGACACTTGATCATTCTCTCACACCATATACACAGATAAACTTGAAATGGATGAAAGACCTCAACGTGAGGCAGGAATCTATCAAAATCCTAGAGGAGAACATAGGCAGTAACCTCTTTGACATCGGCCATGGCAACTTCTTTCAAGATACGTCTCCAAAGGCAAAGGAAACAAAAGCAAAAATGAACTTTTGGGACTTCATCAAGATAAAAAGCTTCTGCACAGCAAAGGAAACAATCAACAAAACAAAGAGGCAACCCAGGGAATGGGAGAAGATATTTGCAAATGACACTATAGACAAAAGGCTGATATCCAAGATCTATAAAGGACTCCTTCAACTCAACACACACAAAATAGATAATCACATCAAAAAATGGGCAGAAAACATGAACAGACACTTCTCCAAAGAAGACATACAAATGGCTAACAGACACATGAAAAAATGTTCATCATCACTAGCCATCAGGGAGATTCAAATAAAAACCACATTGAGATATCACCTTACACCAGACAGAATGGCCAAAATCAACAGGGCAGGAAACAACACGTGTTGGAGAAGATGTGGAGAAAGGGGAACCCTCTTATACTGTTGGTGGGAATGCAAGTTGGTGCAGACACTTTAGAAAACAGTGTGGAGATTCCTCAAAATATTGAAAATAAAGCTACCCTATGACCCTGCAATTGCACTACTGGGTATTTACCCCAAAGATACAGATGTAGTGAAAAGAAGAGCCACGTGCACCCCAATGTTCATAGCAGCAAAGTCCATAATCACCAAACTATGGAAAGAGCTGAGATGCCCTTCAACAGAAGAATGGATAAAGATGTGGTCCATATATACAATGGAATATTATGCAGCCATTAGAAAGGATGAATACCCAACTTTTGTATCAACATGGACAGGACTGGAATAGATTATGCTGAGTGAAGTAAGTTAAGCAGAGAGAGTCAATTATCATATGGTTTCACTTACTTGTAGAGCATAAGGAATAACATGGAGGACACTAGGAGAAGGAAGGAAAAGTGAATTTGGGGAAATTAGAGGGAGAGGCAAAGCGTGAGAGACTGCGGACTCTGAGAAACAAACAGTGTTTTGGAAGAGGGTTTGGAGGGATGGGTGAACCTGGTGGTGGGTATTGTGGAGGGCATGTGTGGCATGGAACATAGGTGTGGTGTATAAATAATGAATCTTGGAGCACTGAAAAAAATAAAATTAAGATGTTAAAAAATAAAATAAAATAAAATAGCAGAAAAAATCCTATAAAATAAAATAAAATAGCACATTATTTAAGTGGACTCCAAAATTCCTCTGTACACAAGATAGAAACTTGACACCCATTTTGCATAAAAATTATGATATAAAATGAAATCAAATTATAAACTAAAATGAAACTATATTAGATTGTACCTAAAATGAAATGTAAAAATAAATGCCCAGAATTTGAATATGAACATTTTCCCATTATAAATTTCTTGGGGAAAAAAATGGATGTTCAAAGATTCATCCCTTTTCAAGTGAAAAGTCCAGGGGAATTAAGGTTAAATATGAAATTCTTTTTAAGCTTTGTATTAAAATTCTAAGAAACTGATGTTTTGTATTGACCTCAAATTCTTATGCTTAGTCTCAGCTAGAGGATTCTTGATGTCTTGAGTAGAGTTATTTTTCTTTCCACAGTTATATACTGTTTTTCATTGGCATTGATGAAGTTTCTTCAAGGTCCCAGAGGTTTTATTGATTCTGAATCAAATCTCTGATAAACCTGATTTTTAAAAAGGATTCTCTAGGGCTAACAGACCATCTAACATTATCACATCACTGATTCCTCACTCAAGTGGGTCTTAAGTCCTGAAAACAGCTATCCCAGGCCAACTTATTTTTTCTTCTTTCTTTTTTTTTTTTTTTAAGATTTTATTTATTTGACAGAGTGAGATCACAAGTAGGCAGAGAGGCAGGCAGAGAGAGAGAGAGAGAGAGGAAGAAACAGGCTCCCTGCCAAGCAGAGAGCCTGATGTGGGACTCGATCCCAGGACCCTGAGATCATGACCTGAGCCGAAGGCAGAGGCTTAACCCACTGAGCCACCCAGGCGCCCCTTTTCTAAAACCTTATACTTAGTGTTTTTGAAGGTCCATGCCAGAAATTCAAGGGTATCTTCATTAGCCAGGGACCCTGTAGGAAATAGGTGGCACATTCTACTTCAGATAATCTGAGGGGAATTTAATAAGATTGTGGGCATTGAGAAGACACAGGTAGTAGTGTACATTGGAAAGGCTGTAATTGGGGCTTGTAATTGGAAGGCTGTTACAATCCCTAGACCTAAAGCGGGAAATGAGAGATTATTGGAACCCTGAAAGGAAGAAAATTGTGGGAGAGGATCTTCGACCATAGCAGTGAGAGAACTTGGCGAGTATATAGTCCAGTGTCACTCTCTTTCCTTTATCCAGTCTCCTGCTGTTGCTTCCAAATGACTGAACTTTCCAGAAGCCAGAGGCCACAGGAGCCCGTTAATGGGGGCGCAACATGAAGATATCTGGTGTTGTAATTGAAAAACAAAAGAGTGAAAGGAGGAAAGAGAAAATCTTGTTTCACTTTCATCGGGATGCCAGTGGAGCCAGACATCCAGCATCTGTGACTAATGAGTTTAAACTTGATTGAAAGAAACCCCTTATCAAGAGATTAATTTTGGCAACATGAATTAACTATGTCTGGAGGAAGGAAATACCTATGAATAATTTCTCACCCTCAGAAAGTGGCTATAGAGACTTTTTTTTGTTTTCTTGCTAAGTTTAAACATTGCAATGTTGGCAGCCCTAATTTTAATTACCAAGTCTCACCTGAGGTATTTTTTCCCCACCTCAGTGAAAACCCGTTAATGTACTATCAAAACCTTTTTATTTCCATATCCCCTTTGAGCCCCATGTTACTGATATCCTGTGGTGAATCTTGTGCAGTCTCTGTACACTGAAAGAGCTTCTAAGGTGCCTGAAAGGGGGTATTTTCAACAATGTGGAATTGTTTAGGGCTGTGAACTGTGTCTTCTAGGAGGGGTCTACTGGTAGGCACATGTTGGTGTTGGTCAGGTATCTGGGACAGGTACTTGCTTTTATTTTTATTTTTTATTTTTTAAAGAGTATTTGAGAGAGAGAGAGTGAGCACGTGAGATGGGGGATAGAAGAGAGGGAGAAGCAGACTCCCTGCTGAGCAGGTTACCTGAAGCAGGGTCAGTCCCAGGACCCTGAGATCATGACCTCAGTTGAAGGCAGACGCCTAGTTGAGCCACAAAGGTGCCCCCAGACACTTGCTTTTATAACAAGTTTCTAAGAGTGTATAGCTAGAACTCACTGCTGTTTTGAATTGGAACTCTTGCAGTTAAGTGCAGCAAAAGTCCACCCAAAGGGGATATGGAAATTTCTAAGAAGTTTTTATTTACTCTGACATATTCAAGCCATACCTGTGTAATTCAAAATCAAGCTGCAACATCCCATTCTCCTAGTCTCCACCATTGGTGTATGGCCTCTTTGACTGAAGTCTCTCATCCCTATAGTACTGGTTTGCTGAATAGCCATTTAGTATGGGTAAGGCACTGTGCGCTGCAGCAGGAACCCATGTGGCAGCACCTGAGGCCTCTAGTGACCTGCTTCTATCACAACAGTCACGGTAGTTAAAAGCCAACTGTATAGCTGAAAGAAACTAATCCAAGTCAGTAGCCAAATATATGCTGTGATATGTTACCAAGATCAAAATGTTCTTCCACTTACTAAAAACCCTGGTCCTACTAAAAGCTTATCTAACTGTTATTTATTTTTATTTTTTTAAATTACTAGACTTTATTTATTTAGAGCAGTTTTAGGTGAGTAGAAAATACAGAGAGTTCCTATATACCCCTCACCATCCCATCCCTGTCCAATTTCCTCTTGTTATTAGCAGCTTGCATTAGTGAGATATATGTGTCACAATTGATGAACCAATATTGATACATTTTTTTTTTCTTTTTTTTTTTTAATTTTTTTATTTTAATAAACATATAATGTATTTTTATCCCCAGGGGTACGGGTCTGTGAATCGTCTGGTTTACACATTTCACAGCACTCATCATAGCCCATACCCTCCCCAATGTCCATTTCCCCACCACCCTCTCCCGTCCCCCTTCCCCCCCGCAACCCTCAGTCTGTTTCTTGAGATTGAGTCTTTTATGGTTTGTCTCCCTCCCAATCCCATCTTTTCATTTTTTCTTTTCCTACCTCCCCCCAACCCCCCCCACCTTGCATCTCCACTTCCTCATATCAAAGAGATCATATGATAGTTATATTTCTCCGATTGACTTATTTCGCTAAGCATGATACCCTCTAGTTCCATCCACGTCGTCGCAAATGGCAAGATTTCATGTCTTTTGATGGCTGCATAGTATTCCATTGTGTATATATACCACATCTTCTTTATCCATTCATCTGTTGATGGACATCTAGGCGCTTTCCACAGTTTGGCTATTGTGGACATTGCTGCTATAAACATTCGGGTGCACGTGCCCCTTCGGAGCACCACGTTTGTATCTTTAGGATATATACCCAGGAGTGCAATTGCTGGGTCGTAGGGTAGGGAATGCAAGCTGGTGCAACCACTCTGGAAAACAGTGTGATACATTATTTTTAACTTAAGTTTGCATTAGGGTTCGTTCTTTGTGTAGTACATTGTATAGGTTTTAACAAATGTTAATGACATGGATCAACGTTATAGTATGATACTGAATAGTTTCATGGCCCTAAAAATCCCATGCTCTACCTGTCCTTCCTTTTCTCCCTTCCCCAGAGCCCTTGGCAACCACTGATCTTTTTACTGTCTCCATAGTTTTGCCTTTTTCAGAGTGTCATATAGTTGTAATCATATAGCATGTAGCCTTTTCAGATTAAGATTCTTGGACTGGTACTTTAGTCTGTAAATTTCAACTGCTAGTTTTTTCTCAAGTATATGCTACTTAACACAAGAAAGTAGATATTCTAGTTTGGTGGTATACCACTAATTTTATACATTTTAAACATGACCCAGGATGAATTTCCTTCTTTATTAGGTAAAAAGTAAATATTTAATCTATCCCCCTTCCCCACTGCTGCAGGATATGGCCTTCTTGTTCATGTTAGTACTGGATGATCATTGCACATAAATTCAGTGTTGTTGTAGCACTAGAAGTCTCTACTAACTTTCTAAAAAGGTAATGTGCTTATGTGAGGACTCAATGTTTGAACAGCAGTAATGGTATCCACCCTTCTCCAAGAACCTGAATGCTATTAAAAGAATTAAATATCAAGTCTTTCACAGATCAATTGCTCATCTTGTTGGATGCTATTTTGGGATTCTCCAGGGAAACAACATACAAAGGTAATAAGGTCCTTTTTTGAAAGAGTTTACTTGATGGTCCAGAATTAGACTTTATGATTTTGTGTCGGTGGTTTGGTGTTGGGAATTTATAGTCTTAAGATAATGAAGCCATTAATTCTATATTTTCAGGGCACTCAAAATGAATCAAAATTACAGTCCTTGTTGGTGCATAAAATTTGGGAGTTGTGTGTTGGATGTGCTAGAGTGGTAGTGGTGTACAATGGGGTTAAAGTCATGACTGTAAAACCTTAGAGCATCTCAGATTCAAAGAGTATGTGACTTAAAGTCAGACAGAATATGCCTATTGCTTTATTTTCAAGTTTAAGTGTCTGATAAGACTTTGCTGCTTCTCTGAAATAGTTTCCTAATGTATGAAATGGGATGATAATGCTTTCTGAATAGGGGGTTGTTGTAGGGAGTAAATGAGATCTATACACTCATTGTGCCTGAGTGTATAACGCATGGAAGCTAGGGTAGCATGGGTCCCAACCCAAGCTGACTGGGCTCTAGACATGCCTTTTGAGCTGATTCAGAAGAATTAAAAGAAGTTTATTCACAAAGACACCAAAAAGCCTCTTGGTAAACATCTTTTTGATTATTTGAATAAATGGAAATCCTAATCTTTTTAAAAAAGATTTTTATTTATTTATTTGACAGACAGAGATTACAAGTAGGCAGAGAGACAGGCAGATAGAGAGGAGGAAGCAGGCTCTTTGCTGAGCAGAGAGCCTGATGCAGGGCTTGATCCCAGGACCCTGAGACCATGACCGAAGGCAGAGGGCCGAAGGCAGAGGCTTAACCCACTGAGCCACCCAGGTGCCCCTGGAAATCCAAATTTTTGAGTGGCACCTTCCAGTTTGGTTTTTCTTCTGGACCAGTATTTCATAACTACATAAAATAGAAAGCAGGTGGAGAGGGATGACATAGATAGAAGAAGAGTAGTTTTATAGAAAACTGTGAAACATAGATATTAGCAAGACTAAGATCCCATTTTCTTATAAACTAAGAGAGAAGTATTTTCTCACAATTTATTACAGACCGTTATGTATCATTAACACCATAAAGCAGAGCTTCCCAACATTTCTTATATCATGGTGAACATAGAAACTGGTATTTTACGGCACCTGGGGGTACTGGAACAGATTCAGAGTCATTGCTGTGATGCTTGATGGAAAAATAAAGTAAAGTCAAGGCTAAGATTAGTACATGGAACTTATGCTGGGAGGTCCTGTACTTTTACTAGGTTCGAAACCATAATTTCGTTTCAAGCTATACAGTAGCCAACCAAAGTAGAGAATAAGATCAGTTACACAATTCACAGTATTCATGACATAGAAGTAGTTCAGGAGAGTTTATTTATTTTTTGGTAGTGAGATCAGAATAAGACATCTCCCATGAGACTTCATAAAGAGGAAGCTATGATATAGGGTAAAAACTAATGTCTTTAGCAGTGCATTTTATTCATTCATTTATTCATTCATTATTTTGGAGAGAGAGATTGAGTGTGTGTGTGAATGGAAGGAAGGCCAAAGGGAGAGAGAATCATCAAGGCAACTCTGCACTGAGCATGGAGCTTGATACGGGGCTCAGTTGAATGACTGATGATATCATGACCTGAGCTGAAACCAGGAGTCAGATGCTCAACCAGCAGAGCTATCCAGGTGCCCCTTTGGCATCATATTTATGATAAATATAGTGAGAAACTTTATGGGGGTTTAAATAAAATCCATCAGTGTAGACTGACATTAATTCAAATCACTACTCAAGAAAATAAATTCTATGGTGTGTATGTCTATGGTAGAGTCTAATATAATGCATTTGGATACTCAGTTTTATGATTGCCTTGTTTAATTCAGGAGTAAATTTTAGAATAGGGTATTTTTAAACCCTGGCTACAAATTAGAATCACTGCATGCTTTTGAAAAACACAGATGCTAAGCCTAACCCCCAAATTTCTGATTCCTTTGGTTTTAGGTAAAATCTTGGCATAGGCAAGAATAATGGATTACTGGCATTTTCTTCAGCCATTTCTCTGTAGATACTTTTTCCCTTTAGTGAGTTTGCTATAGATATGACACAGCCATAAATTTCAAAATATATTTCCTGAAAAATGCCTGATTCATATCTATTTTATAATTTTATTCAAGTACAAAGCTTTAATAGTAAGCTGACCTGCAGATGGGATTGTCAGTATAAATAACTTCATCAACACCCGTTAATGTCTCTTTTTGATTTTAGTCATCCTAGTGGCTATGAAGTGGTATCTTAAAATTGCTCAAAAAAACCCTATGATTTTGACTTACATTTCCCTGTCTCTTTCCCCATGTCTATTCTCTGTGTCTATTTTTTTTGCCAGTACCATATTGTTTTGATTACTACTGCTTTGTAATATAACCTGAAATCTGGAATTGTGATGCCTCCAGCTTTGTTTTTCTTTTTCGACGTTGCTTTGGCTATTCTGGGTCTTTTGTGGTTTCATACAAATTTTAGTATTGTTTGTTCTAGCTCTGCAAAAACCACTGTTGGTATTTTGATAGGGGTTGTATTAAGTGTATAGATTGCATTGGGTAGTATAGACATTTTAACATTATTTGTTCTTCCAATCTATGAGCATGGAATACTTTTTCATTTTTTTGTGTCTTCTTCAATTTCTTCAATCAGTATTTTATAGTTTGCAGAGAATAGGTCTTTCACCACTTTGGTTAGGTTTATTCCTAGATATTTTATTGTTTTGGTGCAGTTGTAAATGGGATTTATTCCTTGATTTGTCTTTCTGCTGCTTCATTATTGGTGTAGAGAAATGCAATAGATTTCTGTATATTGATTTTTGTATCCTGTAACTTTACTGAATTCGTTTATAAGTTTCTGCACTTTTTGGCAGAATCTTTTGGGTTTTCTATACAGAGTATCATGTCATTTGCAAATAGTTAAAGTTTGACTTTTTCCTTGTCAATTTGGATGCCTTTCATTTCTTTTTGTTGTCTGATTGTTGAGGTTAGGACTTCCAGTAGTATGTTAAATGAAGTAGTGAGAATGGACATTCCTGTCTTGTTCCTTACAATGAATGGAAAGCTCTCAGTTTTTTCCCATTAAGGATATTAGCTGTATGTTTTTCATGTGTGTACTGTTATTATGCTCAGGTATGGTCCCTCTAAACCCACTTTGTTGAGGGTTTTTACCATGAATGGATGTTGTACTTTGTCAAATACTTTTTCTGGGTCTACTGAAATGATCCATATGGTTCTTATCCTTTCTTTTATTAATGTGATGTGTCACATTGATTGATTTGTGAATATTGAATGCCCCTTGCAACCCAAGAATAAATCCCACTAGATTGTAGTGGATGATTTTTTAAATAAACTATTGGATTTTGTTTGCTGGTATTTAATGGATGAGTTTAAATCCATGTTCATCAAAGATACTGGCCTGTAGTTCTCTTTTTTAGTGCAGTCTTTATCTGGTTTTGGTATCAGGGTAATGCTGGCCTCATAGAATGAATCTGGAAGTTTTCCTTCCTTTTCTATTTTTTGGAATGGTTTCAGAAGAATAGGAGTTAACTCTTCTTTAAATATTTGGTAATGGAGACACTTTAAATATTTGGGGGCACCTGGCTAGCTGAGTTGGTAGAGCATGCAACTCTTGATCTCAGGGCTGTGAGTTTGAGCCCTATGTCAGATATAGAGATTTCTTAAAAAAATAAAATCTTAAAAGAAAATATTTGGTAGTATTCACCTGTGAAGCCATCTGGCCCTGGGCTTTTGTTTGTTGGGAGTTTTTTGATTAGTGATTTAATTTCTTTGCTGGTTATTGGTCTGCTCAAGTTTTCTATTTCTTCCTTTTTCAGTTGTGGTAGTTTATGTTTCTAGGAATTTATCCATTTCTTCCAGGTTGTCCAATTTGTTTGCATATAGTTTTTCATAATATTCTCTTATAAGTGTTTGTATTTCTGTGGTATTGATTGTTATTACTCCTCTCTCATTTGTGGTTTTATGTATTTGGATTCTTTCTCTTTTTGTTAAGTCTACCTAGAGATTTATCACTTTTATTAATTTTTTCAGAGAATCAGCTCCTGATTTCATTGATTTGTTTTATTGTTTTTTTTAGTTCCCGTATTATTTATTTCTGCTCTGATTTTTATTATTTCTTTCCTTCTGCTGGCTTTAGGCTATGTTTGTTATAACATTTTAAATGAGACCTGCATGGCAGTAATGAGCCAGCCACACAAATATCCATAGCATTTTATGCAGAAGAAATCACTAGTACAAAAGTGTAAGAGAGAACAGTTTGGTATATTTGAGGAACAGAAAAAAGGCCAGTGTGCCTGAAGTGTCCTGTGTGAAAGGGAGACTAGATGGAGATGAGGCCAGAGATAGACAGGTCCAGCCATGGTAAGGAATTGGATTTTATTCCAATTGCAAACAGTGAGAAGGGTTGAAGCAGGGAACCAACATGATCTGTTTTATGTTTTAAAAGATTATTCTGGATCTTGTGTGGAAGATAGATTGTAGGGAGTTAAGAGGGGAGGGCCAGTTGTATCTCATAGTAGCAATCCATGTGAGAGAAGGTAGTGTCTGGACCAGGGTGATGGTGTAGATAGAGAGAAATGGATGCATTCAGGATATGTCTGGTGATAAAGTCAACCTGCCAATGGCCTAGATGTCAGTTGAGAAAAGAGAGGTATCAAGAGAAGATCTGAGGTTTTTGACAACTTGGTAGATGGCATGATAATAGATGATAGATATCATTATTTCTTTGCATGGTTGGTGTCTTCACTACCAGGCTAAGAGCTTGCTGTTGGCATTAAAAATATCTTATTCATTCTTGAATTTCAAGAACCTAGCAAATACTGAATTAGTGTGGACAAAAATATCAATGATAATACTATGGGATAAATAAGAGAATATGAAAAGACATGTAACTCAGAACAATTAGGAAATGCTTCTTCTTCTTTTTCTTTTAAGATTATTTATTTATTTTAGAGAGAGATCGTTTGAGTGAGTGCAGGGGGAGGGGCAGAGGGAGAGAGAAAGAATCCTCATTTGTGGAGCATAAGGAATAACATGGAGGACATGGGGAAATGGAGAGAAGTGAGTTGGGGGAAATTGGAGGGGGAGAAAACCATGAGAGACTGCAGATCCTGAGAAACAAACTAAGGGTTTTGGAGGGGGGGTGGTGGGAGGTTGGGTGAGCCTGGTGGTGGTTATTAAGGAGGGCACATATTGCATGGTGCACTGGGTGTGGTGCATAATCAATGAATTCTGGAACACTGAAAAGAAATTAAAAAAAAAAAAAGAAAAACAGAGTACTGATACAAAGTACAATGTGGATGAACTTTGAAAACATTCTGCTAAATAAAATAAGCCAGACAAGGGGAAAAAAAAAAAAAAGAAAAGAAAGAATCCTCAAGCAGACTCCGTTCTGTGGATGGAGCCCAATGCAGGCTTGATCCCAGGACGCAGAGATGGTGACCTGAGCCAAAATCAAGAGTTGACTACTTAACTGAGTCTCCAAGTGCCCACAGAAAATGCTTCTAAGAAAGAACATTTGTATTGACTCATGAAGGAAAGCAGGGGTTGGGAAGGGGGCAGATTTTTAATTAAACAGAAAAATACTCTGTTATAGTGTCTAAACAGAAATGAACCACTTTGTCTTACAAAATCAAGTCCCTCCTTAATGGTCACTTAAGTCATGCTGTCTTGAAACAAAGGGTGACACTGGTCAAACTTCCTGTATCCTATGAGGCCAAATGAGGTGGTAGAATGTACATAGAGTCTTAATGTTTGGAATGAGCTTTGTTAAATCTGGGCAGCTTTTCTTTGATCAGAAAAGTGGTGATTGTTAAGACAAGTGCTTGATTTATTGTGTAGATTTATATACGTGTTCTTATTTCTATTTAAATGTTTTTTTATAAACAGTGTTTACCTTAGATTGCATGTTCTTTTCTTTTTTTTTTTTTTTTTTTAAAGATTTTATTTATTTGACAGAGAGAGACACAGCGAGAGAGGGAACACAGCAGAGGGAGTGGGAGATGGAGAAGCAGGCTCCCTGCGGAGCAGTGAGCCGGATGTGGGGCTCAATCCCAGGACCCTGGGATCATGACCTGAGCCGAAGGCAGACGCTTAACGACTGAGCCACCCAGGCGCCCCTAGATTGCATGTTCTTAAGAGCCAGATATTGTAAGGACCTATTTAACCAGAGGCTTCATTAAACTGTCCCTGCTCCCCTTCCCCCAGGGGACTGACTTAAAAACAAGTCCTAGAAACCAGCTCCAGGTAACAAAGTCCAGATACAAGGGTGGGTCAGGCCAGGTGGAGACATCCGATCAGTTGGGGGTTGCATACTGTCTCCTAGCTACCAAGGAGTATGAGCCCTGCCCTTTGAGAGCCTTTTTGGGCGCCAATTCTAACCAAGGTGATAGGCTAGGTCAAATGTCTACTATAAGGTAAATTGTAATTCAGTTGGTCACCTAGCATCACTGTGCAGCTTTCTCTGCGTGTTACAATCTCATTGGCCACCTGTGTGTGGCCAGGCCCAACCACATGGCCTTTGCCCTTGAAAGCTAGTCTGTGAAACAGAGAGGGGTCGCCCTCTCTTGTAAGAGGTGAGGCCCCGAATGTTCGGTTTGATTCTTGATGCTTGGCGCGAAATAAAGCTTTGCTTGACCTTCGCTTTATATCAGTCTTGCTCCTTTAATCACGGACCCATTATTGGGGGACCTAACAATATGATGTTAGTTTTTTCTTAGAATACCTAGTACAGTGTACTGTGTGTATTTAGATGCTAAATAAATTTGCTTTTGTAGTGATATTTTCCTGTCTGTCTGTAGAATCTATTTTCTAATGTTGGATTGAGATAGCTTTCTCCCCACCCCAGATTTTTACTTATAAAAATTAAAAACCTATAGAAAAATTGCAATGATAGTGCAGTGGATGTACATAACACCACATTTAGATTTACCAATTTTTTATTTTTTGGAACATGTGTTTCATCTCTCTGTGCATACACACACATAATAAATGCATATGAAAGTAAGTTATAGACATTTAAGCCCCAAATACTACAGCATGAGTCTTTAAGGAACAAAGACATTCTCCTAAGTTTAAAACATTGTTAAACTGAAAAAATTTAACTTAAACTCAGTAATATTAGTTTAATATAGACTCTGTATTCAAATTTATTCAATTTTAAGATTTTTTATGGCCTTTGATTTATTTATATTTTTAGATAAAGAAGCCAGTCAGTGACTATACACTGCATCCAGATGATAGATATCCTTTATTGTGGTATGCATTGTGTCTTGAATCTATTGTGTATCTTGTTTGCTCTTATGGAGTTGTTTGCATTATTTAAAGGTAACATATTTTGACTCTTTCAGGAAAAGTGCATGACGTTTATTAACTATAAAATAAAATAAGCTGCTTTTCCAGCTGCTGCATAGCCCTGAAGGTTAACTATGAAAATGACTTTTCCAGTAACTGAGTGAGCTGAACTATTGCTTTTAAAAACTCTTTTCAGTGCTTCTTTTCCAGCCTTTGAACTTTTCACTAAGCATTAGTCATTTTTAATAAAAATACATTTTGTTTATAGGTCTTAATAGCATTTTGTCTTCATAAAAATATGGAAAACTTCACCAGATTCAATCCATTGCAGCTTTAAAAAAAAAAAAAAAGATTAGTTTTGAAATGAAACACTAAACTACTGCCCCCCCCCAAGTTAATAAATTACATAATGATTAAATTCTCTCTGACTGACTTTGGAATTTCCTAATTTTAAAAACTGATGCCAGGGAAGAAATGTTGAAATACTATTAAAAACATCAGATTTACTGAAAAGCACCCCAATTATGCTACTCTCAGTACCATGGTGACATTAACCAAACATTTTCTCTATTAATATAGAAAATTTGGAGTTCTTTATTCTTTGGAGTGGCTTATTCTCATTTATTACTGCAGATAAAGCAGTATTATCCTCCCCAAAGGCAACTTTTATTTTGATTATTTCATGGTCTCCAAATGTGTAGTTTATTGTTTATGGTTACAGTATGAGTGAGAGATGGGAATGTTAGGTCACTAGTGGCTACAAAGTATTCATATCTTGATATTATTTATTAGTTTAGTAAAAAATTTTGACATCATTTGAGCCAAATTGGAAATGGTTATTAGCTCTTTTCTCTCTTCTTCACCTCCATTTTTTTTTCTTTCCAAGTTTTCCAGTGATCTTTGAGGCTGTATATATATATTTTCAACATTTTTCTTATTGTTTTTTTTCCCTAAAATATATTTTAAATGTATTTTCTGTGAGTCATATACTTAAAAAATACATATGTACATATAAAAACGTACACAGTTGTAAATTTATCCTTGTCTTTCAGCTCATCTCCAGGCCATTTTACTGTTTGTATTCATGGAAATTTTCCCTTCTCAGGTCTCTTAAGGCATGTCACCCTCTTTTAGACTTTCCTTCTCTTTCAGAATCATTTATGGAGATATTTTTGAAATTTATCTCAAGCTCTGTTGTGTTGATTTGAATTGCTCGTATGTTGAAAAATCTTTGGCTAATGAAAACAATCCTATTCCACTTCTTCAGCTTAGTGGGCCTGGCTGTCCTTGAGGTCTCCAATTCTTGTCTTCACTCCACCTTAATCCTGTTCTGGTGTGATTATCCTCTAGACCTCATCATTCATTACAAGTAGGCTTCCATCTCCAAAATTTGTGGAATTGATATCTTGCTTATTGCCCATTCTACCAAGCCTGGGTTGTAGTCTCAGTGAAACACTCAGTTACTCAACCCCTTTAAAGCCTCTTTATTCAATTTCTTCTGCTTAGCATCTAACCCTGTGGAGTCTTGCCTACACTTTCTTGAAAGCCATGTTTCTATCGTCTGCAGACTTATCCATTAGGTTATTCTGACAATAACTTGAATTCAGTGTGTCCAAATATAACTCATTATTAATTATCCCAAATGAGAATGGGAACTGTGTTTATTTTGTTTACTGCTCTGTTCTCCATGCCAGTATATACTGTGCATGAAGTAAATTTTTGTTGGATGATGGAGCAAATGAATTCTGTTTTCCTCAACTATCCTGGCAGCTTTTCCTAACATCCTTTTTCTTCTTGACATTATCACTTTTTTAAAAAAATTTTTTTAAAAAAATTTTAATAAACATATAATGTATTATTAGCCCCAGGGGTACATGTCTGTGAATTACCAGGTTTACACACTTCACAGCACTCACCATAGCACATACCCTCCCCAATGTCCATAATCCCACCACCCTCTCCCTACTCCCCTCCCCTCGGCCACACTCAGTTTGTTTTGTGACATTAAGAGTTGACATTATCACTAAAGGCAGAGAGGCTGTCAAAATCTTTTGTGTTTCAGGGTCTTTGGTCCAGTGAAGAGGATGAAACTTAGAAATATGCTTCAAAAAAAGGAGGAGGTAGAAGCTTGGCTTGTTTTGAGATAGATAGGAGGGTTCTTTAATCCTGGACAGATATGGGTTATTTGGGGGAATTTCCTCAAGGTTGGGAAAGAGGACAGTATTTTGGGAAGTGTTCTTCATGAGGCAGATATGTGTGTCCATTCTAATGCCAACCCTAAAGAGGTGGAAGAGGGGTGTGTGTGTGTGTGTGTGTGTGATTGAACATAGGAGTCTTGGCCTTTAGCTTTCTTTCTCTCTATGGTCTAGGAGCTGCAGTAGTGAATTATCACCAGTATGGCACAGAAACACTTTGATGATGGAGTATATGCAGTTTTAAATTATAATTTGATTAGATAAAAATAATTTTCATTTTTTCCCACAGGTTTTATGATGAAAATCAATGAAAATTCAATTGAGGAGATGCTCTATAATTTTGAATAATTCCTCTATTAATGTGCATATAAGCTACTTCCATCTTTTCCTATTTTAAAATAAAATTGTAATGAATGTCTTAATATATAAGGTTTTTCTTCTTATGGTTTATTTTTCCGTACTTATAGAACCATATTTCCCTAAAAAAAACCACGATTAACAATTGCACCAAAAAGAATAAAATATCTAGGAATAAGCTTAACCAAAGAGGTGAAAGACCTATACTCTGGAAGAGTTATAAAACACTGATGGAAGAAATTGAAGATGACAAAAATAAATGGAAAAAAAGTCCATGCTCATAGGTTGGAAGAAATGATATTGTTAAGATCTCTATACTATCCAAAGCAATCTACAGATTTAGTGCAATCCCTATGAAAATATCAACAGCATTTTGCACAACAGTAGAATAAATAATACTAAAATTTGTATGGACCCACAGAAGAACCTGAGTAGCCAAAGCAATCCTGAGAAGGAACAAAGCTGGAAGTATCACAATACTAGATTTCAAAATATACTACAAAGCTGTAATACTCAAAACATTATAGTACTGGCACAAAAATGACACATTGATCAATGGAGCAGAATAGAAAACCCAGAAATAAACTCATAATTGTATGGTTAATTAGTATGACAAAGGAGGCAAGAATTTACAATGGAGAAAAAACATTTTTTTTTTCTTCCATAAATGATGTTGGGAAAGCTGGAGAGCTGTATGTAAGAAAATGAAACTGGACCACTTTCTAACGTCCCCCCCCCCCAAAAAAAATTCAAAATGGGTAAAAGACCTAAATGTGAGACATGAAACCATGAAAATCCTAGAAGAGAAGACAGGCAGTAATTTCTCTTAACATTGACCATCACAGCATTTTTCTAGATATGTCTTAAGGCAGGGGAAATAAAAGCAAATATAAACTGTTGGGACTATACCTAAATAAAAAGCTTTTGCACAGTAAAGGAAACCAACAAAACAAAAAGACAACATACTGAATGGGAGAAGAGATTTGTAAATGATGTATCTAGTAAGGGGTTAATATCCAAAGTACATAAAGAACTTACACAACTCAGCACCAAAAAGCCAAAAAATCCAATTAAAAAATGGGGAGAGGACATGAAAAGGTGTTTTTCCAGACATGCAGATTGCCAACAGTCATATGGAAAGATGCTCAAGATCACTGTCATCAGGGAAATGTAAAAACCATGATGAGACTCTACCTTACACCAGTTAGAATGGCTAAAATCAAAAAGACAAGAAACAATGTGTTGGTGAGGATGTGGAGAAAAAGGAACCCTCATGCACTGTTGGTGGGAATGTAAATTGGTTCAGCCACTATGGAAAACAATGTAGGGGGTTCCTCAAAAAATTAAAAATAGAAATAGTATATGATCCAGTAATTTTACAGTTGGGTATATACCCAAAGAAAGTGAAAATACTACTTCAAAAAGATATATGCACCCCTATGTTTATTGTAGCATTATTTAAAATAGCCAAGACATGGAAACAACTAAGTGTCCATCAATAGACAAATGGTTAAGGAAAATGTGGTATATATACCATGCAATATTATACAGCCATAAAAAAGGAAGGGATTATGTCATTTGAGACAGCATGGATGGACCTAGAGAGTATTAACACTAAGTGAAATAAGTGAGGCTGAGAAAGACAGCTACCATATAATTCCATTCATGAAGGGAATCTAAAAAAAATCCAAATGAATAAACAAAAAGCAAAATCAGACCTATAAATACAGAGAACAAACTGATGGTTGCTGGGGTTGGGCAGTTGGGCAAAATGGGTGAATGGGAGAGGGAAATACAGCTTTCCAGTCATGGAATGAATGTCAATGGAATAAAAGGCACAGCATAAAGAATACAGTCAGTGATATTGTAATAGCCTTGTAATGGAACAGATGATTGCTACATTTATGGTGAACATAGAAATGTATAAACTTGTCAGATCACAGAGTTGTGCACCTAAAATTAATGTAACATTGTTTATCAACAGTATTCAAATAAAAAAAAAGTTTTAAGTCTGAATCATTTTCTCTTTTCCTAAAGATTTTCTGTTTGTGTCATGGTGTCACTGCTTAGAAAGGTTAATGTTCCTTCTTCCAAGTCTTTTACATTCTGAAATGCTTTTTTAATAGCTTCTAACTGTGGATTCAATAATTTAAAATTTTTAGATATTTATTTGAATACTAATGTTGAGTCAGGAGTCAGATATAACCCATTAGCATCAGCCTTATTTTTTGTTTTGGATAGCTATTTATTTTTTCTCTGGAGATCCTAATATTTCTTGTTAATTGTAATATTTAATCAAATAATTATCATAGTCTTAACTTTTCACTAAATATGAAATGCTCATGTATGAGGTAGATGACAAATCCTACAATGTTATGTTTGCCATGTGGATTTTAAATTTTTATTTTTTTAGATTTTATATATTCTGTTGTTTTAAAATTTTTAATTTAATGTATATTTTTATTGTTTGCAAAAGCAATATATGTGTTGAAAAATTCCAACACTACAAAAGAATACACAGTAAAAAAATAACTAGAGACAACAATTATTATCAGTTTTTGTGTATCCTTTCAGAGTTATTTTATATATACTCTAGCATTTCTCTATCCTATTTTATAGTGTTCTTGAAAGGGGGAATATCTTTTAATGCATTTATTTTTTGCCATTTCAATACTATGTTTATTAATATAATTTATACAGGCTTAATGTGGCTTTGGCTAGTTAATTTGGCTTTTTTTTTTTTTTTAAGATTTTTTTTTTCATTGACAGTGAGAGACACGGTGAGGGAGGAAACACAGCAGGGGGAGTGGGTGAGGGAGAAGCAGGCTTCCCATGGAGCAGAGAGCCTGATGCGGGGCTCGATCCCAGAACCCTGGGGTCATGACCTGAGCCAAAGGCAGACACTTAACCACTGAGCCACCCAGGTGCCCCTTAATTTGGCTTTTTAAAAAAACTAAATAAGGGGCGCCTTGGTGGCTCAGTGGGTAAAGCCTCTGCCTTCGGCTCAGGTCATGATCTTGGGGTCCTGGGATCGAGCCCCACATCGGGCTCTCTGCTCAGCGGGGAGCCTGCTTCCTCCCTCTCTCTGCCTGCATCTCTGCCTACTTGTGATCTCTCTCTGTCAAATAAATAAATAAAATCTTAAAAAAACTAAATAAAAATCTGATTAAAATTGATTCAAATAGATACGAGCTAGTTTGAGAACTAAAATTAGGAAAATAGGAATTATCTAAAAGGTATGGAAACTGAATAAGACTGGATGGAAGGGGGAAGTGGGACTCAGGACTGTTGAATGTAATATTTGAGGAGCATTTTCTACCTATAAATACCTATAGCCCCCTCTTTAGCACCTGTCTATACTTCTGTTATCCATACCGTTGGATAACAGATACTAAATTTTGTATAACTGATTTCTGTGCTATGCTCTGAGAATATTAGTATCTGACAAGATGTTAATATGTACGTGATGGAACAATTTTGTAGTAAAAAATGTTTGGGAAAAGTTACAGCATTGATAGTAAACTTTTTAAGTGAAATTAATAATTTCTTTCAACGTATAGGTGCTAAATATATCCATCTGAGCTGCTAAAACATTTTCAACATATTTAGAATGAAAAGAAAATCTATTACAGAGCTCTATCATTTTCTTAACTCTTTCACTGTTAGATACCGTCTTGTATTTGGTGGAAGTATTATTGTTCCTCTTTTTCAGTGTTTGTAGAGTGCGATTTTAGCATTTCCTGAGGGGAATATAATTTATTGAGGCAGTTTATATTTTTAAAATGCAGTAACTTGTTATGTCAGAAGCTGCTTTGAAATGCCAGAAGAAAATATTTCCTCTTTGCCTTTCTTCCTTCGTAATTGCCATAAACAATGCAAGTTGTATACATAAACTGTACAATTATTTACTTTTAATGTTTGATTGAATGGCTTTTAAAAAGTCAGACGTAGTGCCAGATAGTAAAATGTTTATTTATTTATTTTTGTTTGAATCAAGAGAGTGGGAGAGGACAGTGCTGACCTGGTGTAAAAGAGCCTTGTCTGGGGAAGGACAGGAAAAGCAGCAGCCATATTAACACTACTTCCACTGCTCCCCACACCCTTTGACTAGTAAAATCTTTGATAGCTTAGAAAGGAATTCTGTCTCAAATGCTTTTTTGAAATTTGTTGAGTGGCAGGTAGATAAATAAAAAATAAGTTAATAAGAACTGTATGTTTATATCTTCCTTGATTTAAATTCTTTGTGACTCAGATAGGCACATACACATTTTTGAAATCGATGAACAACCTTTTTCTGAAGATTGAGACTATATTATTTAATGGTTTTATTGTTATATTATTATGTTATATATGTTATATTATTATTTAAGTTATCTGTGTATCTGGGAATAAATATTATCATTGTCTTAGCTTTATTTAAAAGTTTCTATTCTCTCCACTTTTAGTCTTGACTTTGGAATCGTTATATTGACCTATGAAGTCCATAAAAATAGTTATTTTAGTTGATATTTAGGAGTAAAACTTTTATTTATAATGCCTTTATCTTCCTCTTGAAAATGAGAGTGTTTTTTTAAACAATGAGGACACCTCAAGGTTGTAGAACTATTGATGTTTTTACATGACCTGATAGTAGAACCAGACTTCATTAGAAGTGGTCATTCTGTAGTTGTCACCCCGTCCCCATTTATAACATAAACAAACATGAAGAGATAAAACAAGAAGTGGAAAAAATTTCACTGTGGACCTAATGACTCTCACAAGGTCTTTTGGGAAATATTCATATTTACATATAAGATAAATTTTCTATATGGTACTTGAAATACTTCTGTTAATGTATTTCATGTTAACAAAATTAATATCTCTATATTAAAATCCATATATATGTTTATATATTTATTCGTATATAGATATATAAATATAAATAATAGTTAAAATTAAAAACATAAATAATACATAGCTCTCTATGTATTTCTATGTATTTGTGCTTACACATATATATACATTATATATAATATAAAATGTGTATATATTTATATTTTGAGGATGTTTCATATGATAGTCTAGCAAGTCCTTAAAAAAAAAAACCCAAAGAAAATACATTCTTGGCTGAAATATGTAAATGTGCCTAGAAGTTTGAGGGAGGTAATAATGCTTTATTAATTTTTTTAGGAGTATAGAAATAAGTTCTTAAAGGTTGAGTGGTTTAGTGAACAGATCTTCCCAGTAAGATATCTTACTTCTTTCCTCTGCTGGCCCAAGTCTTGTTGCATTAGTTTTCTCTACAAGTCAGGGTGTTGGGGGTGGGTGCATGGTAGTGGGCTTAATTGTGTTGGTGACAGAAGGCGTTATAAAAGCTGAGGGGGGTCCCTTGGCATAGGAGAGGGAAGGAGAGTAAAAAGAATAAGTTAGTGATTTGGGCTGTTTATTAACATTGCCTTTTTGTGGAAAAGATCCTTCACCCTGTCATTGGGCATGGAACTGGCAGCTGGAGTGTTGTCTCTGACCCATGAAAACCAGGCAAATGAGGCTGTTGAAGGATGCGGTTGACTGTGCTCCAGCTGCCACATGCCCTGAATAAAAGTCACAAAGAGACTCATACACATCGCTGAGCAGGATTGCAACAAGGAGCTAGGGGATTTTAACTGCTGGTTTGTTCACTGTTTCCAAAGGACTAATTATTAAGAAGCACTTAAGGACCATAGTGATAGAAATAATTAGTATTGAAAAATTACTAAGAAGACTGCTTGAAAAGGTGTTGGGTAGGAGTTTTCTTTTAAAGGTATGGCCATTAGCCATTAGCTAAGGTTGAAACCCAAGCTATCAAAGTTTTGTTTTTCCCAGATAGATCTTTGGCTGTGGATTTATTGGCATTAGCTCCATCCTCAGGGCACCTCTTCAGGGCTGGATGTTCTGTTATACAGTTGCTGTGCCTGGTGTAGGAGGGATACAAGACAGCAACTCAGGCTATTTGGCTAGGTATTCCCTAGTGATACCAGAGTAAGAGCTGCGTGAGTGGTTGCTAAGACATGTTCAGGCATTGCTCTCCCTCCTTTCCATTTGGATCCAGGCCTCTGGATAGAAGATAAAGAATTATGTCAGATTTTTCTTAGTGGTAGTGAAACAACCCAATTTAGTTGTCTTCTAAATCTGCTTCAGCTGACGTGAACCTCTAGGGTCAAAAGAAAAAGAAATGCCTTGAAATATGAAAGCGATAGAAGGAAACACCCTATTTATCTTTCCTATTTCTTCTTAAGACATAAACTCTTTGGGAGTTAAATGTTTGGGTGCTTAACATTTTGCAGGGCAGCTCTGATTTTCCTCTGACACTTCTACTCCAGTCTGTCAAAGGTCCAATTCCCTCAAGAGTTTCTCATCAACATCTTCAAATACCTACTGAGTGTTTCTATATGATGGTGCTTTCCTGAAGCTTCTACCAGGTTGTCTGAAGCATCTGGTTGTTTGTAGTCCTTTTAGGGAATTTTGGGATGATTTAATACTTGAAGAGTAACCCTTTTATGGGAATTTCATATCACTTAAAAAAAGATTTATTAATTTATTCTAGAGATAGGGAGAGAAAGAGAGTGAGTACAGGGAGGGGCAGAGGGAGACGGAGAGAGAAAACCCTCACTGAGCTCAGAGCCAGATGTGGGGCTCAATGATCTAAAGACCCTGAGATCAAGACATGAGCTGGAATGAAGAATCCAACATCTAACCAACTTTGCCTGCTAGGAGCCCCTATCACTTTTTTTTTTTTTAAATTTTTTATTTATTTTCAGCGTAACAGTATTCATTGTTTTTTCACCACACCCAGTGCTCCATGCAATCTGTGCCCTCCCTAATACCCACCACCTGGTTCCCCCACCCTCCCACCCTGCCCCTTCAAAACCCTCAGGTTGTTTTTCAGAGTCCATAGTCTCTCATGGTTCACCTCCCCTTCCAATTTCCCTCAACTCCCTTCTCCTCTCCATCTACCCTTGTCCTCTATATTATTTGTTATGCTCCACCAATAAGTGAAACCATATGATACTTGACTTTCTCTGTTTGACTTATTTCACTCAGCATAATCTCTTCCAGTCCTGTCCATGTTGCTACAAAAGTTGGGTATTCGTCCTTTCTGATGGAGGCATAATACTCCATAGTGTATATGGACCACATCTTCCTTATCCATTCATCCGTTGAAGGGCATCTTGGTTCTTTCCACAGTTTGGCGACCGTGGCCATTGCTGCTATAAACATTGGGCAACATAGTATTAGAAGTCCTAGCAACAGCAATCAGACAACAAAGAGAAATAAAAGGTATCCAGATTGGCAAGGAAGAAGTCAAACTCTCTCTCTTCCCAGATGACATGATTCTTTATATGGAAAACCCGAAAGACTCCACCTCCAAACTACTAGAACTCATACAGCAATTCAGTAATGTAGCAGGATACAAAGTCAATGTCCAGAAATCAGTGGCTTTCTTATACACTAACAATGAAAATACAGAAAGGCAAATTAGAGAATCGATTCCATTTACTATAGCACCAAAAACCATAAGATACCTCGGAATAAACCTAACCAAAGAGGTTAAAGATCTGTACTCGAGGAACTACAGAACACTCCTAAAAGAAATTGAAGAAGACACAAAAAGATGGAAGACCATTCCATGCTCTTGGATGGGAAGAATAAACATCGTTAAAATGTCTATACTGCCCAGAGCAATCTATACTTTTAATGCCATTCCAATCAAAATTCCACCAGTATTTTTCAAAGAGCTGGAGCAAATAATACTAAAATTTGTATGGAATCAGAAGAGACCCCGAATTGCTAAGGAAATGTTGAAAAACAAAAATAAAACTGGTGGCATCACGTTACCTGATTTCAAGCTTTACTACAAAGCTGTGATCACCAAGACAGCATGGTACTGGCATAAAAACAGACACATGGACCAGTGGAACAGAGTAGAGAGCCCAGATATGGACCCTCAACTCTATGGTCAAATAATCTTTGACAAAACAGGAAAAAATATCCAGTGGAAAAAAGACAGTCTCTTCAATAAATGGTGCTGGGAAAACTGGACAGCTATATGTAGAAGAATGAAACTTGACCATTCTCTTACACCGTACACAAAGATAAACTCGAAATGGATAAAAGACCTCAACGTGAGACAGGAATCCATCAGAATCCTCGAGGAGAACATAGGGAGTAACCTCTTTGATATCAGCCACAGCAACTTCTTTCAAGATATGTCTCCAAAGGCGAAGGAAACAAAGGCAAAGATGAACTTCTGGGACTTCATCAAGATAAAAAGCTTCTGCACAGCAAAAGAAACAGTCATCAAAACAAAGAGGCAACCCACGGAATGGGAGAAGATATTTGCAAATGACAGTACAGATAAAAGGTTGATATCCAGGATCTATAAAGAACTCCTCAAACTCAACACACACAAAATAGATAATCATATTAAAAAATGGGCAGAAGATATGAACAGACACTTCTCCAAGGAAGACATACAAATGGCTACCAGACACATGAAAAAATGTTCATCATCACTAGCCATCAGGGAGATTCAAATCAAAACCACATTGAGATACCACCTTACACCAGTTAGAATGGCCAAAATTAGCAAGACAGGAAACAACGTGTGTTGGAGAGGATGTGGAGAAAGGGGAACCCTCTTACACTGTTGGTGGGAATGCAAACTGGTGCAGCCACTTTGGAGAACAGTGTGGAGATTCCTCAGGAAATTAAAAATAGATCTTCCCTATGACCCTGCAATTGCACTGCTGGGTATTTGCCCCTATCACTTTTGAGGCTTTCCTTGTTTGCTAATTCAAGTCAGCAGTATTAACTAAGCACTTACGGTGTGAACTGCATGAGATGTGGACCTCAAGGAACTTATGGGATCACATGGATTTAACATATTAAGCAATGAGAGAACATTACAAGACAATATAAACTTAAGGAGTTGTGTGGCACAAGTTCTTTTTTTTTTTTTTTCTTTTTTTTAAGGGAGAGAGAGAGGAGAGTGGAGGGGAAGCGGGAGAGGGAGAATCCCAAGCAGACTCCTCTGTCAAACACAGAGCCCGAGGCACTGCTCCATCTCATAACCCTGAGATCATGACCTGAGCTACAATCAGAAGTCCGATGCTTTACCAACTAGGCCACCCAGGCAACCTGTGCTACAAGCTCTTAAGTGCAGGATGGATCAGCGTAACTGAGAGAAAACCCTGAGTCTACCGCCCTGAAAAAACCACAAGCTCTCTAATCCTCATGTATCTAATAGGGATACTATTCACTATCTCTAAAATTGTTAAAAGGATTAAATAACACAAAATGTGCCAAGCACATTGTTGGGCCTCTGTACATGTCAGATCCATGTCAGATGGGGAAGACTTAAAGGAGATAGGGAAAATGTGACTTGGAAAATGAAGGATGGGGGAGGCGTGATTAGCAGAGGGGTGATGAGTATATTTGTAAGGAGGTGGGAAGGGAAGGTGAGTTAAAATAGATAAATGATTTAGGTGTGAATGTAGGACTGACTGGAATGACAGGTTGTGCGGAAAAGTAGTGAGATAAACAAGAGTGACTTGCATGACCAGCTAAGAAGTTTGATTAGATCCAACAAATAGTTGAATGTTGTATGAATACAAGGGGTGTTTTGGAAAGATTTTTGCAGTGTGTAAAACGGATAGAGCAGCGCTATCAGGAAGGTACTACTATTATCTCCAGTTTTCAGGGTGGAAATAGAAGTTTTAAAAAAACTTTACATGTGTATTTACTGTGTGAAAATAACAACAGCAGTGGCAATGTTAATGGCAATCAAAATGAAAGAAAAAATTAGTTCATGATCTAGCCATCCAAACAATTTGGACTGTTTTCATTTTCTCCTATTAATTGGTTTTAGTTTGTCTTCCAAGGAATGCAGAAAGTGTTATGAATATTATTTGAGTTAATTTTTGTCAGTGCTTTATTTTTTATTTTTATTTTTTTAAGATTTTATTTATTTATTTGCGAGAGAAAGAGAGATCACAAGTAGGCAGAGAGGCAGACAGAGGTGGAGGGGGAAGCAGGCTCCCTGCTGAGCAGAGAGCCCAATGCGATGCGATGCGGGGCTTGGTTCCAGGACCCTGAGATCGTGACCTGAGCGAAGGCAGAGGCTTAACCCACTGAGCCACCCAGGCACCCTTGTCAGTGCTTTAAACAGTACCTGGCACATAGTAAGCACACACTATATGTTGGCTGTTATTTTTACCTTAATACAGACTAAGAATTTATAGAGTAGACAAACAGTTCATGTTAACAGGCAGTTTAAGGGCATTTTGTCAGGTAAATTTTGTGACCATCATATTTTCACTCACAACTTCATAATGGTTCCTTGTGTAAACTAAATGCAAAGAGAAGTCCTAATCCTTAACAGAAAGAGGAATGACTGATGTCCAACTATCTTATCTGCTATTTAAAGCTAAATTCTTTGGTGGCCTGCCAGAGGTTTGCTCTCATTAACCTGCAAACAGTGGGGGAGAAAGAACAAATAATAATTTTTTTGCAAAATTTGTGTCATATTCAGTGGATAATCTGGTTAGGATTTGTTGTTGGTTTAAAATGTAGGTCTAAATGTTATACTTTTCCTAGAAAAGAGAAGAATTTATTTTTTGATTGCTACATTCTTGACAGTTTTATTTTACAGGATGAATACTCAAGATTTTAGGATGCTATAAGAGTGAGTTAGGCAGTTAATGTCAAATGTTTTCATTCTTAAATTTTCCTGGTGGGTTATGGAAAAGTTAGCAAATGAATACATTGTATCAGTTACTCAGTTTGCAATAATTTATTTCTAGACTAGTAAAACTGTGAACTCTTCTCTAACTGCTAACCCTTTGTATTTTGCTAAAGACTTTCTGTTCATGTTTCTAAAATCCTAGTTGTTGATACTGCTTGGATAGACTCATTATTTTTCAAGTGCTGGGTCCAAGTTGTTGAATAAGCAAGACTAACCTTTGACATGAAAGAAAATTTAGAGGAGAGAAGGATTTCATTTGCTTTTCATTTTCAAGGCCATATCTTATAATGTGAATTTATCAAGAACATGAGTCACATTTTTCACACCCCTTGTGTCCTTTGGGACATAAACATTTAGGGAGATCCACAGGCACAAAGACTGCTTTGTGCTGGGGAAAATAAAAAAAAAATTAAGAAATTGGAATTGAAAATAAAATTCCTTTGTGTATTCTGTGTATAAGTCAATAAGCTTTGTGGGCTTTTGGGTCTTCTCAGATCTCCCGGAAGGCATTTGTGGAACAATTATGGTGACTGGAGTTGCTATTACACCCTTTCTGGGGAGCCTGGGAGGAAAGAAGGCTCATTTACAGTGTAGTCTGGTAAATGGGTTACAACTCTGCTGAGAGGATTATGTCTTTTTCAACTATAAGCAATAGCACAGAAAATCAGTAAATGGATACGGGTTTTAGAACTTACCTGCAAGTTCTATGGAGATGTTAATAAAAATCATTAAAGTGTACATGTTCAAAGCCTTTAGGTTGCTTTATGCTTCTTTTCTTCCTTTCTTCTTTATTTCATTCATTTTTAAAAGCAGCAGTTTATAACATTTAATAAATTGGTAATATTACACTTGGTGCATAGAGAGTTATCAAGTCCTTTTGGAGAAGAGACTCAAACCAGGAGGATAAAGATGAGAAATCTTAAATGTTGTTGTTGTTGTTGCTCTGAATTCACTGGGGATTTACTGAAGAGCTTTCTGAATCATTATTTATTTGAATAATCTGGCACTGT